>NC_051071.1:36096529-36421529 GCF_004664715.2 Peromyscus leucopus | reverse complement strand
CCCAACTCTGATGTACATTTTGGTGGGACATGCATCTCTTGGCAGATAAAAGTAATGGTCTCTTGCTCGGTACCCATAAGACACTTTTTACGTCCTTATCACTGAGAATCATAATAATTACCTTATTCACTCCCTTGATGAAATGTAAGCCTTTCAAAGACAGATTAATATTGTATTCAATGTAGAATCAATAGTTCTAAAGCTATGTGTGGCCCAGAGTAGATAATAAATAACTTCCATGTAGTGAAAACATTGTGAGCTATGGATGTGCTTGCGGGAGGAACTGGTCTCATTTTCAGTGCTGCTTTATGCTTTGACTTGGAGCTTGGGCAAGCTTCAGCCTGTGAGTTTCATGCCCTCTATGGCACTGACACAACACTGCCTAGTTGGAAGAGTTGGAATGAGGATTACACAAGACCTGACATGACGAGTCACGGAAACACATTTAAGCACTTGATGAATGTCGCATCCTGTCTTTTCATCCCTATCTTCCAAGCTATCTCAATATAGCACATGGACAACTCAGCAAAAGGAATTGCCATTACACTCCAAACACCCAACATCAATCAGAAGAGAAACCATACGATAGCTTGTGTGCCTGGAGGCTGGTGTCTACAACCCTAGAAGGAAAACATATTCTATTTAAATGATCATTTGTCTGTGAACTGGGATTCATGCATCAGAGATTGGCATTGAACTCCTGACCCTTTAACCTCAGTCTCCCAAGGCATGTCATCATTCTTTTTACTCTTTTAAATGTAGACCACTGAGTACAAGGATTCTGGACAGGAATAATTCTATGGAAAATTTAATGAAAGATATTATTATTTTCATTGGGAAAAATACCAGAAATAGTGAATAACAAACTGAATCAGAAGTCAATTCTCAATAAATACTGATAGCTTCGACTCATGGGAATACAAAAATGATGATTCTAAAGGAAGATTCAATCAGGAACAAAAGATGTCTGTGAGGATGAAATGAGATTGTTCTGATATTAAAACACAGAAAAGAATGCTTTAATGATCTCAAACAGAGAAAATCTAAGCATCCCATTCCTTATCACATTTATAATCCATGTTTCTCTCACTCTATCCTACTTATTAAGACTGTCACACAAACTTATTTAGAAGCAGAAAAGGGTATCCAAACGTGAATAGGTATTATATTTTGTACAAGGAAACGAATCCTGCCTCAGATTTAATTAAGAAAGGAGCAAAAGTTATTTCTCTGAATGAGTAGTTTCTGTTTAATATTGAGGTTCATTATATCTTACTATCCCTTCAATGCATGACTGTGAGAAAGGAGACATGGGTAGCAATAAAATGTAGTCTTATGGAATAAAACAGAAGATGCCTTTCTCCACTGACCAGCTCCAGGCCTCTGCACCAGACTGCAAATGTTTTACTGCCCCCTGCTGCTTTCAGATGCTTACAGAAGTTTGCCTCTCACCCACTCTCAACCACTTGACTGGCTCCACCTTTAACTATGTAGCACCCCCTTTTCTAGGATGTTCAAGGTTATGGGGTTTGTTTTGTGGCAAACTGAACTTTTATAATCCTGAAGGTACATCCTGAAATACACAGGAATATCTTACATCTTTGAACACCTGGTGGACACTTAAGAAATGCTACGTGCACCATTTATTTGCAACTGCTCAATTACACGTTTTTCTCAGGAAGGGATCACTAATCCCACACACAATCATTGGCCCTCATTTGACAGTAACCCAAACTTTCTTACTTAAGTATACAAGCTGTGTATATAATTACAGATTTCCCACATCTAATATTTCATAGTTTAGATTCAGCAGAACATAAAGTATGAGCCTGGCTTTTCCTATGCTACAAATATCTGTGTGCATATTAATTTTAGGTTATTTTAACAGGTGGCATAGGCCTTAATTTTCTCCTTGAGTTCTAACCTAACCAAGCCCAGTTTGATAATCACATTTTCTTCCTTCTTGGTGTGTGTGATGGGTTGGGGGCTATTTATGTCACAAAAAATCTATGATAGTCCAAAGAAGAAAATGAAGAGAAAAATAAAAACAATAGACCCCCAAAGCATTCAGTCTTACAGTGAATATGTAGCAATTAAGTCCATCCTAAGTATGTCTTACTTCCAATACTGCATCCAGCAAATGCTTTTACATATCTCTTGGTGCTGAAATGAAATACTAAATATGTATTCTCTTTTGCAGGAGGTAAGAGTCAAGTGTAAGAGCAAGCAGACTATTCTTTTTACATTTTTCATCTTCAGTGAATGAAGATGTCTTGTTCCACCACCCACTTTCAGGTCTGTGTTCAAACTTTCCTTGTTTCCCTTTAGAGTTATACATTATCTTGTAAGAAATTACCAGAGCATTAACACTTTATAATAAAACAACAGACCATTATTTCTAAAACTATGAGCTCCATAGGAGGCAGTTTCATGCTTGGTTTTATGGAACTGGGGTGCTGAGGCATATGCAATTTATGAAATTATGTAGATGTTGGAACTGGCCACGACTCAGATTGTGGTGTGGCTGAATCTCCATCATCATCCATATCATGTCTTGATGTTCCTCACACTGCAACAACTATTGTCCTCTGAAAATCAGTGGTTCATGAAGACAGTTCCCAATGGCTACATTCCTAGTCAAGCTCCTGCTTGCACCTCACTTACTAAGGTCTCATTTGGTGATATATCCCAGGGCCAGAAGTAGGTTCAGAAGAGACATCAAAAAGGGAAACAAATTTTGGGGATGTCTTTCATTATTACCAACATAACTAGAATGTCTCATAATATATATAATACTTTTTAATAAAGTTCCTGTGGATATTCCTTCTAAAATGTCTTCACAGGCATTCTTTTATCACTTTGAAAGTCTCATAGTTAAATATTCAATTCTCTTTCATTTCATTTTGGCTTCTCTTCTTCCTTTCCTTTTGAAATCTTTCTCTCAGGCTCTAAGTTAAGATTAGGTGGAGAAGATACCCATGTGTTGCATAGAATATAGCAATTCATTACAGTAGAAATGTGACCAAAGAGAAATTTGGTAAATTTTTGCCTCTGCCAACTCACCTTTGCAGGGGAAGGGTGTATGCTCTGTCTCTCAACACTATCTCAAATATGAAAATTATATCCTATAAAATTCAAGCAGGATGCAACACCTCTATAGCATTTTCCATATAGTGGTTCTTTCAGACTAGCAGATGAAATCCAAAGGCAAATGCCTCCATTCCCCCCAAGCTTTCTGTGGTTCCTGTGGTGCAACTTCCTTAACACAGCTCCTCACTCTTCTTTGTAGGTGAGGGTGTACATCCTTGCCTTTCAGTCCAGCTAGAAGGCTCTTCCCTGACTGATCTTAGTCCAAGGACATGCAATTTCCTTACCAGACCCACACTCTAGTACTTTTTTGTCAGCTCCCACAAAGGCAGTTGGGAACACACAACTGCCTGTCCAGATGTGGATCATGCGTCTTCCTGATGCTGCTGCAGGTACATTGTGACTCTTCCCTAGACATAGGCTATCCACTCCTCAAGGGCCTGTGCTCGTGACTACAGAACTCAGTTCTTTCAAACACAGACATAGCACAAAGAAGAAATCGAAAAAGCAGCAAGGACAGAGAGTGAGAAAAGAGATTGTTCCTTTCTGTGAAATGTTCTCTATCATGTATTCATTATCTTCTACATGATAATATCGGTATCAGATTGAAGACCTCCAATGTGCTCCACAGAGAAGTGTATTCTAATGATGAATGGAGCTTAATAATAAATATTGAGCAAAAAACATAATAAACAAAGTAAAAATGGAGATACCACACTTTGATTCAGCCCTTGTTTCAAAGACTTGTTAAGCTAAATGACTGACTCCTGTATGTCACTCTGAGTCCCTCCAATGGAAATCCTGAGCCAAATTCTACATTTTTACAAAAAGAATGCAAATAGTAATAGCTATTAAACTAAATCTTGTGCAGTATAAAATTAAATATATCGCTGGGCGGTGGTGGCGCATGCCTTTAATCCCAGCACTTGGGAGGCAGAGGCAGGCGGATCTCTGTGAGTTCGAGGCCAGCCTGGTCTACAGAGCGAGATCCAGGAAAGGCGCAAAGCTACACAGAGAAACCCTATCTCAAAAAATGAAAAAAAAAAATTAAATATATCTTATATGATACCATTTTGAAGGATTGCTAGTAAATCTTAGTGATAACATATCACTGATGTAGTGATATCTCAGGCACCACAAAGCAACAGAGCAGACATAAATAAATATTTAACAAACAGATAAGTGAAAAATAATAATAAAATGAAAACAAAACATAACAACTGCATCAAATTTAAAATCATCATGTGGTGTCAGAACCATTTAAGTTTTCAATTTTTTAAAATGAGAATGAATAGTAAAACCTGTCTCATATTAACTACATATATATTGTAATTGTCAGATTTCATTAAGCAAATAGGTTTCAAGATAACATGACAGTGAGTGATAAAATGTGAATTTATACTATAAAAGTTCCATATCACATGTAATCAGACACACAACAACTGAGTATACTACCAGGCTGCTGAATTTATGAAAAGAGACCTTATGGGATGGATCGTGTTTGTTTAAGATTTCACTAGGTCCTTCTACAGCCTCAGGCTCTAGTTAACATTACACAGTACCCTTAATCACTCACTCCTTTGCCCACTGACTGCTCACGTCATCTCTCTAGACCCCCACCTTCACCTTTCTCCACCAACACACTCCCATTTCCATAGCCTCCTCAAGTGTCCTCTCCTCCCTCTGTTCTCATAAATACTCTATGTTCCTCTGATATCACCTGGCATTTTCCATGTCAACTCTCTAAAGGTTGACCACTGTTCCGCATAAGCACATGTCCTGGTTCCTCCCATAGGAGCGATGCTTCACTCAACTGGAACAGCCAGCAATGGCTGCCACGTAGTAGATGCTAGACAAATGTCTGAGGCCTGGCCTGGGATAATAAATGATGGCCAAAATGAAGTCCACATCCTATCTTTTAATTTAAACAGCCATCTATTTAAGTCAGGACTATCCGAGAAAGGCTGGAATGTATTTTGGATATGGTAATGAGAATAAATATTATGAATTGAAAAAAAAATCCCAGGTTATATAAAACAACACAACTTAGGAATGTTCCTTACACTCCTTCAGCTTTTGGCTGAATGAGAAAAAGAAAGGAAAAACCAAACATTTATCTAATTGTAATTTCAGATATGCACTTTTCCATAGAATGAGGTTTAAAAAAAACTCATCTTTCTATCTGACTAAACTAGTTCAAAATGTGGATAATAATTATTTCGTTTAAAGTATAAAGCTTGATTCCAATTTAACCTGAGTCAGTCAATACACAGTATAGATCTGTACTGGAAATGACTGAGCCTGACAAATATCCCAATCACTGTCTGGCATACTTAGCTATAATTTTCCTTTGAGAAATAAAATATTCATTATTTCTAATTATAAGCAGTACAGTTGTCAAGACAACTTTTCTCATGAGGGATATGATTATTCTAAAATGGCCTTCTACAACTTTTTTTTAACCTCAATACTTATTTACAAATGAAAATCATCATCTAATACTGATACCACATTAATCAAAATAATCAACAATTTAAAAAAACTGTTATTTTAAAGAGGTTTCAGTGGCATTTTGTCTCTTACTTCTGGGGAATACACATAATGGCATGAAAAATGTAGCTTTAGTTCAGAGCAGAGAAGGGAATGAGTAGTGACTAGAGTAGTACTAGCTGGTCCCTGTCGTGTCTGGTCACAGGACAAAGTGATGTTCTGAAGTACACAGAGTAAAAAGGAGGTTTGGTAAGAAGAATATCATTTTAGCCATTAATGAAGTACGACTCACTATCACATTGCCAAAATGGGGTGCCATCACACCAAAACTGGCAAACAGACAATATCAGCTAATAATGTCTCTTTCAGTTTAACTCCAATATCAATATTCTGAATAAAACTCTAGTGTTATCAGTGCCAATAAGTTCATAGTTATAATGTGTTTATAATTTGAAAGCTCTTCCATACCTATTTGATTTGCCTATCACAGCTCTGAGTAAAGCAGGTACATGTATGATATACAAGCTTCATATCAGGTAAACATTCACTTGTTCATTCATTCTTTCATGAGTATGTTGAATTTCATAAAGTCTTTTTTCATGTGGGGGAAAATGTACATATGCTGAAGGAATAACAAGACTAATAAGATTAGTGTGAGTGTGTATGTGCACAAGTGTGTGTGGTATAAACATGTGCATACACATATATGCAGGTGCATATCCACATGAATGTCTGTGCAAAGGACAGATGAAGAGATAAGGCATTTTTCCCTCTGTTGCTCTCTGTCTGATCCCATCAGCACAGGGTCTGTTACTAAAACCATCCTTCATTGTTTTGTTTTTTAACAGGCTGGTGAACAGAAAGCCTTAGTGATCCTACAGACATGTCTCCACCTCCTTGTCCTGGTGCTGGGGAAACAGATGCACACAGATGCTAACTTCCTGCTTTCTGTTTCGGTAATGGGGATCCAACTCATACCCTGTACATGCAGAGCAAACACTGTTTTCAACTGAGACATCTCTCCAAACTGAGAGAAATCTTTCAATGAGAAGTTTCTACATAACAGAGCCAATGCTTTAAAAATAAAAATGCAAATTCACTCTGGTTTTGTATTTTAGTCTCCTGGTAACATTATCATATTCTAATGAAGTCCTTGCAGCAAATAAGTTAAAAAAAAAGTTCAGGAAGAGCTCCCTAGGGGGGAAAAACTTACTAAAATTAAAAAGAAAAGGGGAAGTTTCCTGTTCTCATAATGTAAACTAGCTAAACAATCATTAATTAGTTCTCTAATATATAATGAGTCTCTTACTATGGTAGCTACTAAATATATAGCAAATAAGAAGTACAGGTGGGTTGGCTATACTGTAACAAAGCTGTGTGTATATTTTCATGTGTGAGAGAAAACCCAAACACATTCCTTATATGTAATAAACCAGGGTATAATCATAAGCATAAATCTAGGGAACCAAAGTTTAAAAATATTGTAAAGTATCATGGTATTTATGTATTATAAACTGAAAGGAAATGAATGTGTTGTGTAATATACATCCATATTTTTTGTCAAAATAAGGTAAATCTCTCACCGAAAATTTGTATATTCTACAGAAATATACTATATCAAAATACACACATAGTTCAACAAATAAAACCATCCTATTTCCTTAGTGAAAATAGAACTCAGGACTAAAGAATGATGGAAATTCAATACCAACCTAAATGATTCATTATGATATATTTTGAACTGAATCAAACATCTTTATTTCTTTTTTGAATAAAAGAAATATCTGTGTTTTAATCAATATAACAAATAATATTATTACCATTACTTTATATATATAATTGATAAGGAGGGGAAAGAGGCTTATGGTCATCTTTATTAACTTATCCATAACATACTTTAGCTAAAGGACTCTTTAAGGAAGAAAATGGTCTATATTTTCCACATTGATTTTTATTTTATAATTGTTATAAGATTGTGTTTACCTCAAGTAAACATATCTCACATTTCAAAATAACGCCAATTATTTTAGAGTTTTCTTGGCATAACTAATAGACTAATACATTTAGCATTACAGACTAGATGATAATTATTACAAAATACTGCATCATTTTTCACCGTGTCTGTTACAGGGCCCTGAGGACATCTAATGCAAATCAGACAGTTTGGTTTTGACAAATGGACAAATGCAATAATTCCAGGTAGCCTCAAGAGAATATGGATTGAGCTCCCCCTGTTGGGCCTGAAAAGTCCACAGTTGTGACCATCACATCATAGTAAACTTTAAAAAGGAAATACAAATTATAAACTAATAGACCCCCCAGCTAATTGGATATGTACGTGTTGCCATGTTTTCTAGATGAAAAAAATAAAAAAAAATGTACAACATGAATAAAAAAGGATAGAAGCTTTCTCCTTGGTGAAACACAAAGTATTGCAATAGGAGGGAATCTCACAAATGCTTTCTTCATTTAAAAATATAATCTTGCTGGGCAGTTGTGGTGCATACCTTTAATTCTAGCATTTGGGAGGTAGAGGCAGGAGGATCTCTGTGAGTTGGAGGACAGCATGTTCTACAGAGTGAGTTTCAGGACAGCCAGGACTGTTACACAGAAAAAAACCCTGTCTCAGAAAACAAAAAATAAATAAATAAGAATAATAAAAAAATAATCTGATGAACCTAGTGTACAAAAATGTAAAGTAGCAATATCTCCATGAAACAAAGTGGAAAAAACATTCTGGTAAAAGTCCTTTTCCATCCTTGTTGATGTATATTCCCAATAACATATTAAAGTGCACATCTCACTGAGAAGCAATTTGCGGTAGTTAAGACATAGCCACGGTGAGCCCCTGGTGCTGGGTTGATTTCCTTGACCTGTTTGCTCAGAAGGTCTGAAAAGAACTGGAGTGCAAGCGAGGTAATCATAGAGCAAAGTAAGTGATAAAAGTCCTACTCACTCAGGCAGACAGAAGGGAACTTAGGCTGTCACTGAGATAAACATAAAGTTACAGGTGTGAGTAATAGCAAGGATGCAGGTTTTGAGAAACAAGACAGTATGCCCCAAGTCAGAGTTTGAACAAAGACCTCACTACCAACCACACTAATACTGCATCAGCACAGCCAAAGCTCTGCCATCATCATATTGAGGACTACTGCACAAAACAAATTTCTTTATAAATTGTAGCTTGATGTGAAGAAAAAGAAATTAAGGAAAAATAAGAACTAAACTCCAAAACTTTAAGCTTTTAGCAACATAATGGGATGTTTCCATCGTACCTTGGTAAATATACACTTCCTGCATATATAATAGCTCTACATGGCCTTGACAGGTTGCTTATTCAAAATGTTACATTTCAATGGAAAGGTAATAGATTATTAAGATTCTTATTAATTAGCAAAAGTCTACTGTGCCACCAACAATCCAGAGCAGCAGCTGACTGCTTTGTTAAAGAGCCAGGAGAGAGAGACATGGCAAACTTGTTGGTCCCGTCTGCCCCACAGCCACAAGAAGAGGCATAAAGAAAAATCAAATAATGAAATTGTTTTTCTTGTTCACTTAAAGTTCATACAGGGCTATTTTGTCTCAAGGAAAAGGATATAAAATACATATCCCTGTGCACTTTTCTATACGTACGCCTTTAGGACCCTGCCAGCACTCAAGCGAACACTCATACCATTTCTTCCATACATATGGGTTAAATATGTTGTGCACTGGGCTGGGAACTGAACCAATGTTTACAACAGGGTTTCTATGGGAAAACATGTTCCAAGTTTTAAATAGCTTACAAATATTTATAATAAACTGATCTAAATTTTTTCTTCTAATATTTATTACCAAGACAGAATATCAGTTACAATGGATGCAGTTAATTTATGTTAAATCACTTTTTAACCTTCCATTTCCTTTTTTAATTTGTCCAGAGAATATAATTCTCATGATAAATACACAAGTATTTCATTTTTGTTCTGAAAAGGCCTATGAATGTTTTACATTAGTAACATGAACACAAAATAAATCTCTAACCAACAAAATCTAATTCCATCATAAAGCCCCCATTTGAGTAAGCTATTTGCATGAACAGATAGACAGTTTTGCCAAGGGAGTATCAAAAATGTGGTTTTCCAAATTTTGCTGGTTGGCAAACATATTTTACTGACTAGGTTTCTCATTTTGAGGAATGACTCCACATCGGCTGGCAAACAGCTTGTTGAAAACATCCAAGTCCTTAGCATTTAATTTGAAGTAGAGGGAAAAAAAATAATATGAACATTTTGCCTCCAGACTCTCAGGCAATCATTAGAGCATCTTAGAAATGTAAAATGGCTATAATTTTTTTAAAATGAACTTTCTCAACAAATTCAAAGATATCTTTGGAGGTTCCTTGTCTCATAATGATGTCAGGTTTCTAGAAATCTTTTTAAACTAATAATTATTTTTCTCTTTCTTTTAACCCCATAGGCCCATTGTGTATAAATTATGGCTTCCTGTTTTGTGTTTTTATCGAATTACTGAGTGTGCTAATGAGTGTGTCCCTGCTTCTGTTCTGTTTCTTGTGCCCTTTATTCATCTCTTTCCCTTCTCTTTGTTTTGTCCTATGCCTATAAGTTAGTGTTTGTTGTATTTTGTTATATTTTATTATTACCCTTTAGAAAGGTGTTTGTTTCCTACTGAGAGACAGAAATGAAGTGGATCCAGATGGCAGAAGAGGTGGGGAAAAACTGGGAGGAGTGGAGGGATGAGAGACTGTAATCAAGGGATATTATGTAGGAAAAAAATATTTTCAATAAAGGGGAAAAAATACCAGAATATAAGTTCCAGTGTCTCTGCATACACATATATGTGTGTAGCAACAGTTCATGTAACAGAGGCCATGAATTTGAAAAAGAACAAGTAGGGATATAAGGGAGGGAAGAAAAGGAAGGCAGAAATGATGTAATTATGGCATAACCTCAAAAAATAAAAAAGGAATTTAAAAAATAAATTTCTTTAAAAAGAAAAGGTGTACTTTCTATAAAATTTTAAAATTCAAGAAAACATGGCATTTCACTTCAAGCATTCATTTTAATTTTAAGCTTATTATTTAATGTATTTTCTTCTTTTCAGGCAATTTACAATTTACTATTTCAACATTTTATTAAATAATAAATTCTTAAATAATAAATTATTTTATCAACTATTTTAAAATATGTTGTTAAAATTAGCTCAAATAATCTTTTTTTTTAAAAAAAAAGGAGAAAAAAAAAGAAATACAAAAGAAATGAATCTGAAATGTTTTTTTGTTTTGTTTTGTTTTTAATATCCAGCCTGGTCTTCAAAGCTAGTTCTGGGACAGCCAGGGCTACTCTGAGAAACCCTAGCTTGAAAGCCAAAACCAAAACCAAATGGAAAAAAAAAAAGAAAAAAGAGAAGAAATAAAAATTAAAAAGTATAAAATAGTGAAAAAGGAAGGCCTGGGCCTAAAAGCAGGAAGAAAAGTCTGGCACTCTGAAAACCAAGACATATTAGCAGCAAAGTACATTGAAGGTCAATTCTGTAGGACTCTGATTTCACACATTGTACAGGTATAAACACTGAGCAGTTTGCTCTCCTTCACATTAGGAGAGAAAAGGGTTGATTTCACACTTGCACTGCTCAGCCATAATCAGAACATCATAGTTTAGAAATGCAGTCCTCTTGGTTCACTCTTAGATGATTTCAATCTATTTGCTGCAATCTGCACTTTGCTTGGCAGGGCTTAACTTCTTATAAACAAGTGAGAGGAAATTTCCCATTTCTTCATTTCACAAAGACCCGATCACAAAGCATCAGGGTAGCCAGCCAGGCAGCTCAAAAGCAAGTAGCACATTGGTCAGTTAAGACACAATAATGTTATAAAGCACACAAAGCCAAGTAGCTAATAAATATTTGAAGACCTTTACTTCCTGAGGCCTACTTAATATCCACAGCCTAGCATCCCAGAATGGAATATCAGGGCACAGTGGGGTTGTTTACCTGCCAATCACTTGTCAGCCTAACAGGTTCTCTACAAACATCTGCTGTAGTTGAAGATTTCTTGACCAGTCTCCGTAATTAGAAATTTTAAACACAGCAATAGACACATTTCACATTTTCTAACACCACTAAATTGAATCACCAGCACACACAAAGGGAAAGGTAGTTCCATGGTAACTTTTGTGTTCCTGGGGGGATTAAAACAAAACAAAACAAAACAAAAACAAAAACAAAACAAACAAACAAAAAAAAACCTTTTTACTAGTTTTCAGAACAGATTATAGGCCTATTTTGTTTGTTTAGTTTTCACATAGTTTAACATAACATTTAACTCTTCACAACTTTCTCCTCCAATCTTTGCTATTATTACATGTAGGTGAAACATTAAAACAAGCAAAATCAATGAATCTATACACATAGAATATGAATTATTTCTTCATTTCATTTTCTTAAGTAGACAAAATGTCTAATCAATGGGAATGTACCTAATTTGTTAGTGTGTCTAGGAAATCTATACTATGTAAAAAAAAAAAAAAAGAACTCAATGAATGGCCATCAATAGAAAACATGAATGAACATATTTATGTGTCTTGGATATTTCCTTGGGTTAAATAGATGTCCAGACCATGATTCAAATACAATGCAAAGAGTCTCCACTGTAGCAAAAGCAGGAAAGGATCACAAAATCCAAGCACCAACTCCAGCAACAATTTATTTGATAGTGGGTCTTACCTTCTCTTATTACTGTCTTTTCAAAAATAGTCTGTTCAGAAAGTATAGCCCATGAATTGAAAGAAGATTTCTCTATAATCCCAACTTCTTTATTGATCATAATGTTTAAGAGTTTTAGAAGAAACATATCACTGTGTACAGTAAGAATCTTTGAGAGTGCCTAGTTAGCATTTGAGAAATCGTACTCCATAAGATTTTGCATTGTTTTATTTTACTTTAAATTCAACAGACCCTTGGGCAGCTAGGATAACTGTCAATGAGGGACAGGGCAGTGACTGGTCAAAATGGCAGCACGTGAGTATCATGGATGGACTAGCTGTTAGGATAATAGGTGTCTGCCTAAGTATTGACTTCACTGTGGATTTACTCAAGCACAGAACAAGAGTCGATAGCACAGACTGACCTTGCTCAAATCGAAGTTAAAGTAGTATCTTTTCTTTGAAATGAAAACTGGAAATACATACCCCTATGTTTTTCAAATTAAGACTACTGAACACATAAGGCTTCAGAGATAGACCATAAAGAGATTTCAAGAGGAGGGCTACTTACTATCTTTGTTTCAAACACAGAAACCATGGGCAATAAATTATATATTAATTTATATTAATAGACTAGACTTAAAATTAGAAACATTTAGTACATGATTTTTAGGCACTATCCTATCAGGAAAGATGCTCGCTACAGGACTCCATGGTCTCTATAGCGCCATGCAAAACAGTCACTTTCTATGCCAAATCACTTTTGTGTTTTTACTGTGTTCTATTTTGTAAAAAGGATATCTCAGCTGTTTGAACATTTATAATTGAGTATTACACTGTTCGTCATCTGTGAGCACTCCAAGTTCCTTCAATCTATTATAATAGACTTTTATCTAGCACTCTAGTACCCTGACCAATTTCCTCTGAAAACTCTTCACATTGTCAATATTACTAGTAAGTCATTAGTGATGGCTTCTTTAGGGGTAAAGACCAGGGAAGACATGAATTCCAGTCATGAGTCTATCTTTTATTAACCACAATTCGTTTTTCTCTTTCTGGTCCAGCAACTAAGGTATATAACATTTCCCTCTTAACAAAAAGTTGTCATATAAGCTCTGACCAACTTACAAAGAAAGAAAATGTGAATTTCCTTTCTCTCTTTTGTTTTCAGAGCCAAAAACATTGGTTAAAATCAAAAACCAAACATGCCAGTGTAACTGAAAATTTCTGGGGGAAAATTGACATGTCAGCCTCTCTTGCAGTGACTTCAGCATATAAACTTCAAGGTATGGAGGAGAAACAGGCACAGTGAAGGCTCTGAACTTCCAGGATCCTGACTTCATACAGAACATGGGGGAGCACCCTAGATATGCTGGTAGTTTCTAAGGACACCATTTCTCCAGGGAAATGTCCTCAGGGACAACAAATAGAGGAGCATGTGGAATGCAGGCAGCCTGGAATCTCAGAAGAGCCTTCATACCAGGAGTCTGGAATCTGAAAAACAGAGACTGTGGCAGCTCTCTCTCTGTGGTAAGGACTGCCCCGAGCAAGGCACAGCATCTCTTTGGCTCCTGCTGCTTCACCTAATTTTCTCAGACCCTTTCCACAACGGAAATGCTTTGATTCTACTACAGAAAACCAAGGCCACACCTTGGTTTCAATTCACCCACACCCCTTATTGCTCAAATAGCAGACTAGGGGAGCATGGTATCAGGGATAAAAAAAAATGTGACTCAAACCTGAAATGGAAAGGAGTGCTTTATGAAGTGTGATTTTATTTTTCACTATTTATGGGTTGAAAATTTCATTTGATAATTATGTCTAATGTCTCAAGTAATCAAAATGCTGAAGCAATCGCTTCCTTTGCTCTTTATACAGGCTTTCTTACAAATCTAAATTCTTCCCCTCTATCTGAAATCATCATACTATAAAACATATATAATTTCACTATAAAGTATCTCTCCATAAAGCCTTCTTCCCTTTTCCTGGATGAGGACTTTCCAGGGCATTATCCTATAACTGACCTCTAGATATGAAGTCACTTAAATTCAACCATAACTATCATAGATACTGATTGTGATCCCGATCAGACAGATACTGCCAGTAGCTGTTATTGAAGTCATTAGCCTAGTAATCACACCCCTCAAAATGGTCCAATCCACATTTCTTAGACTATCTTTCCTGAATAAACTAGTGCAACACATGGACTCTTCTGCAGACATAGAGTGCACCTTCCATCCTCATCAGCTAATATTGATTTGATTATATGAATGCATGGCCTCCTCTTGTATGTTTAGAAACTACAAAAAAAAAAAAAAAAAAAAAAAAAAACCTACCTAAAATGAAATTTGTATGTTGTCATTCCAAATATACTGTTAAAATTCATCTCAGTCCTCCAGACCTCTGGGTCACTCAGGAGTCAAAAGAATAATGACAGAAGACATATCTAGTTTCATTACTCAGTCAGATAACAGGGGTACTTAGAGTACAGAGGCAAAAAAAAAATGGGGTAAGGGCCTCTCACCCTCTAAACCCAAGTAATTCCATTATTCAGACATCTGACTGAAAGTATGTAGTCACATTTGACCAGCTTAGTAGACCGAAAGAATAAACCTTTCCTTCAATTATGTCAGAGTCAAACAGCTGTAGTTTTATTAACATTCATAAACAAGAAAAAGGATGTCGGAATTTAACACTCAACAAAATACATGTTTGGTACTATGCAAGCCATGGTAAAATGTTCCTGCTTACTTCTCATAACAAATTTGTGAGTTAACACAATTTCCATCTTACAGAGGAAAAGATAGGATCCACAAAGGCACAGAGTTATTTTACCTAAAGTTTAAAAGATGAGCTGTGTAATTCTAGTTAAGGAACTATGTGTCCTGATAACTGTGTCTGTTTTGTAAGTACTGCCCTACCATCAACACTTCATATTCCAAAGCAGAGAATTACAATACTGCTCTGTAATTAAAGGTTTAGAATATGCTAATACATGGGAGATGAGATGACTGCTCATAAACTTCTCTTCTGAGAGGATAATTGGCTAATGATTCTTAAAATTAGCTGATGTGCTTTTCAGAAAAAAAGGACTGCCTTGTGATGGATTTGAACTACAATGCAGCCACAAACCATCCATTCTTCAGCATACACTGGAACAAATGATAGTCACATGATTCTCACATGCATACATTTGCAGGCATACAGTGGAAATTGGGGCTTCCCAAATGTTTTTACCCTAGCCTCATCTATCCCCTCCTAAAGCTTTCTGGGAATGACATCCAAAGAAACCTGCAAGTCACCTTTGGAAACTATTATTGCATTAAAATTACTAATTAAATTTATAAAGTCTCTATAATGTGTTATCATGTGTGGTGGTACTCATATTTTTAGCAAAACTTTCAACCATTTGTAATTTGTTCACATGTTCATAAGTTAGTATTAGTTTATCTATATGTTATGTATTTTTAAAGAAATAGAAAAATGTAGAGTTTTAAACATTGAGAGAAAATTTAAGTAGAAATGGAAGCAAAAAATTTTAATATTTTCTTTCTCCCTCTGTTCCTCATAGAATCTCAATGGAAACAGAATGAAAGGCAGCCTCCTGGGGGGCCAATAAGATACAAAGAGCAGGAGGCAGACTTTCTGAGTCCTATTCTCTTCCTTCCCAAATGCTTATATACATTTCTTTTTCAATTTCCTCAAATATAAGATCATTGAAAAGTAGACTTTCCTGAGCAGCCATGAGGGATGCATATACTACACTGAAGACACAGAATTAAATTATAAATATTTACTGAATGCTTTTCCAGAAATACATTAGACATCTGGGGAATATCACACAAGTGTAAGGCATGCATTCATTAACTCACCCACTTCAAAAGTATCTCTGGCGCCGACTATGCCAGGCTCTGCGCTCAGCAATAGACAAACATCTCAGACTAGATTCTGAATCTACTTTGGAGAGACAGATGCAAAAAAGAGATGAGTAATGACAGTGTGAGAGTGCTAACAGGATTCAGAGCCCTACAGATCACCACACAATCCAGACTTGAATGAAGAGAAGCTGGGCGAAGTAAATTCTATGTTCCCTTAAGCTGTTTTCTAGTACTACGAAAACACCTGGGACTAGGTAATATATAAAGAAAACCTTTTTATTTAGAAAACTGGTTCCCAAGGCTGAGGAATACTTTGACTTATTACCAAAACATATTCAGGATTGGGTGATGGTTTTTTTTTTTTTTTTTTTTTTTTTTTTTTTTTTTTTTTTTTTTTCTGCACTATAGCTCAGTGCACAGCATCTCGTGGTAAGACAGCATGAGCACCCATGATAGGAACTTTTCCTTTTGTTAAAAAGACACTTATACTATCATGGAGTAGAGAGTTGTGTGTATTGTACATGACCACTGGCATCTTGAATCATAAGATCATTTCAATCAGAGATTCTCACCTTATGAGGTGGGAGTCTATCAATATACACCTGTAGAAAGAGTAGGGATGCTCACAAGACAAAGGCTTATGGGATTCATGGGAATCCCATGGTTCATGAACATCCATGAGATCTTTATAAAACTGATTACCAAGATTATAAAAGTGGTAAATAATAGACTGGGGTATGTAAATGCCTTGGAGTCACTATAAGAATCTCCAGCGAACTCCTTGACTCACTGTGCTAGCTGATTTTATGTTAACTTGAGGCCATCTTGCATCGTTTTGGAAGAAGGAACATCAATTGAGAAAACACCCCAATAGACTAGCCTATGGTACATTTTCTTGATTGATCATTGATATAGAAGAGCCCAGCTCACTGTGGATGGTACCAACCATCCTGGTGGTTCTGGGTGCTATAAGAAAACAGGCTGAGGAAGTGATGAGGAGGAGCCCAGGAAGCAGCACACCTCCATGATTTCTACATCAGCTCCTGCCTCTAGATTCCTGCTCTAACTTCCTTGGAAGATGGGCTACAAGCCCTAAGGTGGAATAAACCCTTTCCTTCTCACGTTGCTTTTGGTAATGCTGTTTTATCATAGCAACAGAAACCCTAAGACACTCACCAAGTTGGACATGCAAGGATTTTTGCTTGGCCTGCTATGGTCCTTTCTATCTGGATGAACAGGCATTTATTCACATCCCCATAGGAACACACAAATAGCATTACATAATCTTAACAACCTCCCTAAGGCCCTATCTTTAAATATTATTACTATATAAACTTGGGGGTCATGCTTCCAATGCATGAACATTAGAGGATCATGTTCAAACTATAGCATAAACTGAGTCATAAATAAGACAATGAAACAGGATAAGAATGAGTCAAGGATACAACATCTATCTCTGATGAGCACAACTTTCTTTTATGTAGCTTATTATTAGAGACACATGAATAGATAATATGAAAACAAACCTTCGGCAAACAATAAGTGCAATTTGCTAAGAAGAAATATGGAAGTAGGCTGACAAGACAATGTTTGCTGGCATTCATTCAATACATAATTATGAACAACTAACATATGCCAGACACTGGCAAACCATTAGAGGATTGAGTAAACACTTGCCTGTTTTCAAGCTGTAGTAAAGACAGAACATTCATACATAATCACATAAACAGAGATGTATGCAGAGAACTGAGGAAGAGAGACAGACAGACAGACAGACAGACAGACAGACAAAGACTGGGCATATGCCAAAGCCAGTGCAGGCGAGGAGGGAGATAAACCTCATGAGCTACAGAATCTTGCAGAGCTGGAGCCCAGGGAAGGACAAGAAGCGAGTGGAAGCTGTCCAGAGTATGGCAGGTGTACAGGCCTCAGAGACCCATTAAGAATGGTTTCATATCTAAAAAACTGATAATTCCTGGAGCCCTGTAGGTCACATTTAATCTTTCCTCTCTCCTTCTCTTTCTCTCTCTTTCTTCATCAAACCCTGGTAGAGCATCGAGCCAACCCACCTGCCATTTCTGAGACACAGCTTCACTGAGTCTGGAGCAGAGTATATCTAAAAAACTGATAATTCCTGGAGCCCTGTAGGTCACATTTAATCTTTCCTCTCTCCTTCTCTTTCTCTCTCTTTCTTCATCAAACCCTGGTAGAGCATCGAGCCATCCCCACCTGCCATTTCTGAGACACAGCTTCACTGAGTCTGGAGCAGAGTCTTCATGAAGTTCACATTTTAAATAAGGAAGCAGACAAAACAAATCTGTACACACTTCTTCAAATATTATCAATGACAAAGATTCTACATAGACTAAACAAGTCCTTGATCAAATATAAAATGCCATTCAAAAAATAATAATGATTATGTGTGGTTTCTCTTGGGTAGGTTGTCATAAAGCAAAAAATATGAAATGAAAAGTGGATATGCACATGTGGCAACCATAAAATAAATGAATCTCTGAATAAGAAAAAATGAAAAGGTTATCATGTAGACAGGTACTGAGTCTCACAGATATTTTTAATAAGTAAAATGATAGTGGTCTACCCACTATATGAGAAAAGGAGGGAAAGAAATTGTAATCTTAGAAAATCATATTTTATGCTCACAGATTAAAAAAATATTAAGAAAGCTGGCTCTGGTTCTTGCTGTAGGGTTAGTGCTTTAAACTTTAGTTTGCAAATAACTGAAAAGTCTCCAAACCTAACTCCATAAGGGGAATTACTATCTCACAGGGCAAGCATCTCAGGGGTGGAGATCAAGGCACTGACTGGAGCTTTTATCTCTTCATTTCTACATTTCTACAAGGTCAGGTTGTCCAACAGCTTCACTCACATGGTCGCCAGTGTGAGCAGGTTGCCATGCTTCCTGCCTTAGAAACACACACACACACACACACACACACACACACACACACACACAGAGAGAGAGAGAGAGAGAGAGAGAGAGAGAGAGAGAGAGAGAGAGAGAATGAATAAAGAGAGAAAGAGATAATATCCCTGCAGAGGATATCTAGGTCTCTTTCTTCTGTAGTATGAAAACAACATGAACTAGAAAATTTCTGGTATAGAATTACCAAAGAAATGCAATGTGCTGACTGACAGACACTAGGCAGCCTGCCGCTATGACCTGTGAAGAGATGGGGCACTGAATCCAACTGGGGATTCCTGGGAAACAGAAGGAAGAGAGGCTGGACACAGAGAAGAAGTTAACACGAGGTTTCCCTACAGTTAAGACTTGGGCATTTCAGAGAGTAAATGAACATGAACTCAAAAGACTGTCAGTGTTTCTAATACCGCCATAGTGAAAGTACCTTCAAAATTACTGAGCTTGAGTACTTTACGGACACAATCGCATCACTTGGGTTTCACCACAAACTAGTAAGATAAGTGCACACACATTGTGGACATTTAACAGGCAGGGGAGATAGGGCCTAGAGAGTGATTCTCCCACTAAACCAACATTTGAGCTCCTCCTGCCATCACACAAAAGCTGAGTTCTCTCTCGTCTATAGCATGTTAACATACAAGCTGGTTTTCTTTCTTTCTTTCTTATTTATTTATTTATTTATTTATTTATTTATTTATTGAGATAGAGTTTCAGCCCTGGATATCTTGGAACTCTCTTTATAGACCAGTCTGGTTTTGAACTCACAGAGATCTGCCTGCCTTTATCTCCCAAGTGCTGGGATTAAAGGTGTGCATCACCACCACCTGACCACCACCTGGCTTACAAACTATTCTTTTTAAAAGAGTTCAAAACAAATTACTATAATATGTTCTCATGATAAAGTAATGAATATAATAACAGCAATGGCAGTTTACCAGGAAATCAGTTGACTTACCAGTTTGTAGACAATAAACATGCTGTTATTTTTAAGTATTGAACTGTTTAAAAATCATATGCAATGCTATTAAAGTTGTATTTTATTTGAATTTTTTTCCAGTTTTGGTAGAAATTTGGGATGGAGGCAAAGAATGAAGAGCCTTTTTATTTTATTAATTACTTTTTTTTCATTTATTTTACATCTCGATCATAGTTTCCCCTCCTTCCTCTCCTCCCATTTCCTCCCCTGAGCTCCCCTCTAACCCCTTCCCCAACGACTCCTCCTCTGTCTCCCTTCAGAAAAGGGGCAGACCTCTCTGTTGGCTTCAACAAAATGCGTGTGCGTGCGCGCACACAGACACACACACACACATCAAGTTGAGGCAGGACCAAGCTCCTCCCCAGGCATCAATGCTGGATGAGGAAATCCAGCATGAGAAATAGGTTCTGAGCTCAAGTGCCAGGCACAGGTCCTTATGCCACTTTCAGGAGCCCCACTAACAGACCAAACTATACAACAGTCACATACATGCAAAGAGCCTAGACTGGTCCCATACAGGCTCCATGGCTGTTGGGGCAGAGTCCATGAGCTCTCAGGAGCTCAGGTCAGCTGTCTCTCTGAGTTCTTCCTTCATGACCTTGGCATCCCTGGCTTACACAATCCCTCCTCTCTCTCTTCAACAGGACTCCCAGAGCTGTGAATCTCTGCATCTGGAAAACCTTTTTAAAAATATACACATAAATGTTTCTCAAAACAAAATTTACAAGAAGAAAGAAAGGCTTTTGTTAATTCTATTTATTGGACGATGAAGAAATGGTTCAAACATTAATATCACTTGCCGATTTTTCAGAGGACCAAGTCTGGTTTCCTGCACCCACTCTGGGGGTCTTACTACCTACCACCTGTAACTCAATTTACAAGTAATCCTGGTCATCTACTGGGCTTTGTAGACACTGCATGCACAGTGTACTCAAACAAGTGTATATGTACACACACACACACACACACACACACACACACACACACATACACACACAAATTAATATATATATATATATATATATATATATATATATATATATATATATTTTTACAAAATTTATCTAGCTTCTTCTACGTGATTGCTCCTATGACAACTGCTGTGAGAATCACAAAAATGAATAACAGAATCTGCCACCAGTATTTTGAATGCCAGGAAGGAGAGAGAGATGAGGGCCAAGCTTACTGTGAAGATACAACTGTTCTACTAACTATTAGAAGCACAGGAGGAAGTTGTTGCCAGCCCTGAAAATATGTAGCCTTAGATTAAACCCTACACATGGGCCTTGCAGAGGAAAAACACATTTAGATTTGTTATATACTGTCCTAAAGTCATTTACTCAACAAAATGTTCCAACAAAGGGACCAAGCAAAACAAAAGATGATAGCATAATAAATAAAACATGACCTCAGTCTCAATATGCAAAAAATATCGAGTCAGTGTATCTCTCTTTCCTGTGTGTTTTGCATGCATGCTCGTGTGTGTGTGTGTGTGTGTGTGTGTGTGTGTGTGTATGTGTGTGTGTGTGTGTGTGATAAAAGGTGTTTTGAATTGCAGAAAGTAAAATAACTATCCTGATTGGATTTGACTGGTGCCAAGTAAATTATGGTGATGAACAGAGAGCATTATCTGGTATAAACTTCATCTGCCTACTCAACTGCGTGTTAAACTGTCTGTCAAACAAGGTGTGAATCAGGGCAGGGCTACTAATCTTTGCCACAGCTGATGAACATTTTCCTAGGACAGCAGACTTCATCGTTCCTTGCTCTCACTTTCTTGCCCTTCATGATGTGGCCTGTGTTCCCTACTAGAGCTGTCATGATTCACTGTTTCTTTGTGGCTGGGTTTGCTAAGAGAGATAATGACTTTTTCTGTGTAAGCACTGTGAGTTTTACCCCACCCCCTGAGCAGAGAATACAATTTAAGAGGAGAGGAATAAATTGCTGGATTTAATACAGTGACCAAGCACAAAAGACTAATAAAAATGTCACAAACACATGGGGTAGAGTGGCAAAGAACAGGGAAGCACACTGGATGATGCAAGCTGTGCCTCAGCAGCCCAAGGACACAAAACAATGACATGAAAGCATCTGCCTCAGTTCCTCCTACCATAGCAGGAACTTCCATCTTGTAGGGGGAAAAAAGTCTTATTTGCAAGTTAACTAAATCAAGCCACCATACAAATATACACATTAAAATTATAGGAAGCAACTGATGGCTGGATGATCCAAATGGTATTGAGAACACTTTTTTTTTTTTTTTGGTTTGTTTTGTTTTTTCCAGGCTTTCATCATTAAGATACTCTGTATACTAATGAATAAATTAGTACAGAAAGTTGCCCGGTATTGAGTATGTCCACTGAACAATTTTCTAATTGCTATTCTCTTTCAATTTAAACACTTTGTGTCTCCTAGTAATGCCATAAGTTATACCCATAAAGTCTCACCAACATGACTGCATAAAGATGAGCCAAACATGAACAACAAGAATAGACATGCTAAAGTGAACAGGGGAAACCCAAGAGGCTTCAACCATACATTGAGAACTACAGATAACTAGGGAGTGCTGAGAGTGAGAGAAAGTGTCTTCTTCAGAGAAGAGCAGACTGATTGGTTTTCCACCATCAAATGGTCATACCTGGAACACTATACAGAGTAAGCAGATTGTATTTAGGAATATATGTATCTAAACACATACATATGTGCACTTAATAACAATTAATTTAAAAGAGGTCATGTATTTGAAAGAGCAAGAAGGGGTACAAAGGAGAATGGGGAAGCAAAAAAGGAATGGAAAAATGACCTAATTAGATTATAATTTCAAAAATAAGAAAAACAATAAAAATCAAAGGCCAATACTTAAAAATAAATGTAGAGTGCTTTCTACAGTGTATTCATGAATGATTCTATGAACCTATTGTGTTCTCTCTCCCCCCTTTTCTCTCCATTTATGAATAACTAAGTGCCCACTCCTTGTGAATACTGCCCTATGCTGGTACAAGGGAAGAATACACCCAAGTCTTCAAAGACTGTTCAACCTATGGAAAGCATTTAGTTAGTTAATTAACAGCTCTAATACATGACTCTACAATATGCTAGACTTAGTCAAAGAAGCCCAATTTTAATTCCTCAGGCTATACTCTTTGTGGCTTGACCATGTTAACAAGTAAGTAGAAACATACGATGTCTATTGCTTGGAAGTCCATGGCAACCAAAAGGAAGGGACCCCAATGGGTAGTGGCACCTGCTGAGCAGCAGTAGTCATGATAAAGGGAAATGAAATAATGCCTGGTGAGTAACAAAGCCAGGTAGGATTTCCACACCCAAGGAGTAGGTGTGAAAACACAAAATCTCCAGGAGAATTGAAAGAATTCCCTACAGACAATATACAGACAATACCTAGTAGGAAGGCCAGGGCAAGTACTCTTGGTTTGTCTCTACATTACTAGGCTTTTCATTCTAACACCAAGGAAGACATGGGGGGAAGAGGAGAACTTAGCCAAAAGCAAAAACAAAACAACAATCTCTGGGTATTTTTCCTAAGCCAAAGCCATTTGATCTATGGATCATAGTTACCACTAACTGAACTCTGCGGCAGACATGTCTGTAAGTCCTCCCAATTATTCAGATACAGCATGACTCTAAGAAGTTGGTGCAGTATGTGTCTAATGCTTTACTATGCAGAAAACCTTAACCATTGCAAAATGGATCATTTTGGCATTTAACAGCATCCAAAAATATGTTTTAAATATTGAATGCAATTTGAAATGTGTTTTAAAAATTACCTTTGGAGATTTACAATAATATTATTTCTATTTATTTTTATTCCTGTGTTAAATCCCTCATTTTTTAGTTATTTTGTCAGCTAGTGCTAGAAAATTGTCTTGGGCACAGTACTGAAAATATTAGCTTTGTGGTGATTTCAATCAGAAACAAACTGCACATAAAACACCATTGTTGGGCAACATGTTCTATGTGGAGAGGGTGAGACTTCTTAAGTGATGCGCTGAGCTCTAAGAATGTACACTCTATTTTGCAGTTTGATTGAGGAAGAGTGCTGTGCACAGCAGGTGCTCCCACACCACGCTCCAGGATGCCTAGTGATAAGGACAAGGGAAAGAAGTCAAGCTAAGCAATGATAAGGTCATGAAAAATATAGTTGACTGGTCTTACACAACCACCCATATGTACGCACGGGCACACACACACACATACACACACACACACACACACACACACACACACACCCCTAATACAAATATTGTTCCTAAGTTAATGAAATTGTTACATAAAACTCTAAGTTTCTCTATCTTTCATCACAATTTCAGAATGCAAAGTTCACATTTGCAAGTGGTTAAGATAGATGAAGACTGTACAAATGGCATGCTGCACACCATGTTGGTACCAGAAATGTAATTAGTTATATGCCTCAACTATCATGTCCAAAATAATTTTTATTGAAAAAATGTTATCAGAATTACTGAAGAGTAGTTAATTGGAAGAATGCATTTTGGGTTAAACTGAAATAAATAGGGCAAGTGAAGAAGGAGAAAGGCCATCCAGTCAAATAACTTTGTGAAACAATTTTCTTAAAGGATTTATTTATTTTCATAGATATTGAAGATAGATAAGCAAATGCACTAAAGATATATCTTTTATCAATTTCCATCCACTGGACCACATAATATATCAACTTATATTTGAATACTGTTCTTCAACCTAGTTTCTTTAAAAGAGAAAGCTCTTTATGGACCCTATTGCTATAGTGATTCATTCTTTTTTAAAAAATTAGGCTGGGACTTTTAAATAGAAAAAGTTGAAAACATTTGTCCGTGTGAAAAAACTCTACCAGATTTATAGTTAACTTTCATTTGTAAGATTTAATGGGGTTTCATATTGTAAGATTTAGTGGGGTTGCTTCTTCTGCATTTGATGAAGTATCCTTTCCCTCAGATAGCAATGATGTTATCTGCTAGCTCATGACAACAAAAATAGTAACAGTGCTAACAGTATGAAAGCCAGCTGTGTCACTGAGAAGAATGAAGGAAACATTCTTTTCTAAACCCCATTAGATGGGACTTCTTGTTTGATCTACAGACGTTGTGATGTTTTTAGCGTAATTACTGAAGCTACACATGTTATCCTTGTTCATTCAGCTTCACTATTCCAAACACATTTTTGCTGAGGTAATTCCTAACATCAACTAAATTACAAGGGATTATGTGCTTGATGGTAAGACGAAAAGGTATTTCAATTTACCAAATGTAGCTGTGTAGCTTTCTCATCCCCACCAACCCCCTGCTGCCCGCCACATAGGACTGTGAAATTAAAGATTGCAGGGTGATAACCTGGGGCAACTGATTCACAACTTTGTTGTAAACTATCAATTAGGTGTGTAATTCATTCCAGGAAAAGGCAGGAATGACAACCACAGCATCTCAGAGAAGGAGCTGCTCTCCTAAGAGCACACTCCAGGTGTCAATTGCATTCAGGTATTCCAGTTCCATATATTCTGTGCTCCTCAACAGGTCCGGAGAATTAATTTTCCAAGTGCACAATGCATTCCCAATAGAGAATAACAGAGAATTGTGTCCACTGCTCTCAAGCCTTGATACTTTAAAGATCATAACACAAATATGAGCAAGTAAACCTTCATCATGTGTTGTTCAAATCTTAGATGGCCTTTTAATAAAAAACAAAACAACAACAACAAAAAAAAAGCAAAACCCAGAGCCAGATATCAGGGTGAAAGCTGGAAGATCAGAGAAGCAGAACAGCCAGCCACTAGTTCTTACCTCTATGAAACCCTCAGCCTAAAGAGTGTGAGTTCCTGTTTCCTTATGCCTTATATATACCTTTCTCTGTCCTGCCATACTACTTCCTGGAATTAAAGGTGTGTGTACTTCCCAGACAAAGGCATGAGATTTCAAGTGCTGAGATTAAAGGTGTGTGCCACCACTGCCTGACTTCTATGTTTAATCTAGTGGCTGGCTCTGTCCTCTGATCCTGAGGCAAGTTTATTAGGGTAAACAATATATCACCACATCAAGTGTATCTACTACTTTCTATTTGTTTGCCTTGTCTGAACTTTAATCTGACTCTTTACGCTACTGTTAGTAGTGTTTGAGAGGAAGACAGTAATTGATACTGTGTCATTCTAACCACTCAGCTCATATTGAATGATTATCAAGTATCAAGATAGGCAGGCAATAGCATATAACCAACAAGTCTCCTTTATGTACCTCTCTTTATTAATCTAAGGTTTTAGATGATTCCCATTCAATAGAAAAACTGTGCAAAATGTAAACAGGCTGTACTTCCGTAACAGAAGAAATCTGTCTTATTTTTAAAAATTCGAATAGGAGAGAGCTTTGTCCCAAAACCACTTGTAATCCTAGTTTACAGGCATAATAATCTAATCCCTGGCTTATTATAATGAATAATTGAACCAGTGTAATTCTTTCAAGTTCTGTAAAGAGTTCCTTACAAATTTATGAGAAAGTGCCATCAAAAGTATTAGATACATTGCAATCTCCTCCCTTCCCTCAATTATTTTTGAACATCTACTAGAGACTTGGAGCCTTTGTTCAAATGTGCCTAACTTTCTGACATCACGACACCATGCAGCTAGCTACAAATTTCTTTCCAGAACCATGCAATCCAGTTACAAATTCATATATATTCCTGGAAAATATCTCAAGGTTTTAAGTAAATTTACGATTTTGTATTGGGCCTACTAGACCTTACAAGCAAAGGAAGAGACCTTCAAAAGTGTCAGGTGACTCTGTTCAGCATCCACAGCTAGTGAGAAAGAGTTCTGGAAATGAAGCTAGTAGAAACAATTTGATTTCTCTTGAAATATTCTTGTCACACAGTCTATTTCTTTCCAAATTCGATGTTCTCTTATAGTCTTTCTTTCAATCCAATATCTGTTGGAAAGTATTTATCAGTCTACCTGTTTTAGAGTCTATGTGATATATGAAACAACAACAAAAAAAGGACAATACTTTTTGCAAAGCTCACACGGAGGATATAAGTAGATTTTTTTTTAAGAATATTATATGGAACAGAAAGCAACTCAGGATAGTTACATAGCGTTTGTTCCAAGCACCATACATTTCACAGTACATACATTGCAGTGTGTCCTTAGTGAAAAATTTACTTCACACAACGCAATAAGGTTCATTCTAAAAATATCCTTGCTTTATACATGAACTTGAAGCTTGGGGCAAGTAACTGAATAACATTTCCAAAGTTATACATTAAGTCATCCAAAACCAGTAATGAGTAAAGAGTTTGCACTCATAACTGTTAGGTTATAATGAAAGTGTGGTGGGGGATGGCGGCTCAGCAGTTTGAAAAGTCTTGATGGAGGTAAAATTCAGTGGAGGAGGATAAATGTAGAAGGCAAGATAAGAGCCAAAAAAAAATGTGTTGGGAATTTCTAAGCAACAACAGCATATCTGCTTGCCCTGACATGCAGCTTGCAGCCATGATGATGATAACACATAATGGGAAACTCAAAAGCCATGAGTCTTCAAAACCTGAAAAATGAGTTGATACAATATGGAAGTTAATTCTAATGAAAATAATCACTGCCAGCAACAATATAGAGCATGGCTGAATGGCCTATGTCCTGACTGCAACACATTGAGGAAGTGTCTAGTTCATTTGTTACACTATGACTATATATACAATAATTATTTCTATTGTTTAAGGTACAAACTGATGACCTGAAAGGAAAATGGGAATCTATCTTTTTAGATCAAAAAAATCTGAAAATTCACAAAATCTTTCTCTCACTCTCTGTATATCTACCTCTTAATCTGTGCCCCATTAATCTCCATACCCACCACTACCACTTGGCCCTCTTAGAACTACAGGTGACAGAAAAAAAAACTCCATCACTTGGTATACACTAGATACCCACTATATTAATAATCGGGATTTTGTCTCTCTTACACTTCCATGCTTTTGATATTCTGACTACCCCAACCAAAGGAAAGGAGAATTTAAACAGTATCCTAGTTATGAGGTTCTATGAGTAAACTCTGAGAAAATAAATTATACTGGGGGAATTAAAAAAAGATTGATGTGCATTGAAGAAATGCAGAGACACTGATCTGGATAGAAATAAGGAAAACATAACCTCAAGTCAAAATACACCCAGCAGTGTTTTTTTTTTTTTAAATGAGAACATATCTCTATTCAAAGTAGGGTTACTAAGAAATTTTAAGAGCATTCAATTCTCAAGGTGTTATACAGCAAATAATGCACAAAGTAGTCTTACTTTTACATATTTGATTTAAAATAAAAGTTGGATAAGTAACTGGGAATAAGGCCCAGATGCTAGAGTGCTTACTCTGAATGCCTGAGACTCTGGGTTACTTCCCCAGCACTACATAAACCAGATGTAATCCCAGCATTCTAGCCTCGGAAGCTGCATATCAGTGCAAGAGCATCCTCCCCTCTGCTACCATCTAAGTTCCAAGCCAGGCTGGGATTTTAAACAAATGTACAGACAGGGACAAGCTTTCATTGCTGCAGCAAGAGAAAAAAAAATGTGTGCTTAGAAAAACCCCATTAGAGCTAGTAAGATGGTTCATAAAGTAAGAGTGCCTTCAACACCCTGAGTTCAGTCCTCAGAATGCAAAGGAAGCCTGATGCAGTAGCTCACATCTGTAATCTCAACAGGCTCAGGCAGGGAAATTGGATGGGAAGGAAAGACTAGGTTCAGCAAGCCTGGAGTGCTCGGAACAGCAGCAACCAAGAGAGCTGCTGCATCAAAAAGTCGAAGAAACAGCCAACCCCACATGTTATCCTATAACCTTCTCATGCAGGCCATAGAAGTGAGTGTGGGTACGTCCACATAACCAGACAGGGAACATTAACAAATAAAACAAAATTTTAACATGGAAAGAAAGAAAAACCACATTATGATAGGATGGTATTTCCTAGAAAATGTAAGAGACATTTTGCTATACCAGTATCTGGTAAACACCTTCAAAGTTTTGCATGTTCAGATGGGAAATTTATGCCTAGATAAAGCCAGAGCAGCTCATACACATTTTTTAAACGTGTCTTTAAAGTGTCTGTAAGCAAGCAGCAGCTCTTTGACAGTACATTTTGTACTTTCCATATTAACCATATTGCAGAAGGCCACTCATTTTTAGTCACTTGTCTCATAAAAGAGCAAGAGAGAATTAAGATGTTTGAGAGCTCTCCTTGCTCGATATTTTAGTGAAGTAATTTGGAACTTTCAGGTTAATAGCATTAATCTGCTCTATTGTCTATATATAACTTTAATCAAAATGAGAGCTGTCTCCAAAGTAACTGCAATAAAATAATGTAATAATGTACTTTTTCTCATTGAATTGTCTAATTTCCAAGTACCCATTTGATCCAGACTTATAAAACAATACAAATACAGTAACTTAAAAGAAAAAAAATGTTTAAAGTAACACTCTAAATTTATTAAACTGATTAAGATTGATTGATAATTGTAATTGCTTTGCAGTCAAAATTTTAGAAGGTAATTTAAATAATTTATATATTTATAAATGTTGGTAATTTGTATTATTATATAACTAGAAGTTTAGGTTGAAATTTAAATAATGTTGATATATTTACACAATTATAAACTTTACCCAAAATGTTTAATTAAGATGTATTTTAAATTATTAGTCTAGAAACCTTTTAAATAAGCATTCCACATTGAAAACTGAGTTTCAATTATTATTACAGAAAAAAAAGAGGTCAAGGTTAAACTGTTTGTCTTCCTTAAAAAGTTTATCATGTCTATTGTGTCTCTACTTAGAAAAAGAAATTTCAATGAAACTGGGATATTAAAACCTCCCAGGAAACCAACAGTGAAAGCTGCTAAGAATTTCACAAGGTTTTTCCCCCCCTTAGGTGTTAATTAAATGATCATTTAACACTGCAATGTACACACAGCATTTTCATCTCCTGACAGCACAACCTGTTATAAATCCAGGGTAATAAAAGTCTTGGTGTAAAGGCTCTGAACTTAGTTCCCACAACACTCTAAGATGCCTTGTAGTGTCTAAGGTTAAGCATCCAGACACAAAACAAAGCTTGAGCCTACTCGACTCCCAGTCCAATTTTCCCATCGCCTAGTGACCTAGGTAACACTGTGAGCGATAAAGAATAAATTTAATTTCTCCAGCATTTTGTGAGGATTAGGAACAATTGTTGGCTTGCAATGACTTTTTATCCTTAGATTCTTTTTCTCTGGAGCATTCCTCCGGTCCTAAACGAGAATTCTGGTGGTTTAAGACATAGAACAAACAGAACTTTAAATTAGGCTTTTTTTCAATCAATTGGAACAGTTGGAGGGGCAGCAATCAACCTCTCTCCTTGCTGCAGTCAGCCATTCACATCAAGCTTTAATCTTTCACTTGAAGAAGAAACCTATAGTGATGGGGCAAAGCTATCTTTCCTTCATTCTTTTTCCAGACTTAACTTACTTCTCCTTTCTTTCAGATTATTTTAAATACTTAAATAAAGTTGCTATACTCAGCCATAAACATTCATTTGGGGTCATTTCAAGAAGCAGGGATGTTCTCCTAATAACGTTTTACACTACAATATGATGCCCTGGTGTGGATGATGATGAAGGCAACTCTCTCTCTCTCTCTCTCTCTCTCTCTCTCTCTCTCTCTCTCTCTCTCTCTCTCTCTCTCTCTCTCCTCTCTCTGTCTCTGTCTCTCTCTTCTCTTTCTTTCTCTCTCTTCCTTCCTCCCTTTCTCCCTCTCTTTCTCTTCTTTCTTTCTTTCTCTCTCTCTTTATCCTTCCTTTCTTTCCTTCCTTCCCTCTCTCCCTCCCTCCCTCCTCCCCTCCCTCTCTTCCTTTCTTCCTTCATTTTCTTTTTTATTGTTTCCTTTTCTGGGACTCATCTTTTTAATGTCTGTCCAAAGATTTCATAAATCACAATTTCTCAAAATATTTCAAGAGCAAACTCTCCCATGAAGAAGTCAAGGATGAGAAACTAGTGTGGTTATGAGACACAGATGACTAGGTGCCACACATTGTATCCCCCTGACCACAGCATGTGGATACTGAGAAGTATTAGCTTTAGAACAAAAGCAGAGGAAAATAAAAATATCTCTTGACTCTAACTCATTTCATTATAGAACAGTGATTACATTCAACGTGCTAAATAGTTTGCAATTTTCACTACATTTTGACAAAAAAGTATCTTGAAAATACATTTAAAATCACACATGCACTTTAAAATACAGAGGACAATGCCTCATACTTCACTATCATACCTCAATGAGAATAGACACGTGAGTGAAATACCATATTGTCTTAATTAAGATAGATATTTTCAGTAGTACTAAAAATGACCCTAAACCAGGGAACTGATGTGAATTTTTGGAACATCCTCAGAATTTTTTCTGATATTCTTGAAGTACTTTACTCAGTATCTCTTCCCTTTGCTTTCTCATACAGGAGGACACATTATTAAGACAGCAATTTAAATGTGTACTAACACATTTAACTTGTTCCTACCCTGATCCATCTTACATATGAAGTTGAAAACTGTGTTCATCATCAACTGGGAGAGAGAGATGAGACCTCATTAATAGTACCCTGGCTAGGACACACCTTCTGCCGCCAAGAGACATGAGATGGTAGAGGTGAACGGTTTCTGTCAGTGCACGTTGCTGTAATGATTAGGTGGCTTTGCCTATTTATTTAAAAGCTACTGAACTGAAGATGGAGTGCAAAGTGAAGCGACAGCGCCATGAGCCTGGCTGACGGAAGAAAAATCACAGGGCTATCTGAGTGATTCTGATCTTCTCTGTGTTTGCAATGATACATCAAATAGCAATAGGAAGAGAATTTTCACCCTACTTGGAAGCTGACAACGCTCCTTTGAATATAGAATCTGAACGAAACTTGTGATATCTCCCAGAAAGTAGAAAATATGATCCTTCCAATTCCACTGGTAAGAAAACTTGACTCCAGAGGCACGTGGCTTCCAGGGATAAAGGAACCCCAAATACTCAATGTGACCTATACAGTATTTCAAACCACCTTCTTCATAAGGCAAATCAAGTCAATTTCAATGACCTAAAATACAATGTAAACATGTACATACATTAAAACTATTTTAGTGTAGCTTAATTTATATAGAATTTATAAATTTGTATAGAATCTAGTTCCCAAATTACAAGATTGACAACTTAATGATTTATAATCAAGGTTTAAAAAATTATATAGGCTAGGCGGTAGTGGCATACGCCTTTAATCCCAGCATTCGGGAGGTAGAGGCAGGCGGATCTTTGTGAGTTCGAGGACAGCCTGGTCTACAAAGTGAGATCCAGGAAAGTCGCAAAGCTACACAGAGAAAACCTGTCTCGAAAAACCAAAAAATAAAAATAAATAAATATTTAGATATGAATATATGATATTTTTCTTGCCTGAAAACAAGATATTTAAATGCATGCCTCAGGAAACCTTAAAATTCTCAAAGAACTCCCTAGGATTTAATTTACATATTAGTAAAAGCTGAAGCTTTAACAACACTTCCCATACAAAGGCTACATATCAAATCAAATTTTCCCCTCATATTATAATATTCTCCAAACCCAATGCAGAGTACCATGAGTACTTATGGGGGCAGATAATATGACAATTAAAAGCATATGTATGGATGAAGCAAATATTTTTTTGAGCAGATTTTTGAACAACTTCCTTTCTCTAGGTTTTCTGATGCTGGGCACTCTGTGATAGATTTCACAGCCAGGATCCACGTGGCAGATGTCACAGAAATTTGATTATCATCATTAAAAAAGCTACCTCTTTGGAGGAAAGCTAGAACACCAAGCTAGGACAACCATAATTACAATCTTTAATTTCATTTGATTTGTGACAAATAACTCCTTGTATAAATATGTATAAAAAATCAGAAGTAGTTGTTGAATAATTTGTACAGCATTGTTTGGCTGGCCTGTAGCAAGGGTTACTTTGAAGTATGTACAGATACCCTCATGTCATTTTCTTTTTCCACATACTTAAAAATTAACCTTTGATATGTGAAACTGCGGCATACTCCTGTCAGTCACGGAAGCATTCCAGAGGCTGAGGCGGGAAGAGGGCTGTAGTCCCTGGCCAGTACCGCCTGCCTAGTGAATTCCAGGCCAGCTCTGGCTACATACTGAGATGGTGTCTGAATAAGTCGGTCAGTAAGTAAATAAAAATAAATTATTATTTAAATATTTGAGACTGCATAATAGTAAGCTTTTAAACTTTAATTCTGGTGTATATCTATTTTTAAGTGGCAAACCAGAGTCTCTCAGGCCAAGTAAAAACAAGTAATATATTACTTAATAAGTAATAAAGGACTGGCATTTTAATCACTGGAAGTTAACACTGCTATACTTTCTCTCCTGCAGGCTCTTTGTTTTCAAACACATGCATTCAGTCGGATCCCTCACCAAAGGTTCAATCCACAACACACACACACACAAGGTTTCCCCAACTGGACTGCAGGACAGATGAGCTCTTCCTGCGGAACTTCCACCCTCAGCACCTGAGACTCTCAGGCTGTCTCAGCAGTGAAGTCAGCGGTAGCCATCACTGCGGCTCCCGCCAAGAATAATGATCCCGGCCTGGACAATGGTAACCGTAGCAACTGTAACCTGCAATTCCTGCACAGCCAAAGTCAGATTTATTGTGGCAGGGGCAAACAGGCCAAGAGTAAAATGAAGCAGGAAACTATGGCACCTGACACCTCTAGTGGCCCACACTTTAATCAGAGCTGGCAGAAATTAATTCAAGAGGAATTTTTACACGGCTCCGCTGTCGTATTCTGCCTTTATGCTTGACTACAAGAATCCTAAGGAGACTCTCTTGACATCCCAAAACAAGGTTAGTTGTACATAAGTATTACATTGCCCCAAACGTAGGTATATTTTGCTTAAATTTAAAAAAAAAAAAAAAAAAGGTATCATTTTGATAATGCTGGGTCTGCTGACAGAAAACCCAAGGGAACCAAACATTTAATTAGTCAAGTTATCTCTGAAATTAAAATTGGTTTTTCATAATTCATAATGCCTTCCCAGAGTTATCACTTGCTCATTCAAGTTGCAAACTTGGAACCCAACAGAGACTTAATGCAATACATCAGTCATTGAGACCTTACAAGGGTCAAGTCTTATACTAGACCCCGGGGATATTAAATCAGTTCATAATATATTCATAATATATTCACTGAGAGTATTGACAAGCACAATTATAAAACAAAACTTAGGTTATAATTCTCAAATATAAACATAGTTTCAGTGTTCTGAATTTTTAAAAATGTATTTACAAGAGCATATTTTTTTCTTGAAACTACCTAAAATAATGAAGACTGTTGCTATGTAGTGGGAAAAAGGGGGAATAAAGACAGCTAAGTTGTGTGTTTGTTACATTAGAGAAATTATTTTGTTGCCCTAATTAAACAACAACAAAACCTGAAGTTTTCTTTCTAAAGTTTCCCTTGACTATAATTATCAGTAAATGTTTTTGACAATTTTAGGTTTTTTAAGATAAGGGTTGCCACATGACCAATCAATTTAAGCAATGAAAAATCTATTCATCTCCAGTAAAGATTCACTAGCCATAAAGAAGGTGTTTGGCTTTAATATTTGTAAATTTCAGGAAGTTTGGTGAGCTCACATTCCTGAGGAATAATTCCCACTTTGGAACCACAAACAAAACTTCTATTCAAAAATAGTGTAGTAAAGTGTGCATGAAAACACAGGTAGATAAATTTCATTGTTGTTTGTTTTCTTTGGAGTTGGGAAGATACTAGAGAAAGAAGAGTTTCTGGAAAGTACCTTGGATATAAAAACTTAGGCTAGATGTCTGGGTAAATATAGTAATACTCAAAGGACGAAACTGAAAACCACAAAACAAACATTTCCAATCAGATGCTTATTCATGGCACCATCAATAAAATTCCTCTCAAATGAGCCTGAATAAGCAGCTGCAAACTCAGATGGGAAATGGTGCATCACACACTTACTTGCAAGCTACCTTGAAGGGCAGGCTTATCTGGAAGATTTGCATATACTGTTCATTGGGTTCGGCCCATAGTGGCCAAGCTCTTCAAAATTCACCACAGTTTGTTTCAGTTAACTAGCTCCAGATTGCCCTGGGAAGAATTTTCTTCCACTCTTAGGTGGATCATAAAAATGCAAAACCCTCCAAGTCAGAGGAGCCAAGGGGAGGAAGGAATCTCCCTGTAGAAGGCAGGAAAACTGCGCTGCCTCCTGCAACCTTCACCCTATCCTCCTTTGCTTTCCCTTTACTTACACCTTCCATCTGTCAACAAGTGCTTGTCCTTTTATTACACTGTCCTGCAGTTTACACAGAGTTGGGATTATTTTACAGAGTTCTGTTAATGGACGGGATAAATGGTAATGCTATTGAAACTAGTCTCCTGCCCCAGCCAACACAGCTGTGAGTGTACTACTATTTCTGAGCAAACATCTTGACCTGAGCATGCAGTGCTCTCTCAGCCCTTCCAAAGAGAAATTGGAGCAGACAGAAAGGGAAAGCATATTTGGCCGCTAGCAGCAATCAACCGTGTCAAATCATAATTCGTATACCGTGTACCCTCCTTTTTCTTTTAGATCACATTTTTAGAGTCTGCAAAAGGCATGTGTGACTGGCATCTCATTTTCAGCCAAAAGTCAGATGATGATCATTCATTACAAAAATTCACAGAAATTTGTATAATGTCCAATGTATCAAGATAGTTTTTATATAAGCAAACAATGCTAAAAACAAATGCCAGCTTATAAACTATACGTTAAACTGGTTGTCTTACTTGACTGGCAATATATAGTAAAACTATATTAAATAAAGTAGACATTGAGTAAAAATAAGAAATGGATATATAAATTAGCATCATTTATGAAAAAATTAATTCTACAAGTACTTCCTGCCTGTGATTTACATGTGCACGGCTCTACTCTGTCATTCAGCCAGGTGCAAATGGATATTTTTTTTAATATACATATGCAGCAACTAGTCAATTATCTTCTTGATGCTAATATTCCTCTCCTGTTATTTGTCAGAATTCCTATGTCCCTTTCTCACTCATCCTTCTCATACAATGGTACATTTTGAAGAAGCATTTCCACGGGTACCTATGAATGTGGATATGAACACATTTTTTTCCGTCTACTACAGTATCCATTTCAGGTGAGCAACTAGTCGCCTATATCATGTGAGGTGGAAAAGCAATGCACCTACATCCTTGGCCCCCATAGATGGATCAGCCCTAGTGTAGTACCCAGACTTACAAACTTTTGCCTTTCTGCTTACTAAAGACTCTCAGTGTTGGTTCTTTCATTTCACTGGTAGTATCATTTAAAGAGTAGTCACATTTATTTCATATCTTTTCCTCTCAATAGAAATACCATAATTAACAATTCACCCACATGTATCTAATTCCTGTGAGGCACGGGATCCTCAGCTCAAATCAAAAATGTTTCTGATATGCATGTGCAAGCAATAATCACACTTCTATGACTATGGTTCCAACATTTAGGAGACTGAAGCAAGAGAAATGCCACAATTCAGGGCTAGTATATGTACACAATATGTTCTAGGTTAACCTGGGCTACAGAATGTTAGACACAGGAGAGAGAAAGGAAAGTCAGGAAGAAAGGAAAGAAGAAAAGGAGGAAGAGAGAGGAGAGGTGGAAGGAGAGACGGAGGGGTGGAAGGAGACAAAAGTAAACCTCTGTAGTTCTATTTAAAGAAAATGTCAGCCATCACACAGAGATACTCTGTCAGTACTAACTATGATGCCTTGAAGGGCTAGGTTTATCAATACTACAGTATTTGCATTTGTATTAAACTATAAATATGAATGATTAACATTTTTAGCTTCCATATTGTCAGGGGAAAAGTATTTGTGCAAAACAGACACATAAATATCCCATATGTTTTTCTAGCTGCCCCTTCCCCTTTTTAAACATGCCTTCAATTAATCAGAAAATGTCACAGGGCCTGATTCCTCTTCAGTCCACTTCTCACAGTTTTCACATGTCCCATTATATAGAAGCTTCAGAAAAGTATAAAATCTTAAAATTTAAGGGGAGATCTCTTGGTTCCACTGTGTGACATTGTCAAAGAGGTCTAAATGTCAAATGGTATAATTTGCTGCTGGGGACTTCTAAAATGCATTAAGGCTTGAAAAAACTCCTTGGGAAATCACTTCAAGTACTTCTAGAGAAAACATAAAAAACACTCCTGTTTTTCAGAGAGTGTTGAGGTTACTTGGTTACTTCTTACATTTTTCATAGTACAACTGATAACAGACACCAGTCATTCCATTTAAGTTCATTTCTGCAGTACATTAAAAAAACAAACAAACCAAAACTTCAAAGCCACTGTATGCTGTTTTGTTATGCACACTGCTAGCAAAGACACAGTCCTGCAAGATCATTGGCCATTAGCTTCAAAATCATTCCTTACAAATTTCTTCAGCCCCATGATAATTAAAACAAGGGTGATCCTATTTAAAAGCAAATCTGGCCCGTACTCCACTAACTGCAACTATTTAAATATGTTTCAATTGATATATATGTATGTATATATAATTTTATAACAGGCTGCCTCCTACCTCTTAGAAAAAATAGCCCTTAGAGATCATTTGTTAGGAAAACTTTCTTTGATTTTGAAAAATACACTTATATAGGACCCATTAAACAGCAGAGGTCACAAACAGGAGAAATGCAGCTGGGGGGTTGGGTTCTCCTAAGGGAAGTGATGTCAGGAAAGAGATGTGGAGGGTCAGCTGGGAAAAGTCTCTGTATTGGGAAATGAAGTATCAGGAAGACTGACCTCACAGATATGCTGTTTTCAGTGGGGGTGATATGAAGTTCCCCCCTCCCCCAAGACACATACACTTCTGGAATTGATAACAAAAATATTGAACTTGTAGGCTACAAAGCTTTGGCTACAAAATCAAATTCAGAAAACGGCAATGTGTTCACTTCTTCTACAAACACTTCCATATGGGACTTCCCCAACATCCAGGTGGGGCCACTCCAGGCAACTTACTCTATATATCCCAGCCGTCGATTCACAACATAAACGAACATTGATAATCATTGCTATTTATTTTTTCCAACACTTTGTAGCATATCTGCCATCTGTGCAAAAACAGGCACACAGCTGAAAAATCTAATTTTCAAAGCCTTCATAAATGTGTTTTCACTATTATGCATTAGGTCAGTGAACAAGCATTCCTAGGAGGAAAAATGGATTCCACCTAATACTCACAATGTGCTTTTTTAAAGGAACAACTTCCCTAACAGCCTATGAGATATTCTGATACAAAAACCTTGCCTTGCAGCAGTTCACATTTCTGAATTTGTAATTCTGGCTAAAGAAACACTTATGAGAGAATTTACATCTTTCAATGCCTTAGGGTAGGTACTATGCACGAACTAATTAACACTACTCCTCATGTCCCAAAAGAGTACCACAAAAGCTAACAGAAAGAACCCCAACTTTACAGGAAACACTGTCACCTTCCTTTAAGTGGAAGACCAGTAGCAATGTTCTCTTTAAGTGTTTGGTTTCTATTGAGCACTAAAGCAAACCTGTCTATCACCACATAACCAAAAACCAAGAAAAATATACAACGGCAATAATGAACAATTAAACCACAAAAAGCTACATAAACAAAGCCACTGGAACCACTGAAGATCTTCTACTTCCTTCAGAAAGCGTAAGGGCAAACTTTCAATCTAGGAATCTGTTAACACATAGATTCCAGGAAAGCGCAAGAAAACACCCCCCAATTCTATTAATAAAACACAAGGTCAACCCAAAGCAACAGTGAACACTTGTGTCTACTTACAGCCGGTAGAGCTTCGCAGTCCCGAGAAAGAGCAGCTCAGGAAACAACTGAAGGTTATTTCTGTTTAAACGCCTTTGGAGAAAACAAAGAAAAACAGAGCTTAGGTTACACAGAAAATATGCAGCAACGAGGCTGTGCTTTGGTAGCGTCATGCCTCCTCCTGCATTTCTAGAAATAATGTAATGACATTCAAGAGAATCCAAGCATCGAAAATCAAAAGGTGGTCACATCGCTTGTTACATGACACTTTAACACACTTTCCCTTGTGCTTAGATGATTACTAGAACCTAAATCCTTAACGCAAGCCCCTGCAGCATCAGACACACATGATGGGATGGGACTCCCTGACCCAGACACAACTTCAATAGAGGATAGGTAGATTATTAATACAGTAAACTGTTAAAAGAATTCATACATTTTCATAAGGTCAAGATTTTCCAACAAGGCACAGTAGACAGAAATTTTAATTTTATTACCTATTTATTTGACTGGAGATGGGGCATGAGACAGTGTCTATAAGAACTTTTCCCCATTGGTAAAATTAGAATAAAAACAACAAAGCTCAACCCTCAATCCATAGCTCTTAAGCTATCACTGAACTGAATTACTTTCTGTGTGATTATCATTTCAAATGTTGCACTGCTTTTACTTTTTAGGTGTTTTAGATATTTAGATTAAGAATCTAATTGCAAGATATTTTTAGATGTTTCAGATGCTTCTGACAGGAATCTAATTACAACTCTAACAAGACCCAAAGTACTGTTGAGCTCACAGGGAGTGTGCACACCTACTAGAGTGTGTAAGCAAATGCTAACATTGATATACTAAAGACCCAACCTTACCAGCTGTATGTAAATACTTTCATCAATTGAATAACTGCCTACCCTTCCGCTTCTCCTAAATCTAAATATGCTGACGAGTGACTAGTGGGAAATATCTATATGAATGATGTATAAGTTGCTTGCCTTCCAAGACCAATAATGTCACCCTGAGAGAGGCAGAAAGAAGTTTCAGTCTTCAAGACAGATGTTAAAGATGTCTGGACTTATTTAAAGGCTTATCAGGCAGAATTAAGAGGATGATTACTTGGTTTCCAGCAGTCAGGAATGAGACCAGTGATTGCATTTTCTAAGAAAGCAGATAATAAGGGAGTCCTTTCTCAAAGTTACCCTAAGGCAAGAAGACCTGCATTCAAAAACTCTCCATTTACAATCCCATGGATGCAAGCAGAGCTTTATGAATTTTTCTTTGTCTGAAACGGACAGTCTAAAAGCAGGGTCTGCATTTAAGAGAGCTGCAGGACAGGTGAGCAGAAGGGGTGAGGGTGGTCAGAGCTTCGGGAATCTAAACATGCTAGGAAGCTGCTCATCTACAGAGCCATGCTCAGCACTTAATAAAAACTATAGCAATAAAAATGTGTTCCAAGGTACATGAAGGGCAGAGAGGGAAATTAGTGGTGAAAGGGTGGATTTACAACAGTCTGGGCACCAATTTTTATGAATGAACCACATAATAAAGTTAAAGTGAAACAAAAAACTTTTCTTCTTCTTTTTTTTCCTTGGGCATGATTCTGAGGGGAAAGTACTTTCACCATCCATACCATCCATCATTTTCCACTTTAAATAAAACAGCTTCATTGTGACTTTGTTATGATAAATCTAAAAAAATAAAAACAACAAAAAAAAAACAAAAGAAGAAAGAAAGAAAAAAAGAAGCTCATTCACAAGCACCTAAGAGAATCATAGACATTTTGTCATAGTGATAATGACAATTTTTCCAGGCAGCAGGAGTTCTTTGGGGGATGTATGCACAAAATGCCTATCCTGATTGCTAAAATGACAGACATGGTGTGGTTTCTTAATCATATTCTAAGCACTGGATTAACAGACCTCGGCTGATTCTTCAACCCTAACAGACACGCTACTTCAAGCCTCAAAACAAGACCCTGCAAGAGGCAGCTTTCCATAGAGAGTTTTCCCTTCCCACCAGCGCTTTCTTACACCCTCTATGAAACCCCAGCTCTCCTCTGTAAACTCCATGACTCCCTTGGCTGTGTCCCCAGAGCATTTGATAAGACCCCTTTGCACTGTATTATATTGACTCATGTGCTAGTCTCTTTCCCACTGGGCTGTGAGCTCCTCAAATGTGAAGACCCGATTCTTTGTGTTCCTTCTTCTTCCTCTGGCACTTACTAGGTTAGAACTGTATTAAAAGACAAAGCAATCTCCTGTTCTCATTCAGCACTCCCCAATCTTTCCTGGCATTTAGCAGGTTCTTATTGTGTTGAATGAGAACTGACTGCTCCCTTTGCATTTTGATATAGTTCAGTGAGGACCCAGAATATTGCCTTGATATTAGGAATGCTTTGCTTTGGCATACTCCCTGAGCGACCAGCTGCTATCCAGCTAACCAAATCCCTCCCATCCAATATGCGTCAATGTACCCTAAATATGCCCTTCCTTCTTCACCCATGACACATTGTCAGCATCATCTAAAGAGAAAAGGAATTTAGTGCATTTAAATAAAGCCCAGTGCATAAGTGACTGACAGCTTTTTCTAAAGTGCTTAATATATTAGCAAAACTTCGTATATTATGAGAAAGTGGATATTTAAGCCTCTTTGTCTTTATTGTTGCAGTAATTTTCACATTTCCAATGGTTCCTAACTTATACCACACACAAAAAAAAAATATCTGATACGTATTAGGCTATGTGGATTACTTCATTCACTTGTCCCAACATCCTCACAAATGAGTAACACACCATGTGTTCTGGTAACAAATCTACAGCTCAGAAGCAGAACTAGCACAAGGCTTCAGGTGGTGTGATGCCACACATCGAGAATCACCATTGCTGCTCCTCACCAATGTTGCAAAATAACGCAATGTTGAAAGTTTCCTTGAGAAAACCAGTTTTATGTAGTCCATTTCTTAAACACCTTTAAGCTAATCAGATGAAAACAAGACACTTAACATTTAAAAAAGACATTATCTATGGGAGACTGGCAGAATGGCTCAGTGGGTGAGGTGCTTGCCAGCCAAAATTATAAGCCTGACAACCTGAGTTTCATTGCTGAAACAGGTATGAAAGCAGAAAGAGGAGCTAAAGAGATGACTTAGTGGTTATGAGTACTGGTCTTCCAAATGACCTGGATTCAATTCTCAAAACCCAATGGCAGTTCACAACTGTCTGTAACTTCAGTTCTAGGAGTTCCAATGCCCTCAGATAGATGTACACGCAGGCAAAACACCATTATATATAAATAAAAATAAATAAATCATTTTTAAAAAAGAAAAATGTGGAAGGAGAGAAACTACCCCACACAGTTGTTCTGTGGCTTCCACAAGCACACTTTAGCATACAGACCTCCTTGTAAAGGCTGGCACACACACACACACACACACACACACACACACACACGCACACACACTAATTATATTTTTTTATGAATTTAGTTATTTCTTCATGAAAGTGAATGTGTCTAAAATCATGATGTATTTTGTTTTGAACATGAGGCAAGGTAATATCACAAAAATGGCAGGCATACTAAAGGAAGAGGAAAAAAATTGAAAATTTGCTTTTCTTCCTCCATCATGGACATGGATATGTATATATAATAAGGTTAATGGAAGGAAGCCTTTTCAATAAAAGGACACCAGATTCCTTCAAATTCAATGAAATATTTAAATGTAAAAGTTCTTGTAGATGCCAGAAATTAAATCCCTAAACAGCATATTTTTTTAATCTATAATTGCTTTAAAGACTAGTAAGATACAAAACAATCACACAAAAAAAGTACTGGAGAAAAGGCAGTCCTGTTTTCTAAAGAAAACATCATAGTGACTTAAAAAGGGGAGTGTCATGATGTGAACTCTAATGTAAATGAGATGGCATTTAAAGTGATGGTCCCAGGACAGGACAACAGTGAAAGGCTATTGCATAGGATTATTGATGGGAGACCACACAAGGTACTCTGTAAAAAGCCTTAGTTGTGCCCAAGGACAGAATACAGTCACATCAGTTCTGTGTCATCACCCTGGGATACAGTCTGCCCACAGGATCCGAGGACCATTTGAGGATTCTCTGGATGATGATTCATGTTTTCAGAAAGATGTGTGTGGTGTGTTTCTCTGAGATAGCTTTTCTAAGACCAGAGATAATTAAAGTTCCTAGATCTATGCCACCTGCTGTTTCTGAGTGTGACTTTCAGATGAATAAATGATCTCAGAGCTATCAGAACACTGCAGGCCTCTGAAATGCTGATTAACCACTACCTGGATCATGAGTGAGATGCTTTTTCCTAAATTATTATCTTCCATCTGCCCCAGTGATTTATCCTTTGATGGACACTAGAGTACCTTACTTTTCTCAACTTTCATATCAGCTCAATTAATATTTTAACTCAAGATAACCTTCCATATAATTCAAAATGCAAACTTAAAACAGTTTTAACAAACTCCATGAAAAAAAATTGTGTTTCATATCTACAAATCAATGCAAATATACTTCAGTATACATACCTGGTCTGAAATTTAGTAAATGTTACCTTAAAGTGTATCATTGCTCTCCTACTCTTCATACATAAATAATCAGTGCTAAGGCTAATTATTCTCTCTTTTGACTCTTCAGGTGAAATTTCTACTTGCCCATTTAAAGCATTGTTTTTTGACATTTGTAAAGGAAATGCTTTTATCTTACATAAAACGAAAGTTTAAATTTTCATCAGTTTTATCATCTAGCTTGTTTGAAAGAGCTGACGGTTGGGGTTTTGTTGTTGTTGTTGGTTTGGTTTGGTTTGGTTTGGTTTTGTTTGGTTTGGTTTGGTTTGAGCAGCAATCTCAATGATGACTTCATCCTCTGTGCCCCATGTTAGAGAAGCCAATACTTTTTAATAAAAAATGATTTTTCTTGCTAATATCTTTCAGTTAATGTTACTCTACATGTTAAGAGAGTATATATAATACTCTTAAAAAACATAAGGAAAAGTATGCACTTTCTTCATATCTTCTGATCCCAAGAAGAAACTTAAAGTGAAAGTAACAAATATAGATGAATAAATATAATATATTTATATTTTAGGATACAAAATACCCTTAAATTCAACTTTTGAAAAAGAAGTTGTGTTAAAATCTGTAACTGCAGTTTTTTTTAAGCACAGTGTACCAACTATGTGTTCCTAGAAACTGTGTACCTTATCTCACTAATCCCAGAATTAGTAATTAGGTATTACTATCCCTATTTGAAAGGTGAGGAAACTGATGATGATATTAAAGATGATGCAAAGTAATCAAGGTTGCACATGGGTATTAAAATTCAGGGCTTTCTGAAGTCTCTCTTTTGAATGTTTCCAAATTTAGGATGGAGGAGAGTTCATACATGGCTAGACAACACCAGCATCAATACAATGGATGAGTGCTTTGCACTGGTGATCTAGCAGATGATATGACAAGGCACCACAAAGAAAGAATGGCTAGATAGTCCACACAAATACCATTATCATCACAGTCTAAAATAATGTGGCATAACTTCTGCACTAGAGCAGTCTTCCTGAATCCCAGGGTAGATGGATGCTATAAAGAGGAAAGGCAACAGATTGTGTAGAAGGCATTTTAAAATAATACTCAGCACCCATAACTTGAAGTCAGCTTTTTTGTCCCCAAGATTCCATTATTACTAATGTGCCCTGCTGTCCAGCAGATGTAACTTGTTTTGAAAATAGGACAATACATGTAAAGTCCATAAAGAAAAAAAAAAAGCTCCCCTTCTATGCAAGCTTGTGAAATGCACTCTGGAAGGCATAATTCAAGCGGAAAGGTATCCAAAAGCAATGAAAGACAGAACTAAATGGGAAAATATTTGACATTCACTGCTTCCACAAATACACTGAAACAGTGCAAACTAAACTCCTCATTTCAGGGGAAGCATAAAGGAAACAGCATCCAGCAAACAATGTCACAAAGGATGAGCCCAAAACAGATGTGGGAAAAATAAACACCCTTTGCTGCCTTGGAATTTATAAAGTAGTCCACAGTGGCAAAGTGTCTTCTCAGCACCCTTTGACTTCAGTGCCCATAAAAACACATTGCAGTGATTGTTCCTCTAAACTTGTAACAGCACCCTCTCATGAAAGCTTTCTAAGATCACAGTCAGTAGCACAATTTAAAATAGTCTATATATTGCTTAGACGTGCATCGGAATTGGGGCATTCCACAACTATCAGTCATTTAGCACATTTTTACTTTATGGGATGTGCATACTCCAGCTCTGATGTATTTCTTTAAGAAGAAAACAATGTCTACGAAGTTAGCAACAGGGATTTTTAAACTAAGGTGTAAGATACCAGAGAAGAGTCCCTTGAGATGAACTTGGATTCTTTGCCACGGAGATTAGCTAAGTGAGATTCTCCTTACAATAAGAAGTATGTATGTGTTTAGTTGCATATAAGCTTTCAGGATTAGAGGGCAGAGGGGTCCTCTGCAGCCTGGACAAACAGAGGATAAACAGTGCTATCCTTCAGACCTGTTCTACAACATTTTCTCCACTTGAACTCATGTGTTACAACCTACAACACAACTGCTGTGTGTTCCACAGCTTTTAGCCTCACAATGTGACTTGTTTAATGTCAAAAAGAAAAAAATCAGTACTGAATTACAGGAAAACACATCTTTTAAGTATTTGTTCATGAAATACAGTGTTTGCTCACATAGGACCTTTATCCCAAAGGGATCTAAATTTCTATGTTAAAAGTTGATGAGTTTTATGATTATGAATTTGGTGGAACCTTCAAAATATTTAAGTTATCAGATTTATTTCCCAGAATTCCTCCATGGCTACATCACAATATCACAGAATTATATTTTTTAAGCAAACTATCCAGTGGTAAAACCACTAGAAATAAAAATGTTACTTTAAATATGTAGAGAATAAAAGCGGGAGTATTTGAATGAAGTATTTGTCTGAAAAACAGACAGTTGCAGTATTGATGGAAGAGATGGGTATTAATAACTATCCCTATTTTGAAGAAAAGAAAACAGAAGATTTTAAAGAGGAAGTTGTGTTATAAAAATCAGACAAGAGAATTGAAATTCAGGGTCTGTGGAAGTCTCTCTTGTCCAATGTTTCTGAGTTTAGAATGGAGTTGAGTTTATATGTGGCTAGAGAAACAAACAACAACACAACTAATGAGAATTTTTCACTGTTGATCCATCAGAATATATTAAAACGGTGCCAAAATCCCGAACAGCTAGATAATTCATTCTGACCCACACCCTCTGTTTTTCTGTCTCTCTCTGTCCTACCCCCATCAGCAGAGTCTAAAACAGCATCACATAGCCCACACTCTGAAACTGTCTACCCATCCACAGTGCCTTCCTACTTCTGTAATTACTGTATGACGAGTGTTTGGCACTTGGATGTCCATACAAAGCCACAATTTCCTGTTCCTAGCTGCTGCTGCCCCATGAACATAAGCTAGACAAATATGCACTTCATTTTGGCAGTTTCAGTGTATCAAAGTTACCAATAATATTCCACTTATTAATTTAAGTAATTAATTACTTACTTACTTAATTAATTAATTAATTAATTAAGCTGCTTTCCCCATAGCAAAAGGAAGTGACATGAAAAGAAGGAAGAAACAGGGGGAAGAGAAAAGTTTTGAGATAAATAAATTAAGAAAATTTTCAAAATGAGAGGAGTTGATTTTAACAGTAGAATGCTGAAGTCCCCACAAACAGCCATAAAAAGCAAAGAGCAGAACTCAATGCCTACAGCATGACCGTAGCTGTGAATAGATAGCCAGTGAGCAGCACAGGTCTCAGCAACATGTGGAATTTCTGTGTTGGAAAAGGAAAGAAAAAGAGGGAGAGAGGGAGGGAGGAAGAGAGAAAGAGACAGAGACAGACAGAAAGAAAGAAAGAAAGAAAGAAAGAAAGAAAGAAAGAAAGAAAGAAAGAAAGAAAGAGAGGAAGGAAGGAAGGAAGGAAGGAAGAAAGAAAGAAAGAAAGAAAGAAAGAAAGAAAGAAAGAAAACTAAGACATTATATACCTTGAATTAACAACTTTTAAAATAAGTGTTCTGTGAAGTATAAGAAAATGCATACTTCAAGTATCCCAACTTCCTGCTGTAACTTACTTGTATGTACTTTGATGTTTGCTTAATTGATTTTGATTGGATCAGCTGGTAAAATGACTTCATTATATTCCTCTATAACTTTCTTATCAAACAATAGGAAGCTGCTGTATTGCAGTGTGCATGATGAGTATTCTCCATGACCCCCACCCCAGATAAATAATACTATTGACAAAACAAAGCATTCCAGACACTCACCCTGGCATGGCACATGTCAGCCCTGGGAGTATGGCAGCAACTGTCCCAACATGTGCTCATGGGGGGCAAGTTCCATTAAAACCTCTCCCATTTACAGTGATCCATAACCACCTGCTGATGACATCTTCATCATCAGATGCTGCTTCCCCCATAGCAAAAGGAAGTGACGTGAAAGGAAGGAAGAAACAGGGGGAAGAGAAAAGTTTTGAGAAGAAGGTAAGAAAGTAAAGGAAGAAGGACAGGAGGAAGGAAGAAGGAGGGAGCAAGGGGGAAGGAAGGGCATCTTAACATTTTGACTGACACCTTTTTATAAACAACATCTATTTAATAAGTGAAGAATATCTTTATATTGCACTGATAGTGCTTTGATTTACAAGTATGCCTTTCTAATCGCATAGCATGAAATTTAAGTTAAAATGATCTTATTTATTTTTTTTTTTACAAATTTAAAACCAAATGCAAAAAAGATGTATATGGTATTTACTATTTTCAGATCTGTCTTCTCCTCATCCAGTTAAAACTTCACCAACATTATGCAAAATACCTATCCCTGAAGTTTTCACAAAATACCTTCACACTGGCAAATGCTTTTATTGTTATCATTTTAAAATGAAAACAACTCGGAACCATAACTTGTAAGTGTATAAAGATGATGTTTTTTATTCTGTTTTGTTTTACATACAAAGAAAAAACACTCATGCTTTACTTCATGAATGGCTGTTACAACATAAACTATTTCTAATGCATCTTTTCACAATTTGGAGTTCATTTTGCAATTCTGCATCCAATTTATTAACAAACATGTAGATTATACAATCCAGTGTTTAACATTAATCCATTGATTATTTTCTGTTTCTTACATTGTCCCTTGAAATTTTGTGAGAAAACAATTTGTGTGACAATAATAATGACTCTATATAAAATAAAAATAAATGCTATAAGCCATAATAATTGGAATAGGAAACTCACAAACTAAGGTGGGGTTTTTGTATTTTTATTTCTTAAAAAATAAACTGAAGGAAATTTAAAATAGTCTTTTTCCCAATAATTTTGAATGCCTTCCTTAGCAAAACTTCCTTGGCATTTAATATATTTAAAAATAAATATTTGAAAAGTGTATCCACAATGTTCCTAAGAAATGGCTTAGAATTCCAGAGTCCCAAGGAGATGAATTGGCTGTCAGATAACAAAGCGCTTCCATCTGATGGACTTGGCAGTTGTAAACAAATGGAATTTTCTCAGCTTTTCCTCACAAATATGAAATATTTGCTCTCAGCCAACAGCTGGGGTGATTTAAAGAAGTCTTGCATATATATTAGTTTTCATTCAAAATTACAAGCCCTCCTCCCACCCTGCAACATCTGACTTAGTCTTTGTAGAACAGAAAAATTGTTCTGAGATGAAGTGACGTTCTCAGGGGAATTAAAAGTCAAAAAATAGTATCCACTTACAACTCTAATCAAATTTCAGATTATATGGCATCTGTAGGATTTTTTAGGAAGAGCTAATTTATTTCAGATGAGAGTTCACATGAAATTCTGAGGTGGCCTTAAAAAATAAGAAAAAGTGTGCATTGCTGGTATGTTCCTAAAGATTTAAAATTACAATACAAGTGAACATGAGCTGGAGAAAACATTAGAGAATCCTGTGATTTAAATGAATTTTAGAACCATAATATGACTAGATGACACTCTTCACAAAACTGCTAGTGTTCCAATGAACATTTATATATCTATTCATCTAAATTTTATCAATACATTGAAACCATATGTGGTTTAAAATATCTTTGAGAGTTTCTCACTAGGTATATCAGCTATGGACAAACATCTAGGAAGTAGCTGAAGAATAAGTGCTTTCAGAGTACTTTTAAATATTCAACATAGGTTACGAACATAAGAACTTGGGTGTGGATTCCATTAAATATTTATCTTGATTTCACTCCCTCAGAAAATATCTCAGTGTACCTAAATCAATTTATATATTATTCCACAGTTACAGTGTAATGGACAGATTTTTATAGTAAAATAATGTAGACATGATGATGCTTTGCTTGAGGCAATAAAAACATAGGCTGAATAGCCATGAATGTATCACAAAATTACAGGCCAATTTTCCACTTCTAAACAATGACAGAATTAACCTTTGCTCTTGGGCCCAGTGAATCTGAACACACGCTATGCCAAGAATTAAGATATTTAGACAGAAGTATAAATTTTATTTTTGCCACAGTGACTATTAAGGCAGGCATGGAAACTTATTAAAATAATTATTAGTGCTTTTACTACAGATTTTGCCTGCCCTAAAAATGAAAACATATTGAACTTGAATAATCAAGACACATGAAATCTGTAAATCATATTTTATATTACAGAGTCTATAATTTCTCTGACTTCAGATATAAATTTTGTCTATTATACATACATATAATGTGAATAATATGTATTCTGTAAACACAATAACAGTTAAGTAACACTTATATCTATAAAATTTTTGCATCTAAATATTTTTTAAAGTGCAAAATCTACACTTAAACTTCATGGAAAAAAATGCCAGTCATCCCTATCTTAATAATCTGCAGCTTATCTTTCCCAGTCATATCATTTTAGAAGCTACTAGAAAACAATTAAATAGAATTAGGAGTAGCAGTTATTATCAATGTTCACTGTAAGTATTAAATATCAAAAAATGTAAATCATCCATAAAAACCCTTTTTAAATGTCCTAAAGCATCAACAACAGTGAACACAGCAACAACATGGATGTTTACAAGATTCTTAGCCAAGCCTCTCTTTCTATAAAGTACCATGAATGCAAATAAAATTTCCAACCATTCTTTCTGCATAAACCACAGATAACAGATATGAACACATGTACCTATTTTAGTGCCAAAACAATGATTATGAAGGAAATAAGTATCTGAGGAAAGCCGTGAACTTTTTTGCTTTAATACAAGTTCATGTTCTTTACCCAGGGATTTTCGCTTTGACGTTGGAAAACTCTTATTTGTGCCCTCTCTTCTTAAACGTTAAAAGCTAAGCCATGAAACTGAAGACATAATCCTTGAAACTCAAGTGGTTTTAAACATACAGACATGCTGTCATAGGTTTGGAACTGAAAAGACTTACAATCTCTCCAGCTCCTTAAGGTCCTGGAATGCTCCCCTCTCGATGGTGCTGATCTTGTTCTCCATGAGCTGACTGCAATGCAAAATAGAACAGGCTTCTTAATGTTGCCCTCTGAGGAGGCTGCGACCCAGCAGCCAAAAACCGACAGACTCTCTCGCACTTTTCCATTTTATTTTGCTCTGTATTGAGTCACTAGCAAATGTGAGAGAACCCAGAGAGGGGAAGCAGCTTCCATACCACAGGAGTTTATTTTTAAAAATTACTAAAGAAGTTTCTCACACAAGTTACTAATAAAAAGTAAAATCTACACCTTAAACTCCAATGTAAGTCGATAATGGAAACTATCCTTTGAGAGCTTTTTTTCTTCTACTGATTTCACCGGTGTCCCTAACTAAGGAATTTAGTAGCTCAGCACATGCATGGTTTAATTCTGACTTGTGGATGCACATCACCAATTGGCACATGTCATAAGGACCAAAATAAGCCCTTAAAAGGTAGCGTGGTATGCATAGTAGTCAAAAATATATGGCCACTGGGTGTAAATACTTACAAACCTGTGGGGTAGTACGAATTTACATTATATTGACTCAACTAAGGGTTAACTCACAGCTAATTTGAACCACTAATTAGTGCATTAATCATATCAAGACAATTAATATCAGTAACAGAATCGCAAAGTAAGGAATACAACCCCAAATGAGAGCAATATACTTGATACTTAAACACCCCACAAAACCTGCTGAAAAGATGGTTGCATGATTTTAATGTTCAGGTTTTTCTCTACTTTTTCTTAGCAAAAGAGAAATCTGGATACTTTTACTTCAGTAAGAAGAAAAAGCAGTCTACTGAAACCCTCTATGTCCTCAAAGTATCAGATTTCTTCCATCATGTACTTGTATTGAGAAAACAGTGATTCTACATTTCTGTGTATAATGCCCGTAGAGTAGAGATCTGAAGTCCTTTCTACTGTTACCCCCATCATACATCCACTCTCAAAGGCACAAGTTTCACTAAAAGTTATACAATGGAAAACAAAAAGAAATACAAGATGACCTTAAGTTGTTGTTTTATTTTATTTTTTTAATGTTCCTGTCTTCAGGAAAGTTTTAAAATCTCCGAACATTTAGTGATTATAACTAAGTAAGCCATCTTAAAAACAAAACTCTCAGGACTCTGAGGGAGAAGACACTTACAGAACTCTGAGGTGCCTGAGACCAGCAAAATCTGTCTTCGTGATCCTTGTGATGTTATTTCCGTTCAGATCCCTAAGAGACAACCAAGAAAAATTGAAGTTCCTTTTGATTTGTATCATATTTGGTCAAACAAAGTAAAACTTAAAGCATGTTGGCGATTTATGGAAAAAAAAAAAACCTTAATTCAATTAGTGTGGCTTAAAAAGTAAGCAGGAGAGCAAAGGGAAGAAGCCTTTGAAATAATAGTTTATAAATGTCTCATGTTTACGGAATTTTTGCTGACATATGACAAGAAAATGAAGTGATGATGTCATCACTAGCCCTGGCTTTTGTTGTGTGTTTGTGGCCTGTATGTGTGAGTGCCTTCTATTTGGGTTTCCCAAAGAATGTGGGTATTTATTTACTGAGGCATTCTGCAGTTTGGCTTTTATTTTTAGCACAGACCCCAAGAATTTTCTTTCAGGAAGATTAATGAAAGAAGAAAAAAATGTCTCATACTATTCTGAGAGAGATTTTTAAAATTAGAACACTTTGAGGTAGCATTGTCGCCCAAATTCCTGAGGCAAAGAAAAGTGTGTGTCAGGGAGAGTGCGGCACCTCAAAGACCTTCACCTCCCCACCATTCCCAGTCCCTGGGGAAGCTGAACTCTTTATTGCGTCCCCAGTCCCCCCACTGTGACTGTGGTTTAAACCACAAGTGGGAACAATAACGGAAGTAGGATTTGGCCTTGACGCACGTTTGATCCATTTCAGCACCACTTTTTCTTCAGTCACAACCTTCTTTTCTGGTCAACAACTAAATTTGCATAGTCTCATTCATTCACAATAAAACTAGCCTTTGGGAGGTTTCACTGTGTCCCTTTCTGGAAGTTCTCTTACTTTGGACTTTCAGACTTCCTGCTAAAATCTGTATTTAAAGTGTTTACTTGGCTAACGATAGAATTTTATAAACAAGCACTGAGTATGTGGTTTCCTGAAAACTCCACAAATCTCTCCTAAGAATTTTTTTTTCTCAACCACTAGGTACTCCACTGCCATTTCTGGAAACCCAGTGCTTTGACAAGTTAGTGTTTACACTGTTCTGAAGGGCGTGGAATGACAGAACTAAATTAGCCTTTCTCATCTTCTCTAGCCCCCTCCCCCTTCTCCCCAATCAACCGCTTGGAACTGTCTCTAAAGTTGTGGGAGTCCTTCGAGGGCTATTTGTTATCTCCTCCCGCGATCCCGACCCCAACAGCACACAAACGTGCAGGATCACATCCTGATGAGATACCCGCACGGGGAAAGGCTCAACTAGCTGGGCACCAAGGGATTAGAGAAATAATCAAGGGGGAGCCCCATTGGAGCTGGGGTTTGGCAAACCTTTCGGGAAAGAAGAAAGTCCTAGACTTAGGCCCTCAAACTGGGGGGAGGGGGGCGGGGGGGGAATCAAGAGGAGGGCAACTGTTGGCCCTGATGACTTTGAGCACAGAAGTCCTGTCCTAGGGTCTCCCCTTAGGGCAGCTTAATGCAGCCTTAGCAAAGAACCGGAGTCTCTGCGCAATCACCACTACACACCGGCCCAAGACACACCAGCCCAGGCCACCGGCGCCTGCCTGACCCATGCGCAACCGGGAGAGCCTGGCGCATCCCGGGCTCGTGGCAGAGGGCTCCGCTTCACAAAGAGAGTGGCTTCCGCGCTTCGCTTCCCTAACTCGGGAAGTGTCCCACCAGGAGCGCGTGGGCAGTCATCCCTGGATCTGCGTTTATTTCTTCATTAAAGACTGGCGCAGACAGGGAGGCGGGGATGTCTGCGGGCGGCAGAGCGCGAAGAGGGGTAGGCAGAGCAGCTGCCACCACGTGAAGGAGCTCTCAGACTGCCAGCAAGGTGCCCGAGGGCACACAGCCGCAGCGGGGAGGGCTGGAGGGAGCAGCCCAGGGCCACGGGGTCACCAAAGCAGTTGGACCCGGCCCAGTGGGTTCCAGACAGAGGAGCAATGCTAACTTTACTTAAGCCCTGGGACGAGGTCCTAGCTCAAGTCTCCCAAATGGATTCCCTTAAGGACGTTACTGTTGCCGCCTCCTCCCGGAAAATGAGAGGGGCTTTAGAGAGTCGTGGCAGGGAGATGATGCGTGTTGCTACTGAGCCTACTCTTGTCTTGGGACACTTATCCTTCACAAACTATGAAAAGATCCCCAGGACACCCTAAGACTCCACGCCCCCCCCCCCGTATTTAGAAGGGTACACAAAGCCTGGGAGAGAAAGCTTCTCTCTTTTGAGCAGCCTGCCACCTCCCTTTGCCCCAGTCTGAAGCAACAAGGTCCTCAGATAACCCATGTTTGCAACACTGCAAGGTGACTCGTTTTGCAGAGTCTGGGAAACACAGTCACACCTCCCTTGCCCCGGGCATCCTTGAATTCTAGTCCCAGGCGCCTCACTCTCCAGCCAGAAAGAACTGGCCCACAGTCCACAGGCAGTTGCAAGTGGCAAAGGGGAAGGGCGGGAGGGGGGGGGGAGGACACGTAGCTGCCAGCGATCCGCCCTTCCTTGGCAAAGGCTCCTCCCAGTTAAGTGCCCGCCAATCTTTCACCTTTCAGAGGGCCCACCCCCGGGATGTGCTTGCTGGAGAGCCTCTGAGAGCTGCCCCAGGAACCGGTTTCTATCGCACGTGGACTTTCCAGGCTGGACGCTTAGGGATATGCTACCTCGATGGGGAGTGAAGGAGAATCGGGGAGGGCGAAGCGCCCGTACTCACAGTCTCTCGGTGTTGCGGGGGATATTCCTGGGCACGCTGCGCAGTGCCAGCCCATGACAGTCCACCGTGCTGCCTGAACAGGAGCACTGGGCCGGGCACGCCTGCGGCGCTACCTTGTTCAAAATCGACAACACTAACCCCAGCGACAGGGACAGTGTTTGCCAGCCAATGCTGCTCATCTTCCCCAGCGGGCTCTTTGCTTCGAGGGACTTCTCTTTAGCTCTCTGTTGTGTGAGAACTGGGCAGTGTCCAAGGCCCGGTGCCTGACGCTGGGCACACACAGTAATATGGAACAGTAATATAAGGCAGTAGAGCTGGCAGAAGCACACGCCTTTCCCCTGCTTTCCACGCTTTTCGAGCAGAGCAGAAGATCCGTGGGCAACTTCAGATCCTGAATATCAGTAGACCCAGATCAGACTGCGAGGAGACCCCAAGCAGCTGTGAGGACGGAGCGCGTCTTCAACTTGGCGGTAAAAAAAAAAAAAAAAAAGCTCCTACTCGAAATGACCGCAAAGATGCAGGGGCTGGTTGCTTGAGGACAAGCGAGGGCTTCTGACCCCAGGGACCCTCTAGCAAATCCGATTCCAGTTGGAAGAGTACAAGGCTGAGGAGGGGGCTTCAATAGTAATGGTGGCCCTGATCAAATTGGGCTCCCGAAAGCTAAAAGGCGAAAGGGCCTGGCAGGTCCAAAGCAGAGCCCTCGGAGATACTGGGCATGGCGCGCGCGCGGGGGCGCACCGGGTGTTCACGCAGCTCTGGGGGCGCCGGGCGGCGCTGCGGGGCGCAGGGCTCAGCTCACAGGGCCTCTTCACTCCTGCGGCACAGCAGCAGCCCCAACCCGTCTTCGCCGCCTCCCGACAGCCAAGGATGTCTTGCACACACACATGCACTTCACTGGAGGATATCTAGGCAATCCCGCCTCCCTCCTGGCGTCCTTGGCGACGCTCTGCACCAGGGCCTGCCCCTGAGGTCACACAGAGAGACAAAAGGGTCGGACCGCTGCAGCCCTGCAGAAATATCCACTAGTCCGCACCTCTGCAAAAAAAAAAAATCCAGGAAGCCAAGTTTAGTAGGAGAGCGAGAGCTCCTAGGAAGATTGAGTGGGAACTGGCTGGAGCAAGACTCGTCGACAGGCAAGCCAGGAGAAGCAAAGCAAAGGCTAGGTGCCCGCGCTCCCAGTTCCGCTAGTATGCCCTGGTGGGTATACTAGGTGATAGGCGGGAGAATGGGATCTGCTACCCAGGTAGATCACAGGCGACAGCCGACTGGCGATCGGGTGTCCGCGCTCTTGTCAGCACCTCTGGTCTCCGGGAGACGCCGCAGCTCCACCGCACACACCTGACGGCACAGGTAGAAGAAACAGCAGCGTTGTCCTGAGGTGCGCAGCCTCTCAGCCACCCGCCAGGCAGCCCCTGCAAGTGGGTCCTCAACCTCAAAGTGCAGGAAGTTTCCCCAGGCGTTGGATCCGGTCTCCCACTGTCACGGGAGGAGTCCAAGCGCGGACGCTGAGATGCTGCTTTGGCCCCGGACGCTGCACCTGACTCGGCGACCGCAGTCCAGGCAGCGCTTAGCTTCTAGCCCCTTCCCCTCTCTAGGAAGCTTTCGGCGCCTGCAGCTCCCGGGAGGAAGGTGGGGGGGAGAGAGAAGGCGGAGACAGAGAGCAGGGACTGGCGCTCCGGAGCCCCAGGCAAGTGTCTAAACAATAGGACGGACGCGGCTGCCTAAGTCTCGCCGGGCTGCTGGAAGGTGGGTTGTTGTTGTAACTGGAGTTGTCCGCTTTGGCTGCTGGGCGCTGAGCGCAGCCGAACAAAAAGACCCCAGCCCGGGCCTCTGGAGTCGCCTGTGGGCCCCCGGGACGTTCCCCTTCCTCCTCAGTACTCCCGCAGCCCCAGGAAAGCTCGGCAGCTCTGGCCTGCGCCCCGAAGCCTGGGCGCTCCCATCCCTCGCCGCCGCCGCCGCCTCCTCCTCCTTTTTTTAACCACCGTCTGCGGCAGCCACAGCCGCCGCCTCCTCCAACCTCCGCCGTCCAGGCGCTCCGCAGATAAATAAACCCAAGTCCGAAGTTAACGCGGTGGCCGGCCTTTATATAGCAGCGGGAAGCACCCACCCTTGGCTCCGCCCCCGCGAGCCCCGCCCCGCCCCCTGGACGCGCGCGGAAAGCCCGCACCTCGCCCGCCGGGGAGAGAGAGGTGAGGCCCAGGCTGCTAGCGCCCGGAGAAGGCGGCGACGGCGCGCGTTCCCCGGCGTCCCCTGATCGAGCCCAGACTCCCTGGCTGGGGCAAAGTTTGCCACTAGAAGGAGGCTCCGGGGTCCCCGCCCCGCAACTCCTTGGCACCAGAGGTGACCCGAGCCCCGCCGAGACCGAGGTTCCCAGGAAGAGAATGGCGAGAGGGGCCGCTTTGAACGCAGCTCGTAAATAAATGGAGCCGGCAGCGCCTATGCCGCAGCCCTTTGAGGCGCGATCCTAAAGGGGATCGCTCTTGGGTTTGCCACGCTGCGAGAGAGAGACAGCGAGATTATGATTTTAAATTAAAGCAACAACAAAAAAAATCCTACTGAAATAGATCTGCCTGCGCGGGTGCACATACATTCTCTCTCTTTCCCTCCCTCCCTCCCTCCCTCTCTCTTCCTCCCTCCCTCCCTCCCTTCCTCCCTCCTTCCTTCTCTCTTCTCTCTCTCTCTGTCTCTTAACACACTATCTCTCTCTTTCTCTCTCTCTCTCTCATACACACACACACACACACACACACACACAAACACGTACATTGTGGGAAGCTTAAAAGTTCAGAGTTTTAGCAAGTTGCAAATATTTTCCAACTTTCCTGCTAGCCTTCCTAGCCACCCTCTTCCGTTAACCCTTTCTTTACAGTCACTTACTGGAAAACACCACACCAAGGTGGTAGTTTTTATATGCAAACCTACAGCTCCAAGGGTTTGAACGTGTCCCTGTGGTAAAGGAAAGGTGAAATGAATCCTAGCAACACCCATTATGCTGAAAGGTTCCTCTTATTTCGGTGCGTTTCTGGATTACCACCCCCCACATCCCCCACCCCCACCCCGCGCATAAGCACACTGTTTGGAAAGTTAAATTTCCTGATTTCTTCTTGTCTCTTCAGTGTGATGTCTGGCAAGGGCCACCATCCCCCGCTCTCTCAGCAGAAACCAATGCCTCTATAGGTTTGAGATAACATCTGAATGAGTCAGCCTCTTCACTTAATTTTTAAATTCTTCATCCTCCTTCCCTCTAGTCACAGTCCACTTTGGAAGTCTTTCTGGGGGGAAATTTGTGCAAGCCCCTATTATAAAGCCGTTTGTGTAGTAAATTATCATTTGTGTTATGTCTGCTACCTCCTGACTACAAAGTCTGCCCTGTTCACTTTAGCATTTTTGGTATTTAACAATTTCCCTGTCACTTAGTAGGTTCCCTGATAAGTATTTTAATTCAAGAATATGAAACCTGAAATCTCTCCAACATTTTTACTTTGGCCTGTTTAAAATTTTCAGGATATCTTTTTCAGGTCATTTTTGCCTGCACTGAGATCCAAAAACTCTTGGGAGGATATTTTCAAAAACAAGGTGTCCCCTCATAAACTAAATTGGAACTCTTGGGATTATTCATTTGAATGTCATTTATTTGTATGGTGCCATTCTTTTAAAGGCTTCAGAACATTTGACATCCATGAATTCATTTGTCCTTCTAGATTTTAGCTTAAAGGTCTGTTACATAACCTCCTTGAGGAGAAAAGAAACGCCATAGTCACATTTCCTTATGACTTGAGACATAGAACACATGTCAGTTGCAAAAGAAATTGTCACTGAAGAAAGATTCCAACCCCCAGTGAACTTTCTTCATAATAATAAATTATGTGGTTGAGGCATGCTTTCAGATACACTAATTTATTGACTGTCACAACTTTGACACTGCATTGGTAGAAAGATAAATTTTGTGCAAATTTATCCACCATACGTGATTCATTGTTCTATGTGCATTTTAATTACAAGAATATTATCTGCATTCAAAATATTATCACTGGAATTAGATGCAACAACATGAATTCAGGTTTGATTCTCTCCCCCTCCCCCTGGCCCCTGGCTTGCTTTTCATTCTGCATAAAACCTAGAGTAGGTTGAATAACATTCACACAGAAATGTGCCTATGGAAACATTTTAATTAAATGAAAATTTATATAAGAAGATGTTGCCCATGAATTTCATCAAGAAAATGGGTTGTAAGTAATTAAAATTAGTCCCAAAGATGTTTGGGACTGGTGAATGTTTTTGTGTTATCAACTACTTTCAGTTAAGAAAAAAACATGAGGGACAAAGTTCCTCATTTTTTAAAAACATTACCACATTCTTTTTACAGTACTCCTTCAGGATGTTTGTTAAAGGCCTTACATGCATCCCTAACATTAACTTTCAAGGCTCAGTTCTTCCTAGGTTTTGTTGCTCCCCAATGAGTTGTGAGTTTCTCTTTGATTGTTGAAGCCAGCCTCAAGAAAGCCAGCCCTCTGTGGTGCCTCTTGTCACCACACGAGGTCTCCATAAATCCTGACCTGGATTAAGTAAGTGGAATCCACTACAGTCAGCATGCCTGTTCCTATTATTTTAAGAGGAAATCCCATTGGTGGAGGATTGTAGGGATAATTTAGATACTTAAAAACAAAAAACATACAGTCAAAAAATGCAGTGTAAGATCAAAGCTTTGTGACATCATGGCATATGGGAAAGGGGAGTAAGGAAAGAAAATTGTTAGAAAAAGAGGTAAATGCTAGTTAGACTTCTGCTATCTTTTAACAAAAGTAAACAGTATTAATTGAGTTGACCAACTCTGTAAAACTCTATAGAACCATTCTTTGATTTTTAACTGGTTTCACACTACTATTTTCTATTGCTGTAAATTGTGCATAATTTTCTTCCAGTATTTTTATTGGAAATGTGAATATGAAACACAAATACTACATAGACTATGACTGGACTAAAGTTTGTCTCATGCTCACTCACTGCCAAGCTACTTGATGGAGTATGGCTATGTCCATTTGCTGTTTTCCTCTCTTGCTCCAAGATGATGCTTTTTCAGTGAGGGCAGAGTGCATTGAATGTTGAGCGGTGGCTAGGACCTGAATTCTCTATCTCCAGCCTCAACTGCTTCTCTTTCACCCAAATACGTATCCCCTGAAACTCTAAGGTATAAGGAATGTCTAATGCTTTGAGAAAGAAAACCATCCAAAATGAACTGTTTCTCTCTCTCTCTCTCTCTCTCTCTCTCTCTCTCTCTCTCTCTCTCTCTCTCTCTCTCTCTCTCTCTCTCAACTAACTAACTCTATGGTCCTCTGAGAATGTGGTAGAAAGCTCTGGTTTAAAGCATTCCAGCCACCTTGAAAACTACCCTGTTTACCACAAGAGCTTCTGCTTGGAGATGGTTCTAAACATCAACATCGGTGGTTCTCAGAACATGGTCCTCTAATAAGCAGCCTTATAATCTCCAGGAGTAGTTGTATTTGCGAATTGAAAAAGTCAGTACAGAGACTCAGAATCAAAAACTTGGAGGTGGCAGAGCAGAAGCCTGTGTACTAACAAGCCCTAAAACTGATTTTGATGCTTGCTAACATTAGAGAATCTCTGATCTAGAGCTGTGCACTACGGTATCTGGATCATCTAAGCATGGAATGGAAAAGAAGCAAGAGTGATAGCTCCTGCTAAATGGCCTTCAATCTCATCTCCAGGGGTTGACAGGTGCACATCCCTGTTCACCTCTAGAGGGCACCAAAATATTTTCCTCTCCAGCCCCACAGAAACCACAGGCTCAAGTTTCATTTCATTTTCTAAGGACATGGCTTTTAGATTTCGAAAGACCTTGTTAGCAACCTTCCTTAATTTTGATGTCTCAACTAATTAGCTACATTATATTTATATATTTATCCTGTTTATTGATACCTATCACAAGAATAGTGGTCTCTAATTTTCTTGAGAAGATTACGATAATACCTACCAAACAACATGGGCTTCTTGCAGTTGAGTACTTATTAAATAAATGTTCATGTCATAATTCTGTTATCCTATTAATATTAATACAGAAATATTTATATTAGTAGAATAGATATCTACTCCCATGGGCAAGTTTTATAATTTTGTAGTTTGGGAAGGTTTTTTTGTTTTGTTTTGTTTTGTTTTTCGAGACAGCGTTTCTCTGTGTAGCTTTGCGCCTGTCCCGGATCTGCCTCTGTAGCCCAGGCGGGCCTCGAACTCACAGAGATCTTCCTTCCTTTGCTTCCCGAGTGCTGGGATTAAAAGCGTGCACCACAACTGCCCGGCTTGTTTTGTTTTTGATACAAGGTGTTGCTGTATAGCCTTGACTGGTATTGAATTTACACAGATGCAACTACCTCTGTCTTCCAAGTGCTAGGATTAAAGGTATGTGCTGCCATGCCCAGATCTTGTAGTATTCTTTTACTGAGCCCTGAATGTGCCTGCTCTGTGGGGACCCTTAAGGAACCTCAGATATGCCACTCAGAATTTCTATTTTCAGCTAATTTATTTGTGATGTTGAGATGAGATCAGTTGAACCAGAAATTCTTTCCAGTTACCACAATAATATAACTCTACTGAGAGATACCTGTGTTTCAAACACATATTAGCTCTTTCCAATCTCACAATAATGATATTAGCTAAAGACATTTTTCTTATTATGACTGAAAACTGGAGAAAACTGACATTCATGGGCATCCGTTCAATTGTTCACATTTCTGGAGACAAAGAGCAGCAGGAAATCGAAGTTCTAATTTGATGCCAAAAATCACTCTTCAAATTTGTCCTAATGCTCTGCCTCTCAAATTCTAAGATGTGAGTATATTTTAATGATGTGTTCTATATGTCAAATAAAAAAAATATATACTGGGAGAGAGGACTGTGAGATAGATCTAAGAGCAAATGCATATGCTGTATAAACTAGAAGCCTTGAGCTTGATTGTTTCCTGATACCCTGAAAAGAACAGCCATTAACACAAAGTTATCCTCTGACCGACCTCCACATTCACGATGTAGCAGACATTCAGATACATATCACACACACACACACACACACACACACACACACACACACACACCAGAATAATATTGTATGAAAAATTTCTTGGAGAAAGGCATGATGAAAATACTTGAGCAAGAACAAAAGAAAACATGTTTGCTAGAAAAATATGCAATGAAAATAATATAAAGAAAGATACTTAAAGTTAATCAGGTGTGGCAGTGCACCACCTATTTAATCCTAGCACTTGAGAAAGAGAGACAGGGGAATCCCTGAGTTTGAGGCTAGCATGGTATACAGAATGAGATCCAGGACAGCCAGGGCTACACAGAGAAAGCCTACTTGAGACAGAGAGAGAGAGAGAGAGAGAGAGAGAGAGAGAGAGAGAGAGAGAGAGAGAGAGAGAGAGAGAGAGAGACTGATACTTAATACCCAAAGATTCAAGGTTAAAAAACACATTGACATTTAAAAATCCCAAGGGAGAAAATACAGAAGTTTTAATAGTTTCATGAGGTTAAAGTGAAGTTTCAAGATTTTTACTATTGAGGAAAATGAGATACAGTGTTGCAAATAGCTTTAAATTGCTTAATCTTTTGACTCTGCTAGGTTAATCATGTCTCCTGCATGTTCAAGGAAGACATAAATCTTTATGAGTTAGCAAGGAAGGGATTGGAACCCTTCATACCTCCTGCAGTGGTCTTATGCTAGTCTGAAAAATACTGATCTTCCTCTTGGAGGATCATAATACAAAGCTACAATTACAAAGAAATTCATTCTTGTCAAACACAAGCTCAAAATCAATATTTTGTTTTAAGTTCCAAAGATAATATTATATGTTTTAGATAAAAACCACACAGATTAACAAAGTCAGTTTATAACCACTATTGGAAAAATCAAGTTCAAAGTGAATGCCTACTTGATGTCCAAAATGACATTTTTCATTAAATGGTCACCTTTATGTCTTAGTGGAAGAGTTGACAAGCTTTTTGTGTCAAGAGACAACTAATATTTTAAGCTTTTCATGCCAGCAGGCAAAATCAGGGGCATCCTGTAGTCATATGAAAAAACACATTTCCACAAATGCCTTATTATTGAAATTAAAATATAATGATTGATCATTTGTTTTGTAGCAAATGCATATTAGTTAGATTTATGTAATGTTTCTTTGTAAAGCTGACAGAATTATGCAAATAGGGTTCAAAAGAGGCATTTCCTGTCATCAAGTTAATAATAAAGCAACAGTTACTAACAATTCCTTTTGAGATCAGGAGCAAAAGCAAAAGCAGGGGACAGGTATGGTTTGGCCAGCTACCCACAGTTTATGGACCCGCGTCTTAATCCAAACAGCTGATTATCAAGATATAGGATCATGTTTTCCTATGTTAATATAGAAAGATTGTTTTGAAAATAGGTTTCAAGCCTCCAAAGTAGCCTCTCCATGGCAAGAACTAAGCATCTTTCTCAGTACTATCTACCAGTGTGCCATTTATTTGGCTCTGAAATGCAATTCTGCAAAAGCATTTTTTAATTACTAAATTCATTTTATTTAAATACAAAATGCATCACTGTAAGATATGTGGAATATCCATTTCCTGTGTATAGCCTATGCTTATCTATTGAACCAGATGGGCCACCTGCAAACCCAAGTTTAACAATAAGAAATGTATTTTTTATGTATCAAGTATTACTAAAGTATGTACTTTACTTTCTCTTTAATGTACTTTAAGAACTGTATGACCTTGGAGATAAGGAAGACAAGAGACAGAGAAGAATGAAGGTAAATCAAGTCACATGGAAAGGGCAGAGGTAGGAGAATCCTAACTCAGGAAGTGTGGAACAGAGAACTGAAACTTTCTAATTCATAAATCATCACTGGAATTTTATTATAACAAAAGAAATTTACATACACAGTTATGTGTATGTGAAATAATAGTCTTGTATTTTAATTAGAATTTATGGTTATTTTTCATTAAAAATGGTGACTTCAAAAAAATTAATAATAATAACCTCACTATATACTTAGTAGATTTCACTACAGTGAGCACAATCTGACTTAAGCCAATCCTATTTTTCCCTGTTAGCAGGATTATTTCTTCTCTCTCATGAATCAGGAAATACTCACCTTGCTTACATAAATCCAAGAGCAAGGAAATGTTTTCTCACCAAACATAGAAATTCTACAATATCTGAGAGATGAATGAGGAAGAAGTCAATGTGAGATAAGGGGGGAAGAAACATTATAAAGAAGAAAGTGTGAAAATAAATTGAGAAATTTAACTTTTTAATAAAACCATTGTCCAAAGACATTGAAATCATCTGAGTCTCTTGTGCAAGAATAATCAAATTATAGCTTCAGCCTAGAGAAGTAGCTCTGAAACTCTTGTGCTAAACCTAACATGCTGCCTGAGCACTACAAACAACAACAACAACAACAAAAGACTTGTGGGGGTAGATCTATAGGCACCAGAGTCTTCTAATAAAATCACCAAAGTATCAAGGATATAAGAATCACTCATTAAAGGAGGGACCCAAGTAAACCATAATGAAAAAAGACATTCAATGGGTGCCAACCATAGCCAAACAGATGCTGGAATAGAGTAGCAAGGATTCTTAGATGAAATAAACAGTAAACCAAAATTGATTAGTCTTGCTAACAGACCCACCCTAAATGGCTAAAGGATTTTCTTTGAGAAAAAGGAAGCAAAAGAAGGAATCTTGGAACTTCAGGAATGTAGAAAAACAATGGAAAGAGGAATGCTATTGGTAAAGACAACATATCTCATTTCCTTCTGCTTTCTAACTTATGTCTTATGGCTGAAGCAAAGTTAAGTCTTATGTGATCATCAGTGCCTGTGGAGGAAAGATTGAAGACAACTACTATAAATGCAAGGGAAAACAAGATAAAAATGGAGGTGAAATGTCACCACCAGCAGACTATGACAAATTATGACTCTGTTGTGTAACAACCACAAAATGGTGTATAAAAAGAGACACTCAAAAGCACTAGAGGGAAATCAAAGCAGTATCTAAAAGATGCTCAAATAACCTACAGGAAGCCAGAAAAACTAAAATAGAAAAAGAAAAACCACAGAAAAGAAAACAAATCAAATGGCAGACCTAGGTTCTAGTGTATCTATTATTCCATTATGTGCAAAGGATGTAGATGTGCCAGTCAAGAGACTAGTAGAATGGATTGAAAAACAAGAAACTCACTTGAAATGTAACCATGTAGATAAGTAGAAAGCAAAATGATGATGTCGTGTGTTTTGTGCAGTTCTTTGTATGGTCTACTTTAGATGTTACTATCAAAGGAAACCAGTAGTGGTTCTATGAATATCAGATATAGTGGATTTTCATAACACAGACAATTGCGAGACATGGATGTGCCATTGTGGTTAAAAGAAAAAGAACAAATGGATGACATGAAGACATGATATTATAAAATATATAAGTGAAATTATGGAGATGGAAATGGATTAATGACCTCAAAATGGACTACGTGTTAGCATTTAGGCATCTGTACTGGCCTACCCTTAGGGTCCTGACAGAATATACCTCAGCTGCAGCCACTAAGTTACCCGCTGTGCGCATTCATTGCTTTTTCTTATAAAAGACAGGGCCTGTGCACTTCCATCTCTTTTCTCTTCCTCTTCCTTTGCTCTTGTCCCCAGGGACCAGTCTGCCCCCTTCTCTACTCCCTTCTCTCCTTTCCCATCAATAAACCTCCCATGTGGGCCCTGTTGTATGGTGTGCCTCTGTCCTGCCATTTTTAAAAATAAAACTGGGATTTTGATGGGGATTGCATTGAATCTGTAGATTGCTTTTGGTAAGATTGCCATTTTTACTATGTTAATCCTACCTATCCATGAGCCTGGGAGATCCTTTCATTTTCTGATATCTTCTTCAATTTCTTTCTTTAGAGATTTAAAGTTCTTATCAAAAAGGTCCTTCACTTGTTTAGTTAGTGTTATCCCAAGGTATTTTATATTATTGGTGGCTATTGTAAAGGGTGATGTTTCTCTGACTTCTTTCTCAGCCCTTTTATCATTTGTGTATAGGAGGGCTACTGATTTCTTTGAGTTGATCTTGTATCCTGCCACTTTACTGAAGGAGTTTATCAGCTGTAGGAGTTCCCTGGTAGAGAGTCCTCGGGGGAGGACTTGTCCTGGAGGAAGTGGGAATGGGGGGTAGGCTGGGGGTAAGGGGAGGGGATGGGAGGGGGGAGAATAGGGGAACCCATGGCTGATATGTAGAGCTGAATGATATTGTAAAATAAAATATATATATATAAAAACTGGGAACCAGCTTGGGAGAAGCATACATTTGCTTTAGAGGGGAAGCATTATAAACTTTATACCTAGTAGGTGAGGGTAGAAAGAGTCAGGGATTCAAAGGTGCTTGGGCTACACAGGAAATTCAATGTAAGTCAAGACTTTGAATTGCATAGGAATCTATTTCAGAAACAAACAAACAACAATGATAAACCTAAGAAACAAACAAAAGGAAAGTAGTATTGGGGAGTCTTGTAGAGAAGACATTACTAAATATCTTGATTTGGATGGTAATTATATGAAATCACACACACACACATACACACACACACACACACACACACACACACACACACACACACACGCACGCGCACGCAAAAATGGGTACATAAGTAGTGGGATCTGAAAAAGCTCTATGCATTGTACCAAAGTCAATATCCTAGTCTTTAGACTATGGTTATGCATGATGCTAATGTTGGGAGAGTCTGAGTAACGAGTACAGGAGACTTCACTGTACATTTCTATGCAACTTCCCATGAATAGGTAATTGTTTCAAGATTCAAAAATAAAACATCAAGCAACAAAATTATCCACTTTGTTATTTTATAATTATTGAAATTATTAGAAGGAAAAATAAAATGCTTTTTTTTCTTTTTTTTCTTTTTTTTTTTTTTGGTTTTTCGAGACAGGGTTTCTCTATGTAGCTTTGTTCCTTCCTGGAACTCACTTGGTAGCCCAGGCTGGCCTTGAACTCACAAAGATCCGCCTGCCTCTGTCTCCCGAGTGCTGGGATTAAAGGCGTGCGCCGCCACCACCACCACCCGGCTTTTTTTCTAAACAGTATACAGGAGAAAGATAACATGAGAAGACATTGGAGCATAGGGAGGAACAGATCTTTAAAGTGCTTTAGGTGTGAGATGCAGTTTATGGGCTATGTGAGAAGGGAGCTAGCTGGTGATCCTGGGGAAAGGACTGATTATGGAAAGGGAAAAAAACTTGATATAAATGGCTAAAAGAGGAAGAAAAGAAGTAACCCTGAACCCTCCCTGCCGATACCCGTTTGGGATGGGAAAAGGGGAGTGAATTTGTGGGGAGGAAAAGAAAGAGGATGAAGGGGAAAGAAAGGGAAGAGGAGGGGAAAGACTTGTAAGGACAGATTTAGACAGAGCAGAAAGGACATTCATTGACTTTTTTGAATGAGAACAGAAGAACTGGGATCACACAGAGGAGACCTGAGGGATATGTGTACCCCAAAAGGATAGCACTAAATAGAAATATGACCATGTGGTGTAGTGATGTGGGGAGGAGAATTGTACAAATGGACCCAACACACCTGTTCTTAATGAGCTCTGGGACTCCATCAGGCCATTTAAGTAGCTAGCTGAATTTTGGATTCATTCTGTAATGATGACTGACTAGATGGTTCCTGATGTCTTTCAAGCTATTAACATCTATGACTCATTTTCACAATATGATTAAACAAGCCAAATTTTTTCCTATGCTTTCTTTATATGAATGTTGATAATAACAACTGCTAGAAGTAATGTATATTTAATGGTTTAAGGGTTTTTACTTCAGAGAAATCAAAAAGTAGGCAAATGATTAGTAAAAAAAAAAAAAACTTCCTGGTAATAATAAAAAAGAAACAGAGTGTGAATAATCATAAATTCCTAAATATTTAGAAAGCAACAACTTTATCTGCATAAAACAGTGGTTTTGTGTTGCAAAAGTAATAAACACACTATCTTAAGTGTCTCATCACTTTGTTGGTCTTGTAATCAGGGTATAAGATGGTCTTTATTATTTGTTGTATAACTGGTTCATACAAATTGAAACTTCTTTCCAGGAAGAAGGAATACTCACATAATTCAGGAGGCTCAGAGAACCTGCCAAAATGTTAGGAGACCCAGAAGGCCTCTGGTGAAGGTTATATAAGCAACACAATTGACTTGGGAGAAGAGAATCTTCAATGGGGCTGCCTGTAAGCAGTACACAGAATGTCACTGACACAGCTTTAGTTAGTCGTCATTGATGCTGGGGTGGCCTTTTTCAGTAATGCAGCCCCCCATGGCTCATGGCTCACCTGATCCTGCCACGAACCTGAAGAAAGTCTTCTGCGCAGCATTTCGAAATCAGATGCTATTTCTTTGTTCAGCCTTTGCTGTCCTCTCTGATAGACAATTGTTGATGTTGCCTTGGAAAAAAAGTTATGCAAAAAGAATAGTATTCAGTGAGGAACAGTGAGAATTTCTTTCACAAGTTGTGGGTCTGAATTAGAGGTCAGAATCAGTTATAAGTGAACTCAGGATTGCTATGCTGTTTTATTAATTCATGGAATCACTTGAACAACTTCCAAACAAACAGGAGTGAATAGACACAACGCCACTCCACTCTAGGGTATCACTAGTTAGTCTAACAACCAAAATAAGAATAATAACAATGAATGTTTTGATAATTATATGGAAACTGGATAAAATATGCCTAGTTTGAGAAACTGTAGAAAGGTACAGTTACTGTGAAAAAGTTTATTGTTATCATAAAGAAACAGCAATAAGTATACACTGTCCACACATTTTAATAATCACATTCATTAAAATTTTTCCCTGGAAAATGAGAACTTATGTTCACACCAAAAACTATATATTTTGGTGTGAACTTACACACACACACACACACACACACACACACACACACACACACACACACATATAGTTTTATTTATAATAGTCAAACTGTAAACAAACACAATTCTCTACAACAAATGTTAAGTTTAATAAACTGAGATACATTAACACTATGGATGATAATCAACAGTGAAAAAGGAAAAAATGATTGACATGACAACTTTGATGAATATCAAAGATATTAAACTGAGTAGCAAAGAAAAAAGTAAACATCATAAAAAACCATATATTTTACTACTGCACTCCAACAACATTTACCAAATAACAAAATTATAATGACTGAACACATTGGTTGTTGCCAAAGTTGTGATGATTAGAGATGGGACACACAACTAAATGGTTATAAAGGCATATTACACAGCAATTTTTACAATAATGGGTAGTTCTGTGTTTGATATTAAATGGTGGTTTTACAAAGCAGTGGCAATGAACTATAAACACTCAGTGTGTGAAATGTGTCATATAAACTTCCTGACTATCTTAGTAACAGTGTCTGTTAGTTTAAATAATCAATGTAAGGAGAAAAATGGTCGATTTTCTTCCACCACTTTCAGAGTCTATGGGGAGTGAGTGAAGTAGGTAGGTCATGGGGAAATATAGAAATCCATACACTGTTAAATGATAAAAAGAGCTTGTTCAATAAGACTTTACTTGATCATGATTTTCTTTCAGTTCAATATGGAACTTAAATCTGGGAGCACAGCTGGAAACAAATAAGAAAGCTTTACTGCAGAGCTGGTTAAGTGAGTACACATTGCTTGCTTACCCTATACATAAGAAAACAGGGACAGTCCAATAATTTGGTTGACTAAGACTGGCAATAAAACTGTATATGGTTTCAGGATATTAAAAAAATCAAGCCGGGCAGTGGTGGCGCACGCCTTTAATCCCAGCACTCGGGAGGCAGAGCCAGGCCGATCTCTGTGAGTTCGAGGCCAGCCTGGGCTACCAAGTGAGTCCCAGGAAAGGCGCAAAGCTACACAGAGAAACCCTGTCTCGAAAAACCAAAAAAAAAAAAAAAGGAAAAAAAAATCATACCTTCAAATGTCTGCAAGTAGATATGTGCACCATATGCATGCCTGATATGCTGAGGTCAGAAAAGCGTGTCATATCCTCTGGCCCAGAAGTCACACCCTGAAATCAAATGGTTTATCCCATTTCTAGAAGCTGTCTATTGCTGAAGCTCCTTAGCTAAGGGTGGGACTTCAGGTACTCTCCATATTTATTTTGTGCAATCTGTCACAATGTCTGTAAGTTTATACTTGCAACTGCCATGCTGCCTAAGGAAGACCAGTCCACCAGAAATTTACTTTTTCTTTCTGTTTGAAAGTAATTTTGCAGTTTGAGAATGTCACGTGTTGTTTAAATTTTCATCCATTTGATATATACTTATATGCATTTACATAACTGTGTATATGCATATATGGAGCACTATATATATTTATGATATTTGCATGATATAGTAGTTCCTGTTATCAGTGGGATATCCTTGCAGAGACTCCTAGTCAATACTGGAAACCATGAAATGGTGGTCTATAATGTAATATTATTCTTCAATTTAGTTAATTACCTTTCATAGTATCATAATTTTGTTGTAGTTTAAAGGATCACAATAAAACTAATACAAATTGCACTTTCTTTTTTCCTAATAACATGGACAGAAGTTTCATTCTCACTGCAGGTCTTTGAAAATTGAGCTAATGATTTTGTTTATTATAAAATCAAAAGCTTCCAGTTTTTCATTTAAAGGCAGCTTTCACTTGTGAACAATTTTCACTTGCCAGCATCCTTATTCCTGTGCTTTCAGGCCATTATTGACTAAATTAAGAAAAGACGTGGACACAGGCACTAGGATATGTTCAGGATAGTGACGAAGTAACTCAGAAATGATTTGTGTAATCAATGCAAACACACAGGACAAGAGGGTGACTGAGTCCTGTGGAGTAGACAATAGCATGGGGACAGCTCCTATCATGTTACTCAGACTGTGTATAACTTAATACTTAGGAATTACTTCTGTGTTTTTCTTTTCTTTTTTTTCCAAGACAGGGTTTCTCTGTGTAGCCTTGGCTGTTTTAGAACTCCCTCTGTAGACCAGGTTGGCCTCAAACTCAGAGATCTGCCTACCTCTGCCTCCCGATTGCTGGGATTAAAGACATACACCACCACCGCCCAGCTTCTGTGTTTTTCTATTGAAAAAAATTCACACTGTTTTACTGAAGAAGAATGAAATCATAAAAAATGAAGCTGACAATAATAAAGTCAGACTACCAAATCTTTATATTTATGCTTTTTTTGGTCATTATCTGTTCATTAATTTACAGTGGTATTCTTTCAAGGAATTATCTGCCAGATATCTCTATAAACTTAATGTAGTATAGTTAAATTTCCACCAACACGAGATATAACTACACATTGTATTTATTTCTAGCAGTTACACAAAAACACGTTTATTTGTAGCTGTAAATTACAACCTATTAACCCTAGAAAGTTGGATAAGGAATATGGAATAGCAGCTTCATAGTGTTTAAAATCTTTTCTAAAACTCTAATCACAGATGAGGTGGCTTCATAAATTGAAACCTGGTTAATTGGCAATTAAAAGCTGTAGGACAATGTTGTCTCTCTGTATTTTCAGAATTAAGTTCCAGCTGTTTTGAGAAAACAACTAGAAGATTGAGAGAAACTGCCAAGAATCCTGGGGAGAAATTGGGTGTAAAGAGCCACATTAGCTTCCATTATTCTACCTTCACCCCACCACCCGCTGTAACTGTGAATACTGTAGGTGGAGTGAAAGATGGTGGTTTAGGAGCCAGTTTGCCTTTGCTCATGGCAAACAAAGCCATTTTTTAGGTCTGAACTTCACCATAGGATCAACAAAATCAGCACAAAGCGAGATTTGTACTTTTAAAGTGACTTTGCTAATTTTACAATGAAGCATTTCTAACATTCATTGTGTGTGTGTGTGTGTGTGTGTGTGTGTGTGTGAGAGAGAGAGAGAGAGAGAGAGAGAGAGAGAGAGAGAGAGAGAGAGAGAGAGAGAGAGAGAGAGAACAACTCTGTTGTCATCAAAGAAGCTGACGGGTTTACTGCAGTCAGAGAAGTCTTGGGTATAGTTTCAGTAAACAACTCCTATCCGCATGGAACTCATGATCACAAACATTTCTCACCAAACAGTCTGTTGGAGGTGGGCTATGATTTTGTGATTGTTATGGATTTGTGCTGACGGACTAGCCACTGTGGGAATGGTTGCTGGTCACCATGCAATCTGAACCATGCTGAAAGTAACATCCCATTTTAAGTGTGACCCCCTGGCCAGAGCTTGGCCCAAGGTCATTCACATGAAAAGAAGAACAGACATATCATAGGGCCAGAAGGCTAAAAGACAGAAGCATTCAGTGAAGTGCATTAAGGTTTAATACTTTGTACTTTTGATGCCATCAAATACTTATCTCACTCTGTCTCTCCTATGTGAAGTCAATTGCAATGTTCCCTTCAGGTAGGATACATGAGATTCTACAAAATATTTCAATGTGAGTTCCCTTGCTAAGTAAGGACAGGAATTCACTTAAAAGTCGAGTTATTTTTCCTTCCCTCCCAAATACACTGTAGTAGAACAGGGATGGGATAACTACATTTCTTAAACACTCTATCTGCAAAGAAGGCCATTAGAAAATGCATTGAAGACTTGAAGCTGACTCATAGTTATTCTGAAATCTCATTAGGAAAGCATGGGGGAAAACCTTGTACCATAACAGAAAGGAAGGGTTATATACAATCTTGTAGTGGAATAATATTTTAGGGTGTGTTACTTTTGTTTATATTGCATTTGTTTAATTCTATGAAGCTGTGTTACTATGCCTGTGTAAAACACCTGATGGTTTAATAAAGAAATGACCAATAGCCAGGCAGGAGAAAGGATAGGTGGGGCTGGCAGGCAGAGAGTATATGTATATAGAGGGAGATGAAGGAGCCACAGAAGGGAGAGGACTCCAGTGGCAGCCAGCCACCCAGCTACACAACCATCAAGCCACAGAGTGAGAGTAACAGGAAAATCCCAGAGGCTAAGGGTAGACAGGATAATTTAAAGTCAGGGAAAGCTGGCTAGGAACTAAACCAAGCTAAGGCCGGGCATTCATAATTAAGAATAAGCCTCTGTGTGAATTTATTTTGGAGCTTGGTGGCAGGCCCCCCAAAAGAGCAAAAATCCCCAACAACACAACCTGAGTTTGTTTCACAAACTCGTTTAGGGAAAGTTTCAAATTCATTCTATCCATTTTCTCTTTTGCAGTTGAGTTCTGTCCTGATTTCCCCGTGTGCAGTGAGTGAAGAATAAGAAAACATCTTCCTCTGGGGCCTGAGTAGCTTTCTATATTTTCTTCGAGCCTATAACACAACAGAAGGAGTTATTCAAACTCATGTTCTCAGAATTTATTCTTTGAATTTATATTGTATCTGGCTGTATAAGTTTTGTAGAGATATTCTTTGATTTCTAACTATCTTTTTTCAGTGAGCAGCATGTGAAGATGGATTCTTACATCTCTAGATCCCCATTTTAGATGAGATACACCTTTTTTCATGCTTATACTCATTTCCTTCCTTTTCAACATAACTGTAGTTAACATGGGCTTTCCAGGAGTAGGATAGAGAAACTTATAATTTGCTTCTTAGTTTTTATAATCATAAGATGCAAAGGCAAACTATTACTATCCACTCAGAAATTTTAACAAGAGACATAAAAGGCTGACCTTAGATAAGAGAATATGTAAGTATATCTAGATATTTAAAAATTATAAAGTTAATAAACTGCTTAATGGATATACTGTATTATTATATTTTATACGTGACAAAAATAGAGTAAAATGATTGAATGATATATATGAAACAATGTATTTTCTTTTGTTGAAAGGAGAAACATATCAAGTATGATGACAATGTCCAAGATCACTGAGATATAAAGAAAAGACCTTCTTTAAGATTCTATGGCATATACGAAGCACATGAGATAAACGCTAAAGGCATAGAGAATCTATTCACTGAAATTATAGCAGAAAATATCCAAAATCTACAGCTAAAAAAAGTTAAGTAAGAAGAGGCATTTAAGAGAATGCAGAAAGAGAAAACTGGAATTGGGGAGCATTGGGGAGTGGGTGTAGAAAACTAGTCAGTGAAAACTTCCAAAAATCCAAGCATGACCCTACTGAGGACCCCTAGTTAGGGAAGATACAGAGTCTGACCTAGTTGTCTTTTGCAGTTGGACAGGGCTTCTTCCAGTAGTGGACTGGGTAACATTCCTCTGAGTTGTTGGGCCAAGGGTTCCCGTGGAGAAGCCAGAACAACTCACGCTGCTGCTAGACCAGAGGATTGCTCTCTGAAAACTGACCGCTGGGCCCCATTGCTGAGGATAACAGCCACACAGCTCACTGAATGTAGAGAGGTCGAGCTGGTGCCAGAAAAACCTGACACCAGCTTAGCCACAAACCCTGTCACCTACAATCTGTCCTGTCTGAAAGATGTTCTGGGACAATGGCAGGACCGGATGTGTGAGAGTGACCAACCAATGTTTAGTTTAGCTTGAGGCTCACTGCACCTGAGGGAGTCCACGCCTACACTGTACGGATGGCCAGGACCTGGCAACTTGATAGACCAGAGACCTCGGATTGATGTCTGTCCATTTGTCATCAGAGAGGCTTCCTCCGGTAGCAGATGAGAGCAGTTCCAGAGACTCACAGCCAGATTTTATGCAGAGGGAGTCTAAAATGGAGGTCTCCATCAGGTCCTTCCCCTCAGAGATCTGGGAAAACAACCCCCCCCCCAGAAGAGGGGGAGGAAAGATTGTAGGGGTCAGAGATTAAGGAGGAAACCAGGAGAACATGGCCCACTGAATCAACTAACAGAGCTCACATGAGTCAGAGACTGAAGGGGCAAGCATGGGGGCATACATGGGTCTGTGCCAGGTCCTTTGTTATGGCTGTTAGCTGGGTGGTTTTGTGGAAGTCCTAACAGGCAGAACAACATTTATCTGATTATTTTGCCTACTCATGAGATTCTTTTCCTCCTATTGGGTTGCCTTGTCCAGCATTGATAGCAGCATTTTGCCTTGTCTTATTATATCTTTTTCCTTGTTTGGCTGTCCTCCCTTGGAGACCTGCTCTTTTCTGAAGAGGAAGCAGAAGGGGATTGGGCCTGGGAGTGAGGAGTGGAGGGCAGTAGCTGGGAGAAGGGCAGTAAAGGGAAATATGCTCAGAATATATTGTATGAGAACATACTATATTTTCAATTAAAAAAGGTGTGTAAGTCCCAATTAGACATGACCAGACAAGAACCTCTCCACTATATAGCATGGTCTAAATGCCAAAGAAGATGATAAATGATGATGATGATGATGATGATAAAATGCTGTAAGAGGAAAGCAACTCTTAGTTCTCTAATGCAAAACCAACAGAACATTACCATTTCTCTTCTCTGCAGCCTGCAAAGTGATACAAACATGTAGTGATTTAATAACTTCCAAGATTGCTTTATCCAGAAAAGCTATATTTTAAAATTGGTGTGGACCAAAATTAGCCAAAGTCTAAACCTGACTTCAGTTTTGTTTTTTAAATTCCAAGTTAAAAACAACAACAATAAAAACCAATGTAAAGTTCTTGTAGGAATAAACCTATTTCAAGACAAACACAAAGTAGGATAGCTCATGACCACTAAGTCAGCAGTGCAGATATGAGAGAAATGCTATACACAGAAGAAAGATGGTCTCAGTCACCAGATCATGGGAAAGAATCAAATCTTGAGAGGATGCAGCTGAATGACAGAGACCAGAAATAAGAAAACCTGATAGAATGTGAAAAAGCAGCAATGAGTGATTTGGCCAAGACAAAAATAGGAATTAGTAACATCACACAGTTATAACCTTAAATGGCACCAGTACAAATAAAGAGCTGTAGACTGGCAGCCTTGACTAAAAAACTTGACCAAATCACATGTTTTCTCAAAAATACAGCTCTTCCCCCAACACATCACAGGTAAAAATTACTCAATGAGTAAAAATCAAAAGAAAAAACAATCAGTCAAGCAATCAGAAACTGAAAATGTGTAACTTATGTATATATGTATGTATGTATATGAAGACACATCTTTGATATATAATAAAGTATTTCAAAACATAATAAGTCAAAAGAGATAAAGGAGGCCAATGTGTGTTAATAAAATAGCAATATGTCAATAATTTGATACATATGCATTGAATTTTGGTGCTTCAAATTTTACAAAACAAACACTAATATGTAAAACGTCATATCTGTCCTGATAAAATAATAGTGGGTGATTTCCATTCTCTCATCTTAGCTCTAAGTAGGTCACCCAGACTGAATTAGAACATAAACTCACACTACACTGTGAATCGAATAAAATACACACACACACACACACACACACACACACACACACACACACTGTATTCTACCCAAAAGATACAGAGTACACATTCTTCTCACCTGCACATGGAACTTTCACTAAAACAAACTATTTTCTAGAGAACATTTATTAGCATATATGGGAGAAATTGAAATAATTTCTTCTATCTAATCAGGTTACAATGCAATAAATTTTAAAAATAAATGCCAAGAAATACTTCAGAAATAACACCAATGCTTGAAGACTGAATGATGTACTCTTCAATGATCAATGACTTAATCATGCACTCTTCAATGATCAATAAGTAGTTGAACAAATCAGGGATGTAATTGAAAATTCCTAGAACTAGATGGAAACAAAATCACAACTTATCAGAACACTTTATGTCCCATCTCAAACAAAAAACCTAATGATACATGCCAAGAACCTAGAAAAACAAAAATAACCCAAACACCAAAACAGTAGACAACACAAAATAATACAAATTATGGTAGAAATCAGTGAACGTTAAAGAAAAATGAATAGAACTGAGCAAATAGTTGGTTTTTTGGAAGAGTAAACAAAATTGATGAATGCATAGTCAAACTCACTACACAAAGAGAGAAGATGTAATTTAAAAAACAGAAATGAAAGAATGGATAGACACAATGGATTCTAATTAAGTAGAGTCATTAGGAAGTACTCTGAAATCTTTTGTTCTCCAAATCTGGAAAATCTAAAAAAAAAAAAATATATATATGTTTGAATTCCTAGATACATTTGTATCGGGGCCCAGGGTTGGGGTTCAGCCCTGACCTATTGAAGGGTCTCTTGAAGGGTGTGTGTGTAAGGAATTGAGAAGTGATAAATAGAAATATAGGTGTAGACAAAGACAGACATAGGATAGCTACAGGAGGGCCTGGGTCAATACCCAGCAGCCTCAAGGTTATTCATGATGGACATTTTATACACTAGCAAGGGGCGGGGGAGGTGAAAGACCTCCCCCTTTCAAGATCAAAGTATAAAGTACCAACAAGTGTGAACCCTTCAAAACACCTGGTAATCATGCCCCACTACAAGGCATTTTGTGATTAGGCCTTGAAGTATAAGACACCTGGTAACTGTGCCTTTGCACCTTATTATGCAGCCTTGGAGAGCAACATAAACTCTGACTCTCTGACCTTGAGTCAAACTACAAGTTGGAATCGTTGTGGGCTCCCACACATTTGACCTTCACAAATTAGATCAAGAAGATATAAATAACTTAAACAGTTCCATAGCAATTGACATGATTGAAATAGCAATAATAAAAGAAAAAAAAAAAAAACCTCACAACAGAGAAAGCCCAGAATCTTTGGAACTTGCTGGTGAATTCTTTCAATTCTTCAGAGAAGAGTTAATATCAATGTTCCTCAAAAAGTTCCATGAAATTGAAAGGGAAAGGACACTGAGAGTCTCAAGCAATGAAGCCACGATTAGCTGACACAGACACCAAAATTAGAATATAACATGATAAAGAAGGAAAACTAGCAACCAATTGCTCCAGTGAACACACACACACACACACACACACACACACACACACACACACACACACACACAAAATCAAATCTCAATAAAATGCTTGCAAGCCCAATTTTAGAACACATTAAGAAAATCATACACCATCACTATATTGTTTCATTCAAGGAATCAAGATTAGCTTAACATATACAAATTGATGAGTGCAATTCAGAACATAAATATCCTTAAGGGCAGAAATTACCTGATATGTTTAAGCAGCACAGAAAAAGAACTTTGATAAATTTTAATATTTTAAAATGCTAGAACCTTAAAGAAATTAGCAATAGAAAAACATATCTAAATATAAGAAGGAATGTATATGTCAACTATGGCAAACATAAAGTAGGGAAAATTCTGAATATTTATTCTAAAATCTGAAATGAGACAGGAGTGAACACTCCCAACTTTTAAAAGAAATTTAGCTAGAACAATAGTGCTGTGGATATCGCTCCGTATAAATAAAATGCTGATTGGCCAGTAGCCAGGCAGGAAGTGTAGGCTAGCCAGGACAAGCAGAGAAGAGAATTCTGGGAACAGGAAGGCTGAGTCAGGAGACACTGCCAGTCACTGCCATGAGTTCCAACATGTAAGATCCTGGTAAGCCATGAGTCATGTGGGAAGGTATAGATTCATAGAAATGGGTTAATTTAAGATATAAGAACTAGATAGCTAGAAGCCTGAGCCATTAGGCCAAAATTTTAAATAGTATAAGAGATTCTTGTGGCCCATATCAGAAGAGCCCTCTGATATGGGACAGAAAAAAAGCCAATATTTTTATTTAAAACAGGTTGAGTATAAATGCAATCTCTTTCTAAAGAAGAAACGGGCATATGATACAGATATGATAGGATGAAAGGGTAGATTAATGAACCTACTTTTAAAGAGCAATAACTTGTTTGAAATGTTTTACATTAGTGTATATTTTAGTTTATTGATACAAATTTAAAGTTAATTTTGTTATACTGTGTGTATATTTCTACTCTTGTTTAAGGTTTTATGTTTTATAGCTCATTTAAAATTTTAATAGATAATTAATAGATTAATAATTAGTCATCTATAATAATCATACTTGTAGCCATGTTAGTTAAGTCTTCTAGGTATATATAGATATATTTCAGATAGACAGGTAATCTTCAAAAACTTCAAAGACCTACAGAATATGGCATTTAAAATGTTTAAAAAATTTAGACTTTCTGGACAATGAGACATGTCTGCTCCTGGCAGCACCGATTTACTTCAGAGAGAAGGATGGGCATTGAAGACACTCTATATGGAGTTTATCTTCTTCTTGGCAAAAATAGCCATTTTGGCAAGAAACTGTTCTTTCCTGGACTGCTTGAAAAAAATGTATCAACTGGATATGCAGGACCCATAGGAAGGTGACCACTGAACTTTGCTTGACAAAATGGTCCTTCAGGTTCCTGCTTCGCAGAAGAAACTGCCAGACATTCTACAGGACACAGAGAAAAATAACTGGGAGACTCTAGGCCTGTGGGTTGAAGACAGATGCCCCAACTTTACAAAGGAACTTTTGATAATTGTCTGTCTATTCTCTCAAGACTCCCCAAAATTGCTTGCATCCATCTCCCATTTCTCAGGTAATATATCCTTCTGAGGTCTTTGATGTAGTTGAAGACTAGATAGTTATTATTTCCTTAGTTATGATAAAAGATAAGTTAGATATGAAACCTTAGACTCACAAATATAGGGTAGATAGGATATCTTCTTTAATTTTGCCAAATACAAATAGACTAGATATTGTAACTATAATTCTTGCTTGATAATTGTTTTGTTATATGTAATTTTACTATGTGAACGTTAAAACCTTCCTTTTTGAAAAAAAGAAAAGGGGAAGTGCTGTGGATATCGCTCTCTATAAATAAAATGCTGATCGGCCAGTAGCCAGGCAGGAAGTATAGACTAGGTGGGACAAGCAGAGAAGAGAATTCTGAGAACAGGAATGCTGAGTCAGGAGACGCTGCCAGTCACTGCCATGAGTTCCAACATGTAAAATCCTGGTAAGCCATGAGCCATGTGGCAAGGTATAGATTTATAGAAATGGGTTAATTTAAGATATAAGAACTAGATAGCTAGAAGCCTGAGCCATTAGGTCAAAAGTTTTAAGTAATATAAGACTTTGTATGTTTATTTTATAAGTGGGCTGCAGGACTGCCAGAGTTTCTCCAGCTACACAATAGACAAAGAAATACAGAGAAACCCTGTCTTAAAAAAATAAAAGAAAGAAAGGAAGAAAAGTAGGAAAACAGCAACAACATGATCCTATACTTCCAAAGACCCTAAAATTTCCACCAGAAAACTCTGATACCTAGTGATTACTTTCAGAAATGTAGCAGGACACAAAGCCAACATAGAAAAGTCAATAGCTTCTATATTTATCAAGAAAGAAATCTAGCAAAGGATCCCATTCACAGTAACTACAAAAAGACAAAAGGAATAACTACTGAGGTGAAAACTTTTAGGACACAGAGGAAAGAAACTGAAGAAGATAGAGAAGATGCTCACAGATCGACAGAGATCTAATCATGTGAAAATGTAAATATTACCAAATGTGATATGCAAATTCAATGTATATTAGAACAGTGTCCACGAATAGAATCCTCTGAGGAGAATTATGAGGGCTTGTGAGAACACTCCAAGAAACCAAAACAAGATGATTGTGAGCCAGGCAGTGGTGGCACATACCTTTAATCCCAGCACTGGGGAGGCAGAGCCAGGCAGATCTCTGTGAGTTCGAGGCCAGCCTGGTCTACAGACTGAGATTCAGGATAGGCACTAAAACTACACAGAGAAACGCTGTCCTGAAAAACCAAACAAACAAACAAAAAGATTATTGTGACCTCAGTTTCTTAGAAACACAAAATTGTTCTTGGAATATATTTTCATGGTCCTCCAAGTTGCAGTAGATACGATTGAATTTTCTTCAGATTACTTATTTATTCGTTATTGTTCACTGGTGTTATTCAATTAAATGTTTAAGCTATTTTTATATTTGTCTATGGAAAAACATGTTTTGCCATGTGTGGCTTGTCCTTGTGATTGTGTACAATTTGGACTCATGAGAATTTCACTCAGGTGACCTTTCTTAACCCCCAGAGTACAAATTGTCTGAGGCTTTGTATAAAGTTGGCTATTGAATGAAACTTTAGTCTGCCTCATTATCAGTTCCCTTCTCCCAGGTCCTACCACCTCTGGAGCAGTGATAAATGTATTCATCATCAAAATCCCAAAGGCATTCTTCAAATTTTCTGATAAATTATTAATACTTATAAGGAACCATCGACATCAAATAACATAAAACACATATCTGATATTAACTGCACATTTAATTTGAGATCATATTTACTTTATTTTTCACCAGTGTATTCAGGACCCACAGTTAGGTTTTTGGTTTCTTAAAGCTGACATACCATTTACTAGTGCTTGTTCATTAGGCATATTTTATTTCTATTTACTTTTTCTAGATTTATTTTAGTGTTTTTGTGTGTATGGGTGTTTAGCCTGCACATATGTATGTGCACCAAGTACATAATTGGTGACTGTAGAGGCAAAAAGAGGGTGATGAATTTACATCAAGTTTTTAGCTACATTGTTGAAATACAAATATGCATATTTTGTCACTGAAAAAAAAATCTCAATTGTGTTTCTTTATCAGGAACTTCAACTGAACCTAGAACTTTTTCACACCTTGACTAGAAGGGAAACAAAACAAAACAAAAACCCTGAAAAAATAAACTATAAGTTGATTGGCTGCCTAGACAACAAGCACTTTTACAGAGACCTGTACAGCACCGCACCAAGAGGGGTGATGTCTGGCAAGAGATTAAATAGCTGTGTCTCGTTTTGGGCAGGTCACCAACTTTTTAACTCATTAAACTTGATGTAATTTCCTCCTTTTTCCCCCTTTTTTAGCTTAATTAATATCATTATTCAGTATGAAATCTTTATACTGTACGTTCCACGTGTTAAGAATAAATGTACATTAAATCTTGGTTAAAAAAAAAAGGGTGATGAATACCCAGGGATTGCAGTTAGAGGTGGTTCTGAATTGCCATGTGGGTGCTGGGAATTAATCAAGAATCCTGAAAAAGAGCAACAATTGTTCTTAACCATTGTGCCAGCTCTAAAGCCTTCCATATTTACTTTTTCAATTGTTAATTTTGCTTCACTCTTTTATAATATCTCATATCCTGTCTAATATTAAATTGTTTTAGTGGTGTTTAAATTACCTTTATAATCACATATCCAAGTGTGCTCTGTAGATCAGTATTTTAACTTGTTTTAACAAGTGTCCAATCTTTAAGCAGATGAAAAAAGTCAAAAATAAACAAAAAGAATAAAATTCCCAATCTAAAAAGCCTGTATGTAATCAGTTTTTCTAACCAGTCTAATTTGGGTTAGAACATGTTGATATGTCTTCAAGCAACAAGATCTCATTATGTTCTATCCATGCTTTTGATCAGGCTTCATGTTCTGACTGTAGACATTTAAATATTGTACATGGTAACAGTATGATCCTAGTTGTGGAAAATCTTTCATGCCAGGGATGAAGACTGAAAATTGTCTCTGTTATTAAGTCAGAAATTACACATTTTCTAACAGATACAAAACCAATAAAACCAACTTTATTTATTTCTTTTAAGAGTTGAGCCATGCTTATAAGAAATGTAATAAATTTCCCTACTCAAAATGGCCTTTGTTACCTGTCATAATAAAATTGAAAAACAATTTTATGTATAATTTCTCATTTTATATTATTACTCATTAAACTAGTAACTTCATCTTTATTTTGCTATCTCAAAGAGAAAACATTTAACTTGTCAATTTTTGTCCATTTTATATGGACATCTATGCCTGCTACAAATTTTTAAATACTTTCAAATACACTGATCTTTGAGTTTTTATTTTCTTTTTGTTTTTTTCTTTTTTTGGAGGAGGAAAGGGTTAATTTGGCATACACTTTCAGTTAACAATAGTGGGTTACTGAGAGATGCCAGGGCAGGAATTTGGAAGTTGGAAGCAGGAACTGGCTTCCTGAAGAAGCTGCAGAGGAATGCTGCTTATTGGCTTGCTCCCTCTGACACGTGCTCACCCTGCTTTCTTACATAAGATAGAATCACTTTTTCAAGGGTAACACTGCCCACTGTAGGCTCAGCCCTCCCACATCAATCAATGGGCTTTTCTTTCTTTAACTGTTTTTTAACTGTCATGAAAGCATCATTATGCTATTGTTAGTCGTCGGTATTTAACTTTATTGATTCTTTTTAGTTTATCAAATAAGAAACTTTTGAAGTACTAGCAATTCTACTTGTGATTCATTGCTACTGTGTGTGTGTGTGTGTGTGTGTGTGTGTGTGTGTGTGTGTGTGTGTGTGTGTGTTGTGTATGAACAAGTGAACATGTTCATACTGAGGTCAGAAGTAAATGTTACTTGTTTTAACAATCATGTTTCACTTTATTTCTGAGGCAGAGTCTCTCACTGAATCTACAGCTTATTGATTTGATTAGGCTGTCCAGAGATGAACTATGTGGTCTACCTACCTCTCCTTCCCAGTGCTGGGAATACAGGAGCATAATAATACCATGCTTCGCTTTTACATAGGTAGTGGGGATCTGAACTCAGGTCCCCTTGCTCACACTGTATGAGTTCTACCATTTGAACCAACACTAGCATCTGTTAATGTTTTATATTAGAATGTAACATCTGTGGTTTCTTTTAACAAACATTTGAGGTATTTCTAGGCCTGGTGCTTTCATGAGCCAAAGCTGGTCTTTAACATCAGTGGGGAAGCATGCAAATATATTAACAACCTGTTTTGCCTTCAATTGAGAATGCAAATGCCAATGTCTGAAACTTTCTAAATTTAAAATAATTTTAATTAAAATTAAATAGTAATTTTTCCACCATGTATATCTGATGAAAATGCATTGTCAATTTAGTTGAGTCAGATTGTGTTTTGCTACAAACATCTTGCTTCTGTCAGAGGATAAGACAGCCATTTTCCAAGACCAGAATCTGTAAAATACAGTAAAAGTGTGTCAAACTGCAGAGACTTCATTTTTCTGTCTCCAGTTCACCCCTTTTGTAGCTGTATTTTCATCACTCTTCAGTGGGGAGTGCAGAGAGCCATTGGTTTTATCCTGGGGTGTGAGTGTGATGTAAATAATTCTTTTTTCATTCTCATTGTTTTTGGCTGTGACTCGCATTTTCAGTATTTAAAGAACAGAAAGCTTAAAATTAAGCTTACTGTTTAAATGCCTACTGAATGGGGGAAATTATTTACCAGCTATAGATCTGACAGAGGGTTAGTATCTAGAATAGATAAAGAACTATAAAAACTGAACATCAAGGAAACAAATAACCCAATTTAAAAATGGGGTATAGAACTAAACAGAGAGTTATTAAAAAATGGTTAAGAAACACTTAGAAAAATGTTCAACATCCTTAACCATTTAATTATGAAAATTAACACTATTGTGAGATTTCATTTTGTTACACACAGTCAGAATGTCCAAGATTAATAAAATAATAGCTGCAGATGCTGGCAAGGACAATGGGGAAAGGGGAGAACTTGTTTGTTGCTCGTGGCAATGACGGGAGAGCAAATTGGCACAGTCCCTATGGAAATCAATGTGGAAGTTTCTCAAAAATCTGCAAATAAATCTATCACAAAATCCGGCTATACCACTCTTCATCATATACCCAAAGGACTCTACATCTTACTAGAGAGGTAGCTCACCCTTCTTTGCTGCTCTATTCACAATAACCAAAAATTAGAAACAGCCTAGATGTCCATCAGCTGAGAAACAAATGGATAATGAGCATGTGATACATTTATACAAGGGAATATTATCCAGCTTTTAAGAAAAATCAGATTTGCATGTAAATGGGTGCTAGATGCGATTATCCTGAGTAAAGTAACAGAGGCTCAGAAAGACAAACATTGAAACTCCAAAGCCTGCTCCAAGTGATACCTCCTCCAAGGTTACACATTCTAACCCTTCCCAAACACTTTGACTATTTGGGAACCAAGTATTCAAATATATGAACCGATGGGGAGTCATTCTTATTTAAGCCATCATAGTTAATATATACTATGAGAAGAGAAAGTAACCTTTGGTATCACCCAGCTATGAACCATGTAGCCTACAAAATAGCTACCTGCCCACAAGATATACTGGTGCAATAGTGACACATATTTTTGCGAACATCAGATCCCCTTTTGATTGGCTTTATGGCCAATTCTGTATGATAGACCCCACATCTGATACTGTTAAAGTGACCAATAGACTGAAACTAGATATTTCCTGGACTCTAGGGGAAAACCCACTACATTTATTATTCTGCTAAAGGAGCAGAGCAATAAAATAACTCTTATATGTAATATTCACATGCCCGTAGAGAAGAACAACCATCAACCCTCATCAGAGAAGCTTCTTCTTGCAGTAGATCCAATTAGCACAAAGACTCACAACTAGACAAAGTGCAGAGAATAGGAGACTTTGGTGCACACAGCCTTAAATAGGATGTCTTTATCAAACCCTTCCCTTAAGGTTCTATATGGATGAGCCGATGGAAAGACTACAAGAACTGAAGGTGGTGGATGACTTAAAGGAAACAGCATCCTCCAGGCACAACAGGGCTGATACATATATAAAATCAAAGAGACTATGACAGCATACATAATATCTGGACAAGCTGAAGTTAGACAATATTCTAGCATGGAGAAGAATACAATATTCCATCCCTATTCAAAAAGCTACTTGTGGTTGATACCTGCTAGAAAAGGAGTTTTATGCAGTATAGTGACACTTGGTATATTAACCCCACTCCAAGGCTGGTCCAATGCCCAGAAATAGTTGGCCAACACAAAATGGAATTCGTGTGTGTGTGTGTGTGTGTGTGTGTGTGTGTGTGTGCGCGCGCGCTTTGTTTGTTTGTTTGTAATTTTTGTCATTTTTTTAACTTCTTTGTTTTGATCTTTTTTTGAGAGAGAGAGAAAAAGAGAGTGAGAGAGAGAGAGTGTGCATGAAGTTGAGTTGGTAGGGAGGTGGGGCAGAGGATGGTAGAGTGGAAAAAAATGATCAAATTATCTTGTATGAATAAAATCAATAGTAGTAATAATAAGAGAAAAATAGTAACTGCACTATTTAGTGCTCATTCAGTGGCCAACATGTAAGATAAGCACAATATTTAATATGTTGTGTAAATGTTTCCATATGTATATTTAAAGTATGCATTTATTTATTTATTTGTATGATTGAGCATATGCACACATCTAATGGTGTGCATACAGACATCAGTGAACAGCTTGCAGAGGTTCCTTCTTTCACCATTTGGGTTCTAGGGATTGTGCTCAGGTTATCAGATTGCATGGCTAGCATTTATCACCTGACACATCTCACCAGTCTCTAGAGATAAATTTTAAGTAATATAAATTTTTATTTGTGTAGTATTGCTGAAATATAAGGACTTTAGTCAAGTGTGATTATCCTTGGTTTATTCAATATTACTTATTTTCTTCTACCAATATCTGACATCACACATTCATACATGCTTATAGGTTTGCGATCATATATGATTGGTTGAGATCTCTGAATAACAGAATGATTCCAGTGAATTTAAAATGATAGATCTATTTCCAGGTTAGAATGATATTAATATATTTCCTCTTTTCCTCCATTCTCCCTTATCCTATTTCAAAATATACTCATTCACGTGGGATTGTGAGAAAATTAGCACCACCACCTTTAGGAAGAGTACCTATTAATCCCCATTCATTAACATTTTCTAGATTTTATTTAGTATTCATTCTTAGAATGATGTGGCAGAATATTTCCTTTGAATGAAATGCAAGCATCTTAGATGTACTTACACATTTAGCCACAGCAAACTTGACAGCCAATTCTACAAAATTCAGTCCTACCCTCCATAAAATGAAGTTTACACTTCATCTTAAATTGTAAACAAGAAAGACAAAATGGAAGAAGATGATAGTCATATGCTTATGCCCGGGCATCTAACTTAGGGAGCAGCACATGGCCTAAATTAAGCCAGATTTGCTTTCCATGAAACTTTAAATTTGACCAGAAAGCCACAAAGACAAAAATATTTGGTGCTCAATGACAGAGAGGCAGTATATACAGAGTCAGTCTTTGGTTGCTACAACCTAAAGTTGCAAACTTCAAATTTGACCAGAAAGCCACAGACAAAAATATTTGGTGCTCAATGACAGAGAGGCAGTGTCTAGAAAGTCAGGCTTTGCTTGTTCCTACTTTTTGGTTGCACATGGTTTTCTTTATATGCATATCTTTTTGAGCTTTCTCTTTTGATCACTTAAGCTATATTCTGTTAATCGGTCCTTAACGGATGTGATGCTAATTTAGTCAGTATTTTCCTTTCCCTCCTCCCATGATGGCCAGTCATTTCACTGATACTCTATTGATATTATTCTGGTCAATGAGAAGGCAGACGTGTTAGGGGATTTGTTACAAGCAGAATTGCTTTAAATGTGCTTGGATGCTAATGCTTTTTGTCTCTTGTGCTCTTAAAAATTTCCAGCATGAAGTCAACCAAGGCCCAATTTGTGATTTTGAACCAAACCCAGCCAAGACTAGCACAGACCAATTCAGTGTTCAGTTGACCTGAAAGTATATTGACCAGGATGCATGATTAATGTTCTGAGAAGGAACACTGGGCTGGCATAATAAAAACTATTATTTTGTTAAAACATGACAGTTACAATCTATGTTGCTTGAAAATAACTTCTATGGCCATTTCTTCTGGAAAGTTAGTACTGCAGATCCATCTAAGTCTTGGAAGCTATGTTTTACATTTGAAGCAAAGCTTTAAACCTCACTGTGAAACAGTCTTAGGTTCTGTAATGATTTGAAAAAGAATGGCTCTCATAGGCTTGTCTGAATGCTTGGTCTCCTGTTGGTGGAACTATTTGGAAAGGATTAGGTGGTATGGCTTTGTAAAAGTTGTGTCAGTGGGGGCAGGCTTTGATATTTCAAAAGCCCATAACATTCCCAGTCTTGGTCTCTTGGGTTCCTGCTTGTGAATCAAGATGCAAATCCTGAGCTATTGTTCCAGTTCCATACCGTCCTGCATGTGGCCATGCTCCTCATCATGATAGTCATAGACCCTCTGGAGCAGTGGGTCCAAGTTAAATGATTTCATTTATGAACAGGTTGTCTTATCACTGCAAAGAAAAAGTAATTAAGACAGGTTCAAATCATTCTTACATGTTCAAGAAAACTACTGAACTCAAAAGATTTGATTAAACAAAACATTTTATTGATAAATCTCCTTTTAGATTGCAATCCCACCTCTCATTTACAGAGTCCCATTACTGTGCTGTGAGAAAGTAACGTGAGTCTAAGAGCAATGTCACCCTTAAAGAGTTCTACACAGAAAGCTCATTTAGATCCATCTTCTAGAGCAAAACCTGACACTCTGGTGTATCTTGGAAATGTGTAACTTGGAAAAAGAGGCCAGTAGGGTCTTTAAATTATTTTTTAAATGTGTTTATAGCAACATTTAGCTAGAGTAATCACATGCTGTTTCCATTGCTACATTATTAGTGGCCCAATGTGTTCAGAAACTTTCAAACTTCAAAAGTATTAACATTTTAAAAAAAGAATATTTCTTACTGAAAAATGAAGGTTAATAGCTTATTAAAGGCATATATATGTATATAGCAAAGATTAAGACACAGCTAAAGACTTCAATAATTATTGCAGACCTAACCTGATGATAGTTATTCCAGCAATGTTCTCTTATCCTAGGTACATCACTTATTTCTTTGCAGGAAGTAGCACTCCACTGTCTTCTATAATCAGAAACTATTTGTAGTATTCCACTTGTATTTCCTGATTAAGAAGTATAAAAGAAATTCATACAGTTGCTATTCATTTCTAGAAGGGACACAGATAATGTTATTGTGTTTATCTTTAGAGTTCATAAAGTCTGGCCAATATATTCACTGTACACAAATATGGGCTTTCCAAACTACAGTTTCCATGAAGGTACCTCAAAGAAATCTATGGGAGTATTATTGTGGCCCTGAGAAGCCAAAGATAATTTGGTAAATTTTTATTAATTCATAAATTTATGTTTCTCCAATTATGTATATGTCTGACAAATAGAATATAATTAAGCCACACATTTCTCTCAGAGATTTTCAGATAAACCATCTACTAAGCTCAGGGAGTTCATTTTGGTGTTTTAGAAATTTTCTGCATCCTTAGTAAATTCCCAAGAGATATTTACTTCTGACTGCTTTTAAATAGACCTGTCATGCCTGTTCTCTAAAGCAGCAGCTCTCAGACTTTCAATCACAGCAATACTCTAAAAATGACTGCATATGCTCCTTTTATTTGCATAAACTTCATCATAAACTCAGTGGTTCGAAACATTTCAGATTATTATCTTATAGCTTTCTAGGTCAGAAATACTAAAACCAAACGATTGGTAAAATTGCATTGTCTATAGAGGCTACAGAGGAGTTCATTTCACTGACTGCAACACTTCTGTTGGCCACTTGTGTTTGTTGACGTGTGCCCCCATCCTTCATCTTTAGATTTAACAAGATAACAAGGTAGCATCTTAAAGTCTCTCTCCCCCCACTCTCTCCCTCTCCTCCCTTTCTCCTCTCTCCCTCCCCACATGAGTGCATGTGTGTACACATGTGTATGCTTTTGTGTGCCCATGAGCACATGTGGCAATCAGAGGATAATGTGTGGTTGTCAGCCCCTTCTGCTACCATGTGGGACCCGGGAATCCAATTAGGTTGTCAGCCAGGGCCTTTACCCACAGAGCCATCTCACTAGCTCTCCATCTGTTTTTTAGAATGGGAGTTCCCACTGAAGCCAGAACTCATTGATTGGCTAGACTGGCTGGCCCAAGGGCCCTGGGATCTTCTTGTCTCCTTCCTCTCTCCTCCCAGTCCTTGGTTATGAGTGAATGCCACTCTGCTCGGTGTTTTGCTTGAATAGTGTGATCAGAGCTTTGGCGCAGTGTTTGAGCAGCTGACAGTCTAATAACTTGCCATCTTCCTAACACCCAACTTTTACTTAAAATGAAGATTTAGAAAGGATATATCAGTCATGTTTTCAGGAATTTTGTTGCCAGAAATATTCATAAATAACTTATTTCTAAATAAGAAAATAGTTATGTTTTGTATGTCACGTGTCTTCATAACATATTACAATTTCTTGACTGGTATTTATTGAGAGGTAGAATATCACTGATATTAGCGATAATAGGTTTGGGGGTACTTCCATAGGCAATTCTGGTTCTATGTTCCTGAAACAAGGAACTGAGCAGACACACACTGTCATCATTTAAGTAAAGGTAAACTCCCAAAAGGAGGAAGCAGACCAGAGGCAAGAAAAAGTTTGGCAACTCACAGAGCTAATAGAGACTTTTAGGCAACACAATACAACAATTTTGTATCACACCATGGGTTTTATTGTGCTTTTTCTATCTAGAACCTGGACATACAACTGCAGATGTCCCATGTGTTATTATCATCTTATCAACATACACTGGTGAGTTCTAGTATTACACTGCTAGCATCCCTTTCAGTGTGACCTCAAAGTCACTGTCTTAGTTACTTTTCTATTGCTGCTGTAAGACATCATGTCCAAGGCAACTCATAGAAAGATGTGTTTAGTCTCCTTTCTCCCAGTAAGGATAGCACAAATCACTCAATTTACCCGTGCTTAATATTTCTGGCTGACCACTGAGCACACCAAGCACATTTGTGCCTCTGGCTCTTAAGCTTGTTCTCTTAGTAAGAGCCTTCTTTCTCCAAAGGAGCTGTATAACCTGTTTCTCCATTTTTTTTTTCTAGTCTATTCTACTTTTGATGCTTTTTCTAACCATATTAAATGCAGTTAGCCACGTCTCCTTTCCTTTCCTCTATGTATGTATGAATGCTTAATATGCACAAGTGCATTGGTACACACATCTGTGCACTTGCTTTTACCAACCTTGTTTTGTTCTATAGTACTTATCATGTGGAACGTCTTCAGTTTTGCTCATTTGGTTTATGTATATTTCTTCCCAAGAGAATAAAAGAAGGATTTGTGGTATGCTCAGTTTATAAATATATATAAATATATTTCAAAGTCCACAAGAGTACCTGGCACCTTGTAGATGCTCAGGAAATAATAAATTGAAGAATAAGTCAATGAGTCATGGAGCAGAATTCACAAAATGATTCAAGCTCTCTGTAGCACTCTCTTGGGATAGCTTGAAGGTCAAACCTAGCAAGCTGATGATGCAAAGGAAATAATGAGTAGCAAATCTGGAGAGGAACCCTTTTACAGGAGCTATCCATCACCATTCAAGCTTAGGCAAAAGATGAAGCAACTTATGTGGATTACATGGTTTGCAATATGCTGGGGTATCCTGGGTTAGATTCCCAGGATTTCATGGAAAAGCATTCTTTCAAAATCAGAACTCAGGAAGTGGAGGAGGGAGAAACATACATTCAAGGTTATTGTAAGTCACGTAGTGAATTCTACTCCAGCTTGGGGTGTATAAAATGGGAAAGGGAAAGGAGGAGGGGAAGGGAGATGATGACAGAGAAGGAGGAGAAGGAGAAGGGGAGGGGGAAGAGATAAGAGAAAATAAAAAAGAGATAAATGGAAGAAGCAAGCATGGAGGGCAAGCTTGTATACAACAGCTTAGAAAGAGATGAACACTAAAATCACAAGGTAGTACTGATTTTTTAAAAAAGTAACTATTCATAGAACAGTGACCAAAGAAACGAACAACTGAGTCTTTCTGAGAGGGCAATAATCATCTTTCAACTTACTAAATCTGTACATTATTTTACAAAGGATTTAACTTTTTTCAAAGTTTTTAGAAACATCCTATACTTGAGAAACAGTCAGAAAAGATTATTTGGCAGACATTGAAAACTGAATTACAACCATATACCTTTTGTTTGTTTCTTGTTTTAGACTCCACTCTCTAGCCAGTTTGGCTGGATGTAAGCAATGGTGTAAACTATTATAGTATCTAAGATGGACTACCAATCCCTTGGTTTTCAAAGAATAGAATCAAACATTCAGAAAGGGGAATAATGTCTTAACTTGTAAAGGAAACAGGCTTTCAGAAAAGTGTCTTACTGCCTTTTTAACTTTCAGTTCATTCTTTATGCCAACTAAGTTGGAATTTGTGTCTTTGGTCAGTAAGATAATTTGGAAAATTTTGGAATCAGATATTTTCCTTTATATGTGCATTTATTTATTTGTTTAATTATTTATTTTTTTGGTGCAGAGTTTGAAGCCCTGGCATTTCCCCTTGTGTATGTTTAAATTATTGTAAATCATAGGGTCTGGATGTTAATGGTTAGCTGTGGTCAACCACAGGGAGAAAGTTTTACAATTTCACAATTTTTTTTTTCAGAAAATGGTGTGTGTTTGTGCTTGTGTGTGTGTGTGTCTGTGTGTCTGTCTATCTGTGTGTGTGTGTCTGTCTGTCTGTCTGTCTGTGTTTGTGTGTGTGTGTCTGTCTGTCTGTCTCTGTGTGTGCCTGTCTCTATGTGTGTATGTGTGTGTTTACATGCATACACCTATGTGAAGTTGTGATAACATTATGAAATGTCTCCTTCTTGTCCACGAACCAGCTCTCAGGAACTACACTTCTGAATTACAACAGACCTTCAAGTTCCTAGAACTTATAAATACATTCCATAACACATGACTATCATGAAGATTTGTGTGCAGCAGGTCACCATACATGTTTACAGACTCTTTATGAACATGGAAGCTAGAAACTTGTTCTACTAGATCATACATTACACACATTTTTTTGACTTAGGCAAGTATTTCAGAGCCTTCACAGAAAAAAAAAATGAGCAGACAATTTTAGAGCTCTCAACCTATATACACATCAAATTGATATTTCTTATTAAGAGGAAAGATTTTTTTTGGCAGTATCTTCTAGAAAACCATTGAATATATTTTGGAGAGCAGCTCTCTGAGTTTCCTGCTGAAATTTACTTTTACAAAATATGTTCTCATCTCTATTTAAAGTTAAGTATTCTGAGGATCTAACAGAAAAATTTACAGTTTTTTTTTTCACATGAAGATTCTTTTTGGAAAACAGAATTATAAATAAAGTTTGATATAAATACTTGCTTAAAATTGTGTTTACTTAGCCAAAATGGCTTTGGTAAATTGTGCTCAATTTTAGCTTAGGGAAAAGTTACATAACATTCTTGAGATTGGGTGGCCTCTTTTGTTGAGACATACTAGCCCTGATTATGAAAACATTTAGCAAATAGCTCCATGACTGTAACAAAGCAAATCAATCACTGTCAGCACTTGTCATCTAACTAGAAACATCATCAATTGCCTTTGCTATTGATGGTCCTTATTCAATGAAAATCTTTTTCTCTTTTCATACAGTCCAATTTCTAACAAGTAAGACCTATTTCAACATATCTGATACAACTTCATTCTCTCTCTCTCTCTCTCTCTCTCTCTCTCTCTCTCTCTCTCTCTCTCTCTCTGTCCCACCTGTGGGGAGCTGTGATTCAGGTCAAAGAAAATCAAACACATTTTTCAGATGCATAAATATCCATTTCTGCTTTAAAGCATTTTTATTAATGACAGAAATCTAATAAGCTGACATATTCATTGGGTTGAATTCTTATATAATTTAATTTTTTGGAGATTAAGCATCAATTTCTCATCCTGACATTATAACAGATGAGTTCTTCTAAAATCTCCTCCTACTAAAAAATATGTAACAGAAATGTGTTTTAAAGAAACTCTTAAACTTGTAGAAATGATCAAGAAAGTAAAGGAGTTTCCATAAGGGCAGAGGGCTATTAAGAAAACACAAACAAATCACAAATTATAAAGCATGATCCTCTAGCAGCTACTCCAAAAATGCTAAGGACGCACTCCCACTGGAGCTAAAGGTCAGGAGCCTAGCTTGGACTCTTGGAGGATGGACAATCACGCCCCAGAAGATGATGAATAGCTAGCAGTCCATGGTACTAAAACCACAGTCAAGGAGCTGCTTTGGGTAGAAAAATTAGAGGAGCCATTGTGGGGATACACCGGAAAGATGGAGTGGAGGGGCCTTGTCTAATCTACTTGAGAGGCATGAAGTACCTCTGTCATTGACCAATTTATGAATCTCATTTTTACTAGCCAAAATGACAGTCACGCTTAGCATCAGTGTTTTCTAATTTTATTTTTGTTTTGAGTTTGAGACAGGATCTCACCAGGCTTGCCTGTAATGCAATATGTAGGCCAGGCTGGCTTTGAACTCAAAGATATTCTTATAGCAGACACCATCACCCTGGGCACAGGTGCTGAGCTTATAGGCATGTGCCACCACCATGCTCTGCTTTCTTAGGTTGTTTGTTTTTTAAATAGAGGAATATGCCTCTTTTGTTGCGTTTAAAAAAACCTGTTATATACATGCAAGGTTTCAAAAACATCAGCACAACATACAAGGGCATAGCCGGTTCTGGATGAAAATCTGTGGGGACAAAAAGCAGAGATTCCTGAGAGAGAAAGTTGTTAGAAATTAATGAGTAAGTCAGCAGAGCTTTCTGATACTTGTTCTCAAGTTCAAGTTAAGATAAAACTGGAAACATCCGAGAGGAGAGTGGGAAGGCAATGAGAAGTGCTATTGAAAAATTATTAAAGTTTTGAATCTTTGCAGTCCTACAAATATCTGATCAGGTTTGTAGATAGTAAAAATAGAAATGATTGAACTAGAAGTAATATTTTTAGATGCATTTAATATTTCCTGGGAAATGTTGCTGCAGTGTAATATTGATATTATTATTGTCATTATCTCATTTTATATATGAGGAAAACAATGCAGGAAATCAGATAAATTCTCAGCAATGTCAAGCTGAAGTTAGAAGGTGTGGGCTAATAGTGAAATCTAGACTGTTATTTATTTACTTAATTAGTCACAAAAATTAAAAATGGAGAATTTTACATTTGAAAATACTTAATTGATTTATGCTTTCTTTTCTTTTTTCTTTTGTTTTTCAAGACGGGGTTTCTCTGTGTAGCTTTGCGCCTTTCCTGGAACTCACTTTGGAGACCATACTGACCTCGAACTCACAGAGATCTGCCTGCCTCTGCCTCCCGAGTGCTGGCATTAAAGGTGTGTGCCACCACCGCCTGGCTGATTTATGCTTTTAACAATTTATATTTAAATGATAACTGTCAAGAATATTCGGATTTGGGAAGAATAATATTTGAAGGGGGATAATTAAGAAACATGCCTAAACTCATTAGAAAAAAATCCTGCTAAACTCCAAGACACAGACACAGAAATATAACAGAACAAGAAGGAAAAATAATATATTCTTTATTTCGATTTTTTTACTTTGTTTTAAATTTATTTATTTATTTATTTATTTATTTATTTATTTATTTATTTATTTATTTTACATCCCACCCACCGTTTCTCTTTCCTCCCAGTCCATCCCCCTGCCCCACCTCTGTTCTCACCCTCCAACCCACTCCTCTTCTTTCTGTTCAGGAAAGGGCAGGGCTCCTATGAACATCAACAAAACATGGCATATCAAGTTGCAGTAAGACTTAACACTTCCCCTTGTATTAAGGCCGGGCAAGACGACCCAGTATGAGGAGTAGGGTCACAAAAGCAAGTAAAAGAGTCTGAGGCAGCTACTATTTCCACTGTTAGGAGTACCACAGAGGACCAAGCTACACAACTGTAACATATATGCAGAGTGTTTAAGTCAATCCCACATGGGCTTCATGTTTGTCTGTTCAGTCTCTGTGAGCCCCTATGAGTGCAGATTAGTCAATCCTGTGAGTTTTCTTGAGGTGTTATTGACCCCTCTGGCTCCTACAATCCTTTCTCCCTCTCTTCTGCAGAATTCCGTGAGCTTTGGCTGTGGGTCTGCATCTGTTTCCGTCAGTTGCTAGATGAAGCCTCTCTGATGACAACTGGGCTAGGCACCAATCTTGTCACAGGAGATGGCCAGTTCAGGCTACTATCCTCAGGGAAAAAGAAAAGACCTGGTGAGTAGACTGAGGGCAGGTGGGGACGGAAACACAAGCGATCATGTTGGAGTTGTGAGGACTGAGGGGACGAGTACTGAGAGTACTGGAAACCGGGGGGGGGGGGGGGGGGGGAAGGCATTTCAGGATTAGGTAAAAACCTGTCACAAAGGAATCTCCTTGTGATTATGATACAAGGGTCAAGTTACCATAAAGGCACAAGAAACAGGAAGTAATATATCTATGAAATTGGAAGTCCAAACATACTTCTTTCAGAACTGTACTGATCAAGGAGATAAAGATAGGAGCCAACGGGAATCTCCCAGGAATCTACAAAGATGACCCCAGCTAAGACCCCCTAGCAAGATAAAAAAAATAGTATTCTTAAAGCAGACTAGCAAGATGGTTCAGAAAGTAAGAGTGCTTGCTGCCAATTCTGAAGACTGGGGTTTTAATTTGGAAACAGCAGAGTCATTTGAACTTTCATCAGGGAGCTGGGGGCTTTGTTCTGTTGGTACAGTGTTAGTACCACATGAATGAGGAAGCCTCCATCACTGAAGAAACAGGGCAAGATGACTCAGGCCTGTAATCTCAGTTCTGAGGAGGTTGTAGCAGAGGGAGCAAGAGTTCAAGGTCAGACTCCAATATCCTGGACTACATGATAGCCACCAATAAATCAATAATATGATAGAACCCTTATCCAGTGACTGATGGAAGCAGATGCAGAGACCCACCGCTGGGGCCCAGGAGGAGTTACAGCAGTCTAATTTACAAGAGAGAGAGGAGGGATTCTATGAGCAAGAGATATCGAGACCATGATTGGAAAAAGTACAAAGACAACTAGCCAAACTAGTGGAAACACATGAACTGTGGAACAATAGCTAAGGAGCCCCCATGGTACTGTACTAGGCCCTCTGGATAAGTGAGACAGTTGTTTAGTTTGAACTGTTTAGGGGGGGCCTGGGACCTGTCTAGTGCATGAGCCTGTTTTTTGGAACCTAGTGCCTATGGTGAGACACTTTGCACAGCCTTGGTGCAGGGAGGAGGGGCTTGGACCTGCCTTGACTGAGTGTGCCAGGCTCTGCTGACTCCCCATGCGAGACCTTGCCTTGGAGGAGGTGGGAGACAGGGAGTGGGCTGGGGGGGCGGAAGGCTGGGTGGTGGGAGGAGGGAGGACAGGGGAATCTGAGGTTGATATGTAAAATGAATAGAAAATCTCTTAAAAAAAGACAATTAAAAAAAATCAGATGTCAAAAAATTTACTAACTATTGAAGCACATTATTTCTGACAAAAATTTAATTTCTTTACATGTTAGTTATATAGCTTGATGAGAACATTGGTAATATGATTCTTTCTAAAGAAATTAAAGTATTTTTTATAAAATATAGAAAAAGAAAGTTTAAACGTATGTGCCTTTTGTTTTTGAGGAGGATAATTATCTTAATTTGCTTTAGGCTAAATAGATAAATTTGCAAGTTTAAAATCCAAACAGAAGAGAAATAAGAAAGGAGCACAGTAAAAGCATGTTGAAGCAGAATGTAAGATGCTAAAAATAAGTCCATAGATATCAGTGATTACCAAACATAAATTTGAGAGCTCACCCATGTAAAAGTTAGAACAACTTTATTAAAATTTGAATGGAAATAATCATTTAGTTTTAAGGACCTTTTCCAATATTTCTGATGTAATAATATTCCATTTAACACATGCACTTCTTTAACCATAGCCTCAAAACAGTTATAAGAGAAATAATATAAAATGACGTACTAGACAAATGCTAAATGAGATAAAGCTGGTATGGCTTGTTAATGATACAAGGGTCAAGTTACCATAAAGGCACAAGAAACAGGAAGTAATATATCTATTTAATTGGAAGTCCAAACATACTTCTTTCAGAACTGTACTGATCAAGGAGATAAAGACAGGAGCCAATGAGCGTAATCAGGTGCATAGTCATGGGCATGTTTGATTCAACACAACACACCTGGACAAGATTTACTCTTTTCAGGCTCATAGAAATATTTATGATATTGACCATTCTCATGGGGATAGACTGCAGATCAAGCCTCAAATAATTCATGTTATTAGTGTCATTTAGGCCCCCACACTCTATTCACAATGTGACTAGTTTAAAAAATGGCAAACTTAATTTGATAACATTGAACTCCTACGTATCTGAAAACTGACAGCTCACTCCTAAAACCAAGGTATAATAGGGCACTTTAGAGAAAAGAGGAATAACCAACAGGTATATGAAAATCTGGCTACTGTGTTATAATTATGAAATTCCCCAAGAATACCCACTTAATCTCTATAGATGGGCTTATTATAAGAGGCCTGAAAATACCAAGGGTCATGGCAGAAGGACCCAGTTCATGGGCCCTGTGGGCTGGTGTGCTTATTGGTATAAATGCTTCGGGAACTAATCAGTGCCATGTGATAAGGCTGAGGATACTCCTGGGTTCTCCTTTACATCTGTGCCCAAACCACATTATTTCAAACCTTCTGTCCACTAGTAGCAGAGTGGATAGATCACAGCATTAATAGGACACAGTCTACTGTTTTGAACAAATCAATGAGTAATAGGAAAAATGCATCACTGGGGTAGTTGCTTTGTGTTGATGTGTAAGTTTTCTTCATATTCACAATTCCTTAAAAATCGAGTCCCCACTAGATTTGCCCTTCATTTCATAGTAAGATAATTTTCTATAGAATTGCTAAAATAGTTTAGACTAGAATTATATATTAGAGCATTTGTATCTCAACCTTTAAAGTTTATTTAGGCAATTGGCACAATGTTAGATCTTTCTCAGTCCCAAGATTTTCTTAGTGTTTGCCAATATTTTCTTTCCTTCAAGCTTGTAGGGTCTGTTCTCATGTGTAGATGTAACCAACTGTCTTACTAAATAAGAAACACAGAACCAATGTAAAAGAGAAAGCAAAGAGGTCAGAGCTCAGAGCTAAAACCTTACCCTTCCTGCGGTGCTCCTAGCTCTCCGAAAGAGACCTACTTCCTGTGTGTATGTCTTTAAATAGTCTTTCTGTTCTGCCTTCTCATTGGTTGTAAACCCAAACACATGACTGCCTCGTCACTGCCTGTAAGTACAGCCCTCCAGGTCTTAAAGGCGTATGTCTTTAATGCTGGCTGTATCCCTGAACACACAGAAATCTATGGGATTAAAGGCGTGTGCCACCACCACCACGCTCTTTCTATGGCTCTAATAGCTCTGACCCCCGGGCAACTTTATTTATTAATATACAATTATAATCACATTTCAGTACAAATAGAATACCACCATACCCATGTCTTTGTTGTTGTTTACAAGCAAAAATATGATAGATGTGCATGTGTGTGTATATGTGTTTGTGTTTGTATATATGATCACATGAGTATATCTGTGAGTGCAGGTGTGTGTACACGTGTATGTGCATGTGTGTTCTTGGGTGCATATATGAGTGTGTGCACATGTATGTATGTGTATATGAGTGTGTGTGCATGTGTAGCCATGTGTCTGTATACAGCACGAGTTTGTGTGTATATGTGTGCATGTGTATTTATTTGCCTCTATGCACGTGTAAATTTGTGTGCATGTGTAAATTTGCGTGCATGTGTGTGTATGTGCTATTGTTGCTACTTTTTAAATTTTTTGACAAAGTCTATGTATCTCAAGTTGGCTTGAAATTCATGATCCCCCACCTCAACCTCCTAACAGCTTTATTACAGGCATGGACCTTCAAACCTGGCTCTAGAATATACTCTTGAATAAAAGAGAAATCTAACTCTATTTCCTTTCTCTAAGAAAAAGTACATTCTTTCCCAACAAGTTACTGGTCATACTATTTAGTTTTAAACACTTGTTTTTTATGGTTATATAAGGCTTTTAAAATATTTAAGCAAAAATCATCTCAAAATAGTTTTTGTCAAAATATATGTACCTGTTCTCATATTTATCCTTACAAATGAACTCTTAAAATGATCCATCAACTTCTAAACATTTGTAGGGTTTTCTTTTATATTATGTTACATTTGAACAGAGCATGTTTGTGTATTTTATTGTATTGACTATTTAACAAAAAAGCCTTTTATTCATTGAAATTTGTTTATATTGTCTTTTCCAAGAGATTTATATACATTTTTCTTTAGAGAAATGATCTACTCTTATTAAATTCATCATCAGATATATTTTTATCTTTTTGCTATTATAAGCAGCCTATTATTTCATTATGTTTTTTGATTTGGTGTTAAAAAAACACTTATAATCGTGTTTTCCATCCATCATGTTTTTAATTTCAACAAGCATTCAATTGGCTATACTGATTTCTTTAGATAATTGTATGCTGGCAAATTATGACTCTTATTTTCAACTTCAATATGTAGCAACCACAGCAAAAGGCATACATGGCAATGACTGAACCCATTAGCTACTTATCTCCTCAATGGGAACATGATGCTTTTCTGATTTCTTTTATTTAGCACTGTTCCATTGTGTCACTCACTGCCTGCTAGTTTGAGTTTGTAATGTGTAAAAAGTATTTGTAGTCTCTCCAGAAAGTCCAATGAAATGATGCAATGTGCACTACTCTGATTTGGTTTATGTTGATCTACTGTCGGCTTCAATTGTATACAGAGTCACTTAAGAAGAGGGAACCTCAACTAAAGAATTGCTCTGATCAGATTGGTCTGTACCCATATATAGGAAGCATTTTCTTAATTGTTCATGGGTGTAGGAGGACCTACACAAGCGCATTGTATTTACTTCATGACATTTCTGCACTAGATGCCAACTTTGGCCTCCTGATATTCAGGTTTTCTTGCATCTGTTACTTGTAATCATGAAATTAGCCCTGGCATTTTTGCCTTCTGGAGTTATTGCTTTCTGGTTTTGAATAAGACATCTTTCAGGAAGTCTATAATTTACCCAAAAGTTTTGCCTTGTGTTTAGGATAAAAAAAAAATAGTTAAGGAAGAAAAGCTCTCCTGCTTGAGTCCTCCTGCTCGGTCTTGGGATATAAACTCTTCTGTGTCTCCGTTTCGCAGTTCCTTATGCAGTAGCCATTGTAGGAAGCATCTGAGCCTCCTGATTTAGTTGCATGTTTCCCAGCCATTGGCACTGTTTGTTGTTTGTCTGCCTGTGAAGCCTTTTCTGAGAACTGCCCTGGTCCAAATGTACCTATCCCACTTCCAAAGTTAAACTCTACTGAAAAGTGGCCCATGCTTGATAATCATTCTAGCTTCAAAGCTTTACCTGCATAGAGGCCTAGATAGCTCCTTTGATTCAGCTTCATAGAGGTACTAGTTACTGTCTAGATCCCCTCTTTAATGCACTGCTGTACTATCACAATTTTAGTTAGGATTGTTGTGATCTTCAAGACCTCATGAGAGAGTCTTGTGGTTTGTATTTGCATTACAGTTTTTTGTCTCTCCATGCATGGAGTAGAAATTGTTATTGTTCTCATATTCAGAAGAAATGGAACCATAGGATAAATACCCTGTCTGTATTCACATATAACCTCCACATTAGTCTTCTATTGAGAAATGGGTCAAGGTCCAAGAAGTGGGGGCCTAGACATTCATCCCTCCAAAAGCTCAAGAAGGCCAGAAAGTCACAGATGCTGTATCTGATTATGTTTAATCCACTGGAAAAAAAAATCCCAAGTAGCTGTCCACATTACTCATGCAGCAAACTCTTGACTGTAAACCTTGTTTCTCTGGATGAGGGATGGCTATGATGTGGTGCCAGAATTTTTTAATGCTTCCTGCCATTCTGCATCATTTTCTTGGAAAGAGTACCATAAGTCTGTCTTTCAATCTGTCTCCATCTGTAGTACACCAGTCAAAATTCCTTGACATTTGTGTCTAACACTGTTCTTTCATTTCCCTGCTGATTAAAATGTCCTGCACCTTCTCTGTCTTTGGCTCCTTTACTTTGTTTTTTTTTTTTTAGGGGGGGGCATGGGGTGGAACAATTTGGAAAGGTTTGAAGTTGCTGTTGAAGCCTCATACTTGTGGCTGAGGAGGAAGCTCAATGGTAGAGCACTTACTGAGCATGCTTACAAAACTGAATTCTATTCCTAGCCCTTTAGAAAATGACAGGAAGAAAACTGATCTCAGCTTTAGAAACCTTGATTTTTGTGAGCAATTTCTAATGAAAATAAGGTTCTTCTATTAATTTAAGCTCCCTACTGATGAACAAAATGGCGCTTATTTTTCTCTTTTAACTCTCACATACTTGCTATGTCTGTTGTTGTACTTTACTAATGATGCTCATATACTTACAGAAATGTTTATTTTGCATCTCTTTATATTTTATTTTTTATATTTATTTATAGGTCGTGTTCTTGGAAATGGAATTAATGTACCAAAAGTTATCAATCCTTTAGTTCTTAGATAAATAATGTTACATTTCTTTTCAAGGAGATATCTTATTGCATTATTGCTAAGTTTATTCCTGACATCAGTATATGAAAACAACACTGTCCTTGGAGCAAATGTTGTGTTTTAATTTTTCTAAGTAGTGTTTGATTTTTACTGTTAGGTTTTGGGGATTGCATTGAGACTACTTATCTATGATGTGTCACCCTGGCCTCCAATGTGTTTTTCACTTTGCAGCGTGCCTTTTCTGTGAATTTTGATTATAATTTCTATGTATGTTTTCATTGATCTGTCCTCCCTTCTTCAGTACTATGCCATTTGAACTCTTGAACTCTTACAAATTTAGAGGATACTTTAGTACTTGGAGATAAGGATTCCCAGACTTAGAAAAGTATTCCCAGTGATTAACTACCACTTAAACTTCCCTATAAGCTTCAATATAATTTTGGCAAATTATAAATTAATAAAATTGGGATATTTTAATATATTTATAAGTATGCATATAACATCAATAAAATAGTGCAGAAAAAAGCAGTATCATCATAGTGTCCATCAATAGGGGATTGGAGAGTAAGTCATAAATGTGGAAAGAAGTTTTATAAATAGATGTATTAAAAGTAATGTAGTATTTTTGGTACAGTGGATGGCTACCCTAGGAAGACATGGCTTTTACCCTTACATACTCAGAATTAGAATATAAATTTTCCTGAAGTTTTAGATTGTTTTGTGTATTGTAAGAAGTCTTGAAAATTATAAAAGTCTTTGAAATATGACTGATATGGTGAATGTTGATGAGTAAGAGTCAACCTTGGTTGTATATTTACTAAGTATCAGGATCTCCTCCAAATATTTTACAGTCAATCAAACTCATGCAAAGATCCCATGTGGTTGCTACCACTTGGGCAGCTCAGCCTCCTAAGAAGCAGTGATTCATTGAAATTAAATCTTTTTTTTTTTTTTAAGAATTGCAGAGTTGAAAAGTGGCCAACAGACTGTAGAGTTTACATTCTTATCATTAGCTTAAGCATGCAGAAATACACAGAAATGATCCTCCTCCTTTCCCATTACTCTCTATCACAGACCAGCTAAATAACAAAATAGTCAAAGCAATATTTTTCTATCAAGAATTTCTTTTTTTCCTGTTTCTAATCTTTTCTATATTTTTTATTATTAAGAAATTTCATATTTATTTTACATACCAACCACTGATCCCTCCCCTCCCTCCTCCTACCCCCAGACTTTTCCCCCACCCCATTCCCAATTCCCACTTCCTCCAAGGCAAGGCCTCCAGTGGGGAGTCAGCAGAGCCTGGTACATTCAGTAGAGGCAGGTCCAAACACCTCCCCTTGCACCAAGGCTTTGTAAGGTGTCCCACCATAGGCAGTGGACTCCAGAAAGCCCACTCATGCCCTATAGATAGGTACTGATCCTACTGCCAAGAGCCCCTTAAGCAGATCAAGCTACATAACTGTCTCACTTATGCAGAGGGTTAGTTCAGTCTCATGGAGGCTCCACAGCTCTTGTTCCACTATGAAGAATTTCTATGGAAAAGAACATAGGCAAACTACAAGGGAATACTTTTCAATCTCATCTGTTACATCTTCAAAGTTATAGATGTTTACATTATCATATCTCTGTAAAGTGACAGTAACTCTATTTATATGGTTCTGAATGGTTCAGTAGCTCGACTGTCTACAACATTACTCAGTGCTCAGCTTAAGCTGTTTCACAAGGCGAGAGCACCATGTGGTTACTCTTGCTTCACAGAACTCTAACATATGTTTATAAACGAACTAGAAGAATGGGTTTTATTGACCTTTTCAAGTGGTTCATGTATGCAGTTTTGTTTCCCTAGGAATGGTTTGTTAGAAAGACTCTATTTTTAAAATATGTATAAAATTTTCTATTATTATTATTAAAAAAACTGGTCTGCTTATATTAGTAAAATCTCTCAAAAATCAAATAATGTATTTAAAATTTGTTAGTTGAAAGAAATTTGCAAAAAAATAAAAAATTAAAACTACGTCTATTAATTTGAAGAGTAAATCTAACCCTACAGGTTTGACATCTGAATCTCTATTCTAGAATAATAATAACATATATTTCTGAATAACATTTAATACTCTTGAATTTTATTGTGTGCAAAATAAAAAATGAAATGACTGAGATTTCATTGATCAATTAATAACACTAAGAGGTTGTACAATAGGACAAATGAAGTAGGAGACCCATTGTACAATGTACCAGCCCAATGGTACATAAATGATATGTTCCAGATGAATTTCCAGCCTTGGACAGAATATTCAATCACTGAAGGGAACAAGAAAGAAAGTTTTACCACATTCATTTGGAGAATGTAATATACAAAACGTGTAAGACTGAGGGTCTCTGCAACATTGACAAGTAGTATTCAGCACTGCCTTCCCCAGTTCCATGGGCCACAGTATCAAAATAACTATCACTTTCTTTTACAGGTCTGACTTTGACATATTGGACTCCACTTGTTTCTTCAATGCCTTGTAGATGTGCTTTTCCAGTATTCTTCATTAGTATTGTCAGTTATCTAATTGCTACTGCAAGCCTGTAGTTTTCAACCACTCCCTTACTTCCAAATTACTGTTTCCAAAACCAAGTGCTGACATTGACTCATTAGCTTTCTGTCCACCATCAATTTGTCAGACAGGCAAACACAGATGTAGCACCAGAAACCCAGGCTGGTTCTCTAAATTGGTTCTCTCCAATATTATCTACATGAACTCAAATGGTGTGTTTATGCTCTATATCCTTGTATATAATAGAAAAATAATCAAATCGTGTTTGTGGAGTTGCTTTGGGCATTAAAGAAAAAATGCAATAATGTTTTTTATAGTGGTTGGCATTAGAGTAAAGCTAAAAAAGCAGTAGCTAGCTTTCATTCATTCAAATTGTAATCATATGTCTAGTATGGACTGAACACTCTTTTGGGCACTTAAGATGTGATAAGGAAGAAAATGAAAATACCTTAGAATCCAATAAGTTCATAGCCTAGAGAAAGATACAGATTTTATTCAAATAATCACAAAAATACATAAGAAATAGTAACAGTGTTAAGTGTTTCAAGGAGTTATAACAAGTACAATAAGATCTTATAAGGAGAATTTCATTAGGTCAGTAAGTCAAATGATGGTTTATTAATGTATCTATTATCAGAAAAGCCAAACAATGAGCTAACATCATCACAGTCAAAGAGGATGGGAAATACAAATAACAGTCATGTGTTGAGAGTAGTGGAGTTTCGTGTACACTTTGTAATGGGACTGGAGACACAAAAGGGGATTGATGAGAAAGGTCTTGGCACTATGAAGTTTTAAGGAGCTTGTCCATTTTTATTAGGGGCCTGTGATAATATACTGAATTGAAGAGTGGTGTGTTTGACTGAGCATAGAGACGTTGACCATGAAAAAGACAATGAACAGCTGAATTACAGTTGTAGAGATGAAGAGACCTGAGTGGCTTTCATAATTGCCAGCCCTTAAATAATACAGGAGAGGAGGAGGAAAAAAGTCTGTGTGTGTGGGAAGAGGTTGACTTGTGGAACTCAAACAGAGCTGACTGTAAAGATGGAAGCACATGTGCATGATGGGAAATAATTGAGCATCATTGGTACCCTTTTTCCTCCACAAAATCTTAAGGAATATTTTTTTTTCTAATCCAGAACTCCATGGATAAGCAGTTCCAAGTGTTTCTGTTTCTGTCCCCGCCTAGGAGTTTCCCCCATTTTGCATTTCTACAGTTAAGATGATCTAACCACTGAACATTGAACTTGTTTTCTCTCTTTCTCATGTCTTCCTTATTCCCTTTCCTTTTGAAATGTGCTTTAAATTAATCTTCATTTTGGCCTTCACTTGAGTGGGGAAGTCCCCTCCTACTGTCCTTCCTTTTGGCTGGCACAACCTTTTAGCTCTTAATTTACGTGCTACCTTGCACTCACTAACACTGGGCTTTAGAAAATCATTCTTTCTTTAGTATTTGTGCATGTTTTCCTCTTACTTGATGTATGCAATGACTCAGATGAAGGAACAAGTCCTGTATGCATTTTCTATTTTTCTTTTGTTTCTTAGAGCTATGAAGAGTTACTGGAATAAAAGAAAATACTTTATTGTCTTTCCAAAATTTCTAAGTTGGGTGGGAAAAGGGAAAGCAGCTGACTAATGTATGATTTGTCCATTGTCTTAAAGCCACAAAAATGTGTCAGCATTCTTCTACACCCAGTGCCCACCCCAACAGCCTTTTCAATGGAAGAATTCATGCAGAAATTCCAAAATGTGAAGTCAGTGTGTGGTGATAGAGTGGATATCAGTGTTGAGATCTGACAACAGATTTTATTCATCTCCTTATGGCCTTAGACATGTCATTCAGCCTCTCTGAATTCAAATCTCATCTTAAAAATAGAGTTCTTGAGACAATGTACATACTCATTCTTAGTCAAGTTGATCTGTTCTGACCCTCGTTTAGTTGCATTTCCATATATAAGATGATAACCCACATACATTCTATATATTGCCAATTGAATTTGTGACTGTTTCTCATATCAGTATCTGCAGAAAGCAAAATTCTAAACAAAGTTTAGCTCAAAGATGTTGAGAAATAATGCTAAAACATGATAGCTATTTCAAAACTTTCTATAAAGGTCAGACAGGCATTTAAACTGCCAACACATTCTAGGATCAGGAAGTGACAAAGCTATCAGAACACCCACAGAGAAACCTGTTTTCACTTTGTAGTAAATATTTTTTTTCCCTCACAAAAAGCTTGTTGCACCGAATAGAAGAAAGCTGCCGAAAGTTAGAGGACGTTAAGTAACATTGGTACTCAATTAAAACAAAGTCGAGTGATGATGAAGGAAGGGAATTTCCATACTGCCCTTGAGAAATCGAGGCAAATGACATGAAACTCCCACTGAATAACAAACTTGCCTAGGACTTTCTAAAAAAGGATCTTAACAGGATGATGGCACTCCACAATGACAATTGGATAACCTATAAATCTAGACACTCTGTGTTTCTATTACCAAATCATCAGTGCTGGGAAGTCTAGAATATTTTGAGTTAAATATATCATCAAGATTTGAAATATTTTACTGCCAAAGCAATGCAATGATTGAAACAAGATTTCTTTAAACCACCTAAGTAGCAATTTCCCTCATACAGCTATTGTATTCCACATGTACTTTATGGTCCTAAGGAAAAATTTAAAGGGTGAGAATAGGGTTTTAACTTAAAAACAACAACAACAACAACAAAACAAAAAACAGCTGAAACATATCATCTGTGTGAGGTTTGTTGAAATCCAAAAAGTTTAAGAGTTTCTTTTGTGAATTTCTCCTGATAATCCAGGGGGAGTGTTCAGTGCTTTTATCTGGAATAGAAAGTAATGAAAGTTGGCAAATGCCTCCATCTCTTGGTTATCAGGAATGTAGCCTGTGCTTGCTCTTCCCATAAAACCTCATCTGAAGTCTCATCACTTAGAGCATGTCCTGGGAGATGAATCATTTTACTTCTATGCTGCCCCAGTCCCGAAGGTCACTAACAACCAATGGGTAAAACTCTTAGGTTCTGCTATCTACTATTCTTCTTTCCCTAAGCCTTAGCACCATACATTGCTGGCTGACCACCCTTCTGTGTTTTGGAAATTCTGCCCTGTGTGCTACTGGAGACACCATGTATGGTTGTCAAGATGACAGGTGTGTCAAGATGAAGTGAGACGGTTTCAGTTTGAATCCATTTATATTAGATCTCTCCCTAGAAAGCTGATGGTGTACAATGGAGGGAAGATAGTTCAAGAAACCATGGTACATTTGTAAGGTCAAGAACAAAGTTCAGAGTACTGGTAGATTTTGCAGCAGAAGGTGGAGATCCCAAGTCAAGCAGTTAAGCAGACAGTAAGTTTATTTTCCACAATGGATTTTTCCATTGGGGATCTCAGCAGCTTGTGTCATCTCCACCCGTATTTTGGAGGAAGACATGTGCTTTAATGACTAATTTAAAGGTGAATTTAGGCCAGGCAAGATGGCTCCTTGGTGCCAAACTTGAAGATCTGGGTTCAATCTAGGATGAATAAAGTGGAAGAGGAGAACTGAATCCTAAAAGTTGTCTTCTGGCCCTTGTTTGTACACTGTGGCATACAGGACCACTCTACCACCATAATGAACAAATACATGTAATAGAAAGTGTGAATCTCCTTTGGAAACACTTTCCTCTCCACACAGAAGTCACATTTAACCATGTATTTGGATATCTTACTGATCAGTCAAGTAGTATAGCTTAGATCTTAAATGTCCTCCAGATGCTCATGGAATGAAAGTTTGGTTCCTAGCTCTTGGTGTGTTTGCTGTTGGTGTGTTTGGGAGATGATAGGAATTCTAGAAGGTGAGACCTTTTTGAAAGAAGTAGGTCACTGGGCATTTGCTCTCAAAGGACATATCAGAACTCTATTGCTTCTTTAGTTGTTTTTTTTTCCCCACCAAGATCAGGTGAGCAGTTTCTTCCACCTTGTGCTTCTGCCATGATGTGTTGCTTTATCAAAGACAATATAGTCAAATGGCCAGGTACTGAAGCCACTGAATCCATGAACTGAAAAATTTCCTCCTTTAAAGCTATTTTTCTCTTATTTATCATAGTGTTAGAATATTGACTAACACATCAGTGCATATGGAGATATTTTATGATATATAAGAGATGTTTAAGAGTATATTATTTACAGAAGAAAGGGGAGATAGTGGATTGAGAAATAATTCTCATAGATCACTGCCTTCTCTTCTTTCTTCTCCATCATCACTGGGCAACACTGAAGTTGTTTTTATGTGACAGATATCTATCCAGGAGGAAGAATTTGAAAAAACCAGAAGTAGGGGAAGCTGAGCTATGAAGCCCCGAAGAAGGTAACAGAAAAGTTACTGAGATCTTGAGCAACTGAAGGAGTGCTGTTTGAAAAATGGATAGATGTCTCTTTCAATGAGATAAAAGGCAAGTTATGAATATAGTCAAGAAGAGGCAGATAATAACTGCAAAGGCTTCTTTTTTCATTATTTCTGTTTTTACTCTAAACTGAAGATATTTCCAGCTGAGAACTGGATGAAGGAGGGGATGGGTGGAGATGAGAGGAGATGAAGTGGAAGAGTGTAAGCTAAAGGAGGATGAAATTCAGTGATCTCTGGGAGAAAATGAAGGAGACAATAGAAGAGCTTGCAGAGAAGGTCTGAAGAATCCATGAAGAACCTGGGACATAAAAATTTGAAATGAGATGTGCCTCTCTGGCCTGTAGAAAGCTGCAATCATCTATAAAATCATTTCCATGATGACCAATGCAGGTAAAAGAGAAGCAATAGTCGTTCTGTAATATAGTGTCTGTAGGTATTTTGCAATATTTCAGGGACTGTGTTTGCAAGATAATCATAATAAGGAATGCTCAGAAAGTGTTCCTTGACTCTCATTGCTTCCTGAAGTTGAAATCTTCCTAGCAGGCTTACCATATAAGCTTTGCCATCGTCTGTTTTCTAGAGCACCTAGGCTCTCATATTCATTCAATCCTCATAAGAGGATTTGAGTCAGCTCATGTTTTCTTTCATTTCTTTATTTTTATGTGTGTATGGAGGGAGATTGTGTGTACACATAAGTGCAGATATCTGAAGATATTAGAAAAGGGCATCAGATCTCTGGGAGCTGGAGTTAGAGGAGACACCAGATGTAGGTGCTAGTAATTGAGATTGGGTCCTCTACTAGAGCACACTTTTAACTGCTGAGCCATCTCTCCACCCCCTCACGCTGAAGCTCATGTTTTAAATGCTCATCTCAGACACAGTTTGATGACAAACAGAAGAGAAAAGTAGAAGCTGCTGAGGAATCAGTACAACGGTCCTGAAGAAAGACAAAAGATGGTTTGGAAAATAAGACTGGGCATATTGACAGAAAAAAAAATAATTTGAGATTTGCCTTCTCATTCCTGCCAGTCCTTTACATGTAGACACTGTGTGCTTAGTGTAGTATGCTTTAGTAACACATGTGTGGCTGATACACAAGACACTAAAATAATTCCAGTCATTCAGAAAAGCACTGTAATGGGTTTTTTAAAGTTTGTATAGACTCACTCCATACAAACTATGTGAATATATTACTCCATTCACTCCATACAAACTATGTGAATATATCAATCACTCCATTCACCTATGTGAATATATTTAGTGATCAAGAGAATACTTTGAGTTATTTATTGCTGTGCCAATACAACAACAAGAGTAAATCAAGAATGCTCTCAACAAGCTTGGATGTTTATATATATTCTTTCTCTATGGCAGATGGCTTGCTTGAAAGTCACAAGTGGTAGTAGTCCATAAATCTTTTGACTTACCAAGGATACCTCTAAGAAAATCTATGCTTGGCATGATTTTATTAGTATTCTGGTCACAATGCTCTAGTGAAATAGAACCAATGGGCAACAGGTTTATATGATTATGAAGGCCAAGTTACAGGGTCTACAAGTAGAAAACTGGGCACCTGGAAAACACAATGTTATATTCTGTAATGTGAACTAGGGATGACAATGGGGGTAAATCTTAGATCAAGGTCAGGAGAAAACATGTGCACATTCCAAGCAGGTGTCCTGGGATAAAATGAGTAAGCACCTTCCCCATTACTGTGTCAAGGATTGGAAGATGTTTACTTGAACTGGGGAGTTATTAGCTTTACTTAGTCTCCTGATTCAAATGTTATATCTTCAATAGCATCCAGAATTAGCCTCACAGACACACCTAGAAAAAAAATCTTTACTCAGGGAAGTTTCTTTTTTAAGTTAATATGCAGTAACTGTTAATTTTTAACTTTGTATACACAATAATATAAGATTTCTACTAAATATTTTTATGATATAAGAAGAAAATATTGGAACAAATAGAACAGTAATAGTTTCAAGTCTTTCTGGCTCAGCAATTTAAAACCAATGTAGTTTAGCTTTTAGGAACTGGGGAGTCAAAAAGAATTTGGGTTTTACACCTCAACCCACCCACTAGATACTTCATTTTCTTTTCTTTTACTCCCTATCTAAGATTTTTTCCTTTTTTTAAGAAAAAATTTTATTCATTTTAAATACCAATCAAAGATCACCTGCTTTCCTCCTCCCACCCCTCTAGCTTCCCCCTCTCAACCCATCCCCATTCCCTCCTACAAGAAGGTAAGGCCTCCCATGGGAAGGTACATTAGTAAAGGCAAGTTCAAGCCCCTCCCCCTGCCTCAAGATTGTGTGAAGTATCCCATCAAAGGCAGTGGGCTCCAAAAAGCTTGCTCATGTACCAGGGATGGATTCTGATCCTACTGCCAGAGGACCCCTTAAGCAAATCAAGTTACATGACTGTTTCCCTGTGCAGAGGGCCTAGTCCAGTCCCAAGGAGGTTCCACAGCTGTTGATCCAAATTTCATTAGTTACCACTAGTTTGGTTTGGTCATCTGTAGCTAGGGTTTTCCTACCTTGCCCACAGTTAGGACAAATCTCTGTCACCTGCCAGTCCAACAGCCACTCAGGCCCAACCAAGTAAACACAGAGACTTATATTGCATACAAACTGTATGGCCGTGGCAGGCTTCTTGCTAACTGTTCTTATATCTTAAATTAATCCATTTCCATAAATCTATACCTTGTCATGTGGCTTGTGGCTTACTGATGTCTTCACATGCGGCTTGTCATGGTGGCGGCTGGCAGTGTTTTCTCTGCCTCAGCCTTCTGCCTCCCAGAATTCTCCTCTCTCCTTGTCCCACCTACTTCCTGCCTGGCCACTGGCCAATCAGTGTTTTATTTATTGACCAATCAGAGCAATTTGACATACAGACCATCCCACAGCAGTCATCTCTGCAGGTTTCCACATCATGAACTTGATGTCCTTGCTCACAGAATCCCTCTTCTCTCGCTTTGACTAGACTCTTGGAGCTCTGCCTGGTATTTGACTGTGGATCTCTGTATCTGCTCCCATCAGTCACTGGAGAAAAGCTCTGTGATGACAGGGTATTCACCAGTCTGATCACTGGGATAACCCAGTTCAGTTCAGGCACCCTCTCTACTATTTCTAGTAGTCTAAGCTGGGGTCATCCTGGGGGATTCCTGGCAACTTACCTAGCACCTGGTTTATCCTATCCCCATGATGTCTCCGCTATCATGGTATCTCTTTCACTGGTTTCCCACTCCATCCCTGTTCCAGCTGGACTATCCCTTTCCCTTATGTTCTCATCCCTCATCCCCGACTCTCCAGTGCCCGCCCTGCAGACTCACAGTTGATAATGAAAGACATAGAAGGCTTCTGTGACAATCTCCTCCCCTGCCCCTCTCCAAAAGAAACAATCTAGAAAGGAATTCATTAAAGAGAACTCTTAAAAATTGAGATAGGAATGCTGAAAAGGAGCTTCCCACAGCTGATGGCTTCTGGCAGGGATGGGGAAGGACTCAAATTTTCTTTAAGAGTGGACCAATGGGAGTTTGACCATGTTCTAATGAGTATATGAGAAACACCAATTGGGCTTGATCTCTCTCTCTCTCTCTCTCTCTCTCTCTCTCTCTCTCTCTCTCTCTCTCTCTCTCTCTCTCTTTGAGGAATGGGAAGTCACAAGGTTTGGGAGATGGCCTGGGAGAACCTGGGAACTGTGTGTGACTTGTGTGCAATATGTGAATTTCCCAAATAATCAATAAAAATATTATATTGGAAAAGAACAGAGGTATTATAAAATGGTGGCTCTTGAATTTAGCAATGACATTTTCAACAAGTGTAAGGGGTAGAGTATGACAGAAAACACTACTTTATGAGAGTGTCAGGCAGCTTATTTCTGAGAAGTTGATATTTGAGCAGAAATCTTAAGATAATGGAGTAGGGGGTCATGCAGAAGGCTCAGGAAGGGTTATTCTAGGAAAAACGCAGCAAATGTTAACACCTCAGTGAAGATTATTTCCATTTTTTCAAAGTAGGATGCAGCTTCAGAGGAGTTAGTCAGGGAGAATCAACACTAGGAAGGAGATATCTGAACAGTTTGGTTCAGGATAATAATATTCTTAAACTTCTTTCCCCTCTATCTCAAAATATAGTATGAATTGCTGATTGTGTAAAATAATAGTACTCCATTGCATTGTGGGAATCATATGACTTTTGTAATCATTCTACTATTACAAAGCCAAAGGAAAGGCTGAATATCACACTCATTTGTGCTTATTCTTATTATAGGTTGTAATTTGGTAAGCCTGTTTATTTCCCTTTCATAATATATTTATTATTTTTTTTTTCATAATTTCATACATACATGCAATGTACATGTTCTTTTTCTCTCCTTTAGACACCCCAAGCTATCCCTTTCTGCTTTATACCCCACTATGTCCAATGTGTGATATTCTTATCTTCATGAATGTTGAGCCTCTGTCCACTGGAGCATGGTTAACCTAACAGGAACCATAATGACGGCATTAATCCTCTAACATCCAGTAAGCATTGGTTTACCCTTGTCCTCTGAAACCTTACCTCTTATAATATTTTTTTGCCCCCTTTCAGTGATTTTCTCTGAACCTGTGTTACAGAACGTGTTATATGACCCATTTATGCCTGAGCTCTCCATAGATACTTATTTTGTGTATATTAATTAGTTCTAAGTATCCACATTAATCTCCAAATAGTGTGAAAAGAAGTTTCTCTGATGAGGACTGAAAGGTGCACTAATTTATCAGTATATATACTTGTTACCAGCGGACAGTGGCAGGCTATGTCCCCATAGCAAAATAATTTTAGTTAAGTTCATGTGTTTTGATCATTTTACTCTTACTACTCTCCCTAACTCTTTCCCCTAAGAATACTTTCTCCCCTTAGTACCCCTTCCTGACTTCATATCTTTGTTTCTATTTCATACCCTACTGAGTGTTCCACAGCTATGGGTTTTTTCTCTAGAATAAATCGTACAATGTTGGTTGCCCTATAACATTTGTGCTATTATTGTACCCACATGTATACCTTCAGATGCTCATTAGTGTAACTCACAGGGTTAATACTTGGGTAAGATTATTGATACATTTTTTTTCTTCCAACAGCCAACATGACACAGTCTCATACTGTGAAATTACCAGCAGGGAAGAAGCTTCTCATTCAACATACCTATCAGCAAATATTTTACATGTAGCTCTTTAAAAAGGATTATCAAATGTTTTCTTTGGTGAATTCTTCATTAAATAATTTTAGAACATTTTTAAGCTTCTAGAATAAAATAACTTTCCATTATTATAAATAGTGCCAGATGAGCCTAACCAGTTTGGAAGGATTCTGGTGTCCAGATATTGCTGACTTGGTAGCAGGGAAAGCTTCATACTGATTTTAATTTGAAGAGCACCTGACATAGTACAGTTGTAACAGCAGAATATGGATGTGGGTTTAAGAATCGTCTTGTCTCAAGTCCCTAAACCCATAGTCCAGTACTAGGAAGGCAGAAACAAAGGGGATTCTTGAAGCTCTTTGGCCAGTTAGTCCTGGTCAAATAGGTAAGTTCCAGATTCAGTGGAAAAAACATGTCTCAAAAATGTGGAAAATAATTGAGGAAGATATGTAATGAGATGCCCAAATTCATATACTCAAGTGAATACCCACACCCATACATACCTACATACATGAACACACAATATTCAGAAAAGCAAACCCATATATAATAGAGTTAATAAAGATTAATCAAGTGAAAAGCTCTTGTGACTTGTTGGGTATTACCAACATTTAGTTAAAGATAAAAATTTATCTTATAGACCTTAACATATGTAACCCCATTGTAACTGTCAACATTTAATTAATGAAGATGGACTATGAGAGCAAAGCAATTCTAAATTCTGTCATGGAAAGCCTAATATGTTGGAGTTGTGCTTACCAGTCCCATCCCCCTGCTTCCAAGTTGTACCAAAGCTGGCTTGTAGATGAAGTTAACATATTTTATGCCTTGTAATATTTTTATATAAAGCGGTATTTACCAATATCTTAAAAGACACATTTTTTCTACAAAAAGCAATTAAAATATTTTCCTCCAAGTAAACACAAATGCTGAGTAGTTAAACCATTTAAACCATGTCTGTAGTTTAGAAAATTGGCTTTTACACAGTGGTTTGGCTCAAAAGCCACATTTCCAGATTTGGGATTCAAAACAATTCTTTGTGCACATGTTTTTACTTCTTCTCACTCCTCATATATCATGGCAATTATCTAAGAAGTTTAAAAATAAGAATGCCTCTATCATGGCATTAGCAGTGTGAGATACTTTTTGCTAGATATTGAAGATCTTTAAGAAATACCACACAGATTATGGCAAGAGAGGACAACTTCCTATGTAAGTGTGGACAGATTTCTTATCAAAAGATAAGACAAATACTTTTGGAGCCAGCCTTGAGAATAATAAGAGCAAGGGAAGAATTTCCAGCATGGTGACTCATGCTTGAAATCTGGGACTTGGGAGACTGAACAGAGAAGAATTTAAGCTGGCCTCATTTACAGGGTGAGTTCTGAGTTCTAAGCCAGTCTGAGTTTCAATGTCTCAGAAAAGACACAAGAAGGGAAAGAAGTGAGTGGTGATTTGGAGATGAGCAATGTTATTTTCAAGGCTCAGTGAATGGCTCAGGAGTTTTTCCTACACTCCTCTTGTGACAACACTAAGACACGAGGAAACTGCATGAATCCCCATAGTAAGCAATTTTCCTAATAGCTTTGCACTGTGAGAATCTTACCTTTCAATATGAACATGAAATTCAGAAGCAATTATTGATCACCGAATATAAAAAAATGGGCAATAAATAAGCCACCTGCTCTGTTTTTGTTCATAGGAGGAAGTGCAAGAAAAAAAATGTGGCTTTTTATATGCTCCTGCCCATGTGGATCTCCATTCTAGCATAATCAAACTATGCAAAATGTAAGCTTTCTTTTCCTCTTTGGCAGAAGATTAAAAACTTAAACATGATGTTTGTAAAATAAACCAAAAGTTATGTTGCCAGACAAGCAAAGCTCTCTGCTTAACAAAATCATCAAGTGAATGAAGAAATTCAGGAGTTCAGAGAAGATTTGCTGGAAAGACTCGGCAGATACAACCATGAGAAATGGACTCCTTGAAACAACTAAGTAGAACAACCAGAAATTTGTCTGTATTTATGGTCACATCAAAACCATCTGGATCATTACAGACCCTTCTGAGATCACATAATTCTGCTTCTGAGGAGATTAAAAAAAAAAAGAACCTTACTGCTAACATTTAAAAATAAACCTTCAGATAAAGAAGGAATATAATGGACAACTGAGTTAAGCTAGAAAATAAACTAATGAAATTTGCCTGAAAATATATTAGAAATGGAAGTAGAAAGATAGCTGCTTATGATACAATTTTATGAAATGTGATGTTTATAATAAAAATTGTAGAGAGTAAAGTAGAAATGATGAAAGAGAAATAACCAAGAAATAATAGAAGAAAATTTTCTTTAAAGGAAGAAAATAATTTTAGAAGCTTAATATATAATAAAAGTGTAAAGAGAGATATGAGAGGTGGCTAGGATAGAAAAATGCCTGTTTAAAAATTATGTTGATGAATTTGGATCCCTTGTACCTATAGAAAAAATGGAGCACAACAATATGCACCTATAATCCCAATGCTAGAAAGGATGAGAGGTAGATCACTGGGGCTTGGTAGCCATGAAGTCGAGACAAATTGGTGAGCTCTAGAATCCATGAGAGATCTTGTCTAAAAAACGTAGGGTGGAGAGCAATTGAGGAAGATATGTGACTTTGCTTTCTGGTCTCCTCATGCACACATATATGTGTGCACACGCACTTGTACATGTACATGCATTCACACACATATACAAAAGAATCTTCAAGGAAATGAAGTAGTTTCATAAAGTTAAAAGCTAGAAAAATAATAAAATTAATTAAGTAAGAAGAGAGGGATTCATGATGCAGAAAGACAATTATAAAAGTTATGTTTGGAAACAATGAAATACACAAAAGCAGTGGTATCCAAATGTATATATGCACATATATGTATATAATAGTAAAAGGATGTAAATACACATTAAAAGTTAATTCAAAATATACAATAATGCTGTTCAAAAGTAATAATAACAGAGTATCATGACCAACCATCCCAAAATTATTCTCATGTCTGGTACTGGATTTTTTATTTTATTTTGTTGTATTGGCCTATGGTTCTTATGGGGAACGATTTTCAGCTCATGTGGTAAAACTTCTTGTAGATATTTATTCCTTATCCTGCATACAGGGTTCATAACACTCTTGATGTAGTGACATGTGGGATGTTGCAACTCAAAACTCAGCAGCAATATTCTAGTCTGGTACATAAGTAATGTCAGATACATTAGAACTGCTGATAAAAATTTAAAAGAGAAGTCAAGGGTTAGTGTAAAGACACCAGAATACAAAACAATTTAATAAAAATATCCCATCCTTATCATATTTCTTTAATATCTTTCTACTATTATTCCTCTTTTCTTTGCCAGGGTTTCTATTACTGTGATGAAACACCATGACCAAAAGCAAGTTGGTGAATAAGGGTTTATTTCAACTCAACAATTCTCTGGTCACATTCCATCACTGGAGGAAGTCAGGTGTAGCTAGAGTTTTCCTGCCTTACCCATAGTCAGGACAAATCTCTGTCATCTGCCAGTCCCACAGTCGCTCAGACCCAACTAAGTAAACACAGAGAGTTATATTGCTTACAAACTATATGGTCATGGCAGGCTTCTTGCTAACTGTTCTTATAACTTAAATCAACCCATTTCTATTAATCTATACCTTGCCACGTGGCTCGTGGCTTACCAGCATCTTCACATGTTGCTTGTTATGGCGGCAACTGGCAGTGTCTTTCTGACTCAGCCTTCCACTTCCCAGAATTCTCCTCCTTGTCCCGCCTATACTTCCTACTGCCTGGCTACTGGCCAATCAGTGTTTTATTTATTAACCAATCAGAGCAACACATTTGACATACAGAACATCCTTTTTTTTCTTTTTATTAAAATAGAAAAGGGGAAATATGGTGATATTTTATTTGTACTGAAATGTGATTTTATTTGTATGTTAATAAATAAAGTTGCCTGAGGGTCAGAGATAATAGCAAGCCATAGCAGAAGTCTGGTAGTGATAGCACACACCCTTAATCCCGATCACATGACAGGCAGATCTCTGTGTGTTCAAGGATACCACCAGCATGGAGACACACGTCTTTAATCTCAATACCAATCATAGAAGACCAGGAGGGCTGTATAGATGGGCAGTGAAAAGGAGGTCATGTGGTTGGGTTTACAACCAATGAGAAGGCAGAATAGAAAGTCAATAAAAAGGCCAAACACACAGAAAGTGGGTCTCTTGCTGAGGAGGATAGCAGTGGCAGTAAAGGGTAAGGTTTTTAGCTCTTAGCTATTGTTCTGACCTCTTGGGCTTTTATCTCTGCATTGGCTCTGTGATTCTTATTTAACAAGACAGTTACATCTACAGTCAGGGCAGGAACTCAAGGCAGGAACGTAAAGGCAGGACCTGAAGCAGAAGATATGGAGCAATGCTGCTCACTGGCTTTCTCCACATAGCTTGCTCAGCCTGCACTCTTTTTTTTTTTTTTTTTTTTCAGCCTGCATTCTTATACCACCAGGACCACAAGTCCGAAATAGCACAACCTCCAGGGTGATGCTCCTCCCACATCAATAATTACCCAATAAACCACCACAAAGTTGCCTGAGACAGTCTAATGAAGGCATTTTCTCAACTGAGGTTTTCGAGCTAGTTTTATATCAAGTTAACTAGCAAGCAAATAAAAACAACCAAGCAGAACAATCTTATTCTTTCTTGTCTTCTCAATCCCCTCCTGTGTTATAACAAGGTAGAAAAATTTCTCACAGTTTGGCTTCTCTGAAACTTTGGCTTGCTTATTGATGGCTTTTACTTGTACTCTTTCTGACAATTAAGTATACTATTAACAGCCAGCATGAAGAATGAGAAAGAACAATGTTTTCTCACTCTTGGTCATAAGCAAAGCTTCATATCATTTTCTAAGAACACTAAAAGCATTTGTGGCTAGTAGTAAACACTTTTAAAATGTAGAAGCCATTGAATAGTTGCTAGTAACAATTCAAATAGCTCTTTATATTCTGCAGTTTCAGTAAGGAATAAAGTAATTGAATTAAGAATGAGAATTGTTGTCTCTGTAGGTTTCCCCATCATGATCTTGATGCACTTGCTCATATAATCCCTCTTCTCTCTCTTTGACTGGACTCCTGGAGCTCAGCCTGGTGTTTGGCTGTGGATCTCTGCATCTGTTTACATCAGTTACTGAAGAAAGGCTCTGTGATGACAGTTAGGGTATTCACTGATCTGATTGGACTGGACTAGGCCCTCTGCATAATTGAGACAGTTGTGTAGCTCAATCTACTTAGTGTGTCTCCCCACCCCCCCCAGCAGTAGGATCAAGATCCATCCCTGGTGCGTGAGCAGGATTTTTGGAACCCACTGCTTATGGTGGGACACATTACACAGCCTTGGGGAGGAGCTTGGACCTTCCTCTATTGAATGTGTCAGTCTATGCTGACTCCCCATGAGAGGCCTTACCTTCTTGTAGGGAGGAATGGTGGGTGGCTTGAGGGGGAGAGACTGGAGGGAAGGGATGAGGGAAGAAGAGGATCTGTGATTGGTATGCAAAATGAATAAAAAATTTCTTAAGAAAAAAATGAGAATTGTAATCAGAGTCAGAATTTTAATTTGCCAGAAATTCTGCTCAATTTTATATTGTTTTCATAGAGTAAATATTTATAAACATATCTCAAATGCAACAGTCATCAGCTGCTCTGCACACGACTCTTCATGATGTGGTCTTCACAGACTTCTTTATACTTGCCTTTTGTCAACTTGTCATTTGACTTCAACTCCAAGTAAAGACTGGAAAGAAATGTCCCCTTTTCAAGTCTCTGTATCTTTGTTAGTAGCAAATTCAGAAGTTTGGGTCTTTATTTCCTTATCTGGACATAAGGACATTCTCTAGCAGATACGAGTCAACAGCAGAGAAGGAAACACTATTACTGAAATGCTCTTTTAAATAATTTTCTATTTGCAGTTTGTAGGCTTTACTTCAATTTGATCACCATTGAAAACAGTTAAGACACAGCTAGTTTAATCCACATGAGATGTTGAATAAGAGAGTTCATTAAGAAGGGTCACAATGTATGGTAGCAAAATAATAAGGCTTAAAATCAAGTAGTATTGGAGAATAACCAAGAGAGCCTTAGCAATGATACCCAGATTGAAAGGTGCAATAAGATGAGTAGAGAAGTCTTCATCTTCAAAGGAATATAGAGGTAGGAAAAATTTGACACTTGTCAATTGGTGACAAATTAGCTTATTTTGGCAAATACTTTTAGTATCTAATACTTAAGTGTAGAATTGCTGGTGTCTTTTACTTAATATTGTTCCTAAGTTAAGAGAAAGTGTTCTCAGGCAAATACTGTCTTACCTAAAGGCATTTGTTATCTAGCAAGCTAAAAGTCAAACAGATTTTTTTTTTAAAAAGCATACAACCTATTTGGGAAGAGCACATGATTCTTTTATGGACTCATTGAGTAGCTCACATAAAGGGTTCTCTTGAAGCAAATAGAATTCTATTCTAGTGACAGGATTTAGATAGTCATGCAGATTAGGAATGTGCCTAGGAAAGTTTGAAAAGGCTTCTGGATGTTATGCAAGAGCACTCTTCCTAGAAGTGCAGATTTTCAAGTCTCTTTAGCTTCCTAGATTATGTTTTATCCTGTCTACACATCTTGCATATCATTCATTTCATTAAGAAAATCTTCTCTCTGATGTTCATTGTGCTAATTAATACCACTTCTGGCCCTATTTAGAAAGAATGATAGTTGATTCACTTGAGGTAGGCAGTTCTGGAATATGGCCTTTTTAATAAATCCAACAATCCTCCCTTGAGTATTTTCCAGATTAGGGCAACTGGATAGCCCTAGGGTGTGGCTAAAAACCAGCACACACACACATGGGTCCCACTGGCAATGCTGAAATGATTTCAGAAAATTACAGACAACATAACAGAGAAGAAGTGATGTGTTCAGTTTGTAACAAATTTCATTGGAGGTGGTAAGAGGAGACATATACACAAATCTGATTTTGAAAAAAAGATGTGCCTGCACATTCAATTTTGAAATTACTAGTATGTAAATCATTTTATCATTTATGTGCACAAAAAGGTATTATACATTATTTATTTTTTATTTTATTCAACAATTGTTTAGTAAATGTTTTTTGGGTATTTTGTGGAAGCTAGGATCACACACCATGCATTTGGGATGTCACAGTTAAGAAGAGATATAAGGATGTAACTATGATTGAAAGTACAACATACTTTACTATTTTAAAGTTTAGTAGAGTAAATCCACGGAAGCCCCTCCTTATTACAAATAACTCAAGTGAAGAACAGACTCATTTCCTAGAATTTAACTCTTTCAGTAATGGAGAACAATGTTGATCATGTTGGAAAAACTGAAAAACACAGTGGCATTCAAAATATGTCATAGAGTACTTTGTAGAAAAGTCGCCTGAAGAATTGATTAAGATGTCCCATAGAAAGGCATATTTGAATAGCCTTAAGTACAGTCTATGATATTCCATAAGCTATGGAACAGAGCCTCCTGGAATTCCAACACACAAATCATGTTTATGACAGGGGCATTTTACTTGCTGTGGGAGTGAACACTTGGAGATTAGCTTCTAGGTGTCACAATATAGGAGTTGTTTGGGAAGCAACTATTTTTCCATATTTTAAAACTTCTCACACAAATTAACTGAAGTATGATTTAAGCAATGGGACCAGGTGTACAAAAATGAGTTCTAAAATAGGTAGGGATAGAAGTGAAAACTTGCTCTTTAAAATTGTAAAATTCAGCACGCAAATGAATTCACTCAAACATGCACACACACTTTCCTTCTCCATGTGTACATATTTATTATGCTTTTTTTTTTAAATTTTGAATGGAAGAACCTAGCCTGTTTCAAGTTCTGAAAAACATCTTGAATGCCTTTCAAATGTTACAAAATTTCCAAAACTGTTTTGCCAATCACTGTTTCTTAATTTTATAACTTAAGTGGATGTCAAGGGAAATTTAATCCTTATGTTTCTGGCTCTTTTATATTTGGCCCATCCAAGTGTTTCATAACAACCATTTGACGTCGAAAAAGTCTTACAGGCTTTTTGTTTCAAGTATGTTCAAGATAGTTTATTCAGAGCAAAGGAGCATGTGTCAGGATCGTGGGGGTAGAAAACTCAAAAAGCCTTAAATTGTTCAAAAATTTGAAGACTAGTAAACATCATCAATATCTATTTAACATTTGAAAGCATACTCTGGTCAAAATGTAAACACATCAATGAAGTCTTAAGCCTCTTTACTTTATTTAGAAGATGTTAATATTTTTCCATTCTGAGAATATTACAGAAATTAGAGCGAACATCCCTTTGAATAAACATCAGACTGTACCTTACGTGGTCATATAATTATCTGATGTTATGAGTAAATATGTTTGTCTTGATGTCTAAGATTGTCTTTGTCTTCCGTAAGCAGAAACGTCCTAAGAGGTCTCCAAGGGAAGCAAGCTGAGAAGAACTATAGATAGTAAATGATCTGACTATGAGAGCATGATACTTTGTTCTTCAAATCCAACATACAACTCTGTAACCCAAGACAATTTCATGAATCCTGCTTTTTGTGTGGAAACTCAGTTTTGTATCACATGGATTCTGGGTTCACACTGTCCCTGTCCAGGTTGAATCATTTTGCCGTTTATTAACTAGTAGTGGTTAGGTAACACTGGTGACACTGGGAAACCTGCAAAGTCTGTAGTACAACATAGGGATGATCACAATTTCTATTTGTTATGATGGCTATAATTTAGCTTGAGGGCTTTAGGGTTAGGGTCATTAATATGATCAGTAATGATATACATCAGGGAGCATTACTGGGAGGTGACTATTGTATTTTTCTGTTGCAAGTGTCTTACTGTGGAGAATGTCAGAAATTGTTCATTATTTGTGAAGTGTGTTATTTACTCTCTAAGGGTTTCCTTTTATTATTTTATATTGTGTATATGTGTAAGTATGTTCAAGTAAGGTGTCAGATACCTTTGGAAGTAGAAGTGGTTGTAAGTCACATGATTTGAGTCTTGAGAACTTAACTCTGATGAAAAGATGCATGTTTTTAACCATTGAGGTATATTTCCAACTCCATATTTCATTCTTTCATATAACAGGAAACTCTGAATGTAGGTTGAGTATTAACTAGGGTTCAGAAGGTTAAAAGGAGGATGCCTCCCAAAAGTAGAGAAAAACTATCAAATAGAAGTGACTTCCTTCTTTCAAATACTGGACCAATATATGAACTGTCTAGGTGAATTGGGAAAAGGTTGATAAGTCCAGCTCTTACTCATTATTAATGTTTAAACTTGAACAATTTTACAAAGGCAAGATGCTATTTTAAGGTCAGATAATGTATGCTTTTCATAAGCAGAAAAGGTACTACATGTCTGTTCCAAGCCATATTTTGGAAGCATTTGTTCTTCTTTTTTTTTTGCATTTGTTCTTCTTGAAAGTATTTTTTTTCCCCTATGGCATTTCATGGAAAACAGTTGTTGCAGCCAACAAGTTATAGATTCATTTTCTTAGATTGAAAAGTTATTTATTACAAGTAAGCTAACTGAAACCATGGGAATAAACACAATTAAGACTTTCTGGTTTATAATACAATCATGAAGTTGGAAGAATCTTGAAAAGTCATCTACTTTACTCCTCCCCTTTTTGCTAAAGAAGACTTCACTCCCACTCCTAATATGTGGGTAATTGTCTGGTTTCAAAGCTATTTGAGAAACATTAGACAAGCCCACCAGACACATCCTCCACTCTAGTAGTTATTATGATTTTGAATGTATTTTTATAGAACATATTTGAATATGTTTTGTGGTAAATTAAAAATATGTATATATATATATATATGTCCCTTATTATTACTTTTGCTTTTCATTTGTAAAATGGCTCTTTACTATTAAAAATAAATGTATATATTTTATCTGAATGTAAGGGTGTAATACACATGTGCTGATGTTGAGCTGTATCAGTGTGACGATGGTGAGTTATATTTTCCCAAATGTCAAGATTTTTCTTTTCTTTCTTTTTCTTTGCCTTCTTTCTTTGTGTCTTTCTTTCCTTTTTTCTTTCTTTCTTTCTTTCTTTCTTTCTTTCTTTCTTTCTTTCTTTCTTTCCTTCCTTCCTTCCTTCCTTCTTTCTTTCTTTCTCTCTTTCCTTCTTTCTTTCTTTCTTTCTTTCTTTCTTTCTTTCTTTCTTTCTTTCTTTCTTTCTTTTTTTGGACATGTTACATGTTTTATCAAGTTGGGATACAAGGATAATTGTCATTGTCTCCAGAGTCAGATATGAGAAGACAGAAGTTGCGTTGTGGCAATGTCTGTCAATGCTGTTCTGCTGCTTCATCTCTTTGGCATCAAGTAAACCTTGCTCTGCAGTTGCTCACTTTAATTATCAGCTCTTCAATTTATCTGATTTACCATGTGCAGAGTCTTGAAGAAAGGCCTGAGCTTTCCCACAGCACGCTTTTTCCACTGTTATTCACAAGAGTCAACAAGGACTGCAGATTTCCCCTGTGAGATTCCATCTTGAACTCAAGAATCTTCTAGTCTGCTGAAGATTTTCACTTTCCTTCCAGTGCTGTGGGATTGTCTGTATGTCAAATTGCTCTGATTGGTCAATAAATAAAACACTGATTGGCCAGTGGCCAGGCAGGAAGTAGGTGGGACAAGGAGAGAGGAGAATTCTGGGAAGCAGAAGGCTGAGGCAGAGAGACACTACCAGCTGCCGCCATGATCAGCAGCATGTGAAGACGCTGGTAAGCCACCAGCCACATGGCAAGGTATAGATTTATGGAAATGGATTAATTTAAGCTATAAGAACAGTTAGCAAGAAACCTGCCATAGCCATACAGTTTGTAAGCAATATAAGTTTCTGTGTTTACTTGGTTGGTTCTGAGTGGCTGTGGGACTGGCGGGTGACAAAGATTTGTCCTGACTGAGGGCAAGGCAGGAAAACTCTAGCTACATTCCAGTCTGTTGAAGATTTTCACTTTTGATTGCCTGCACTGGCCTCTAGCAAGACATATAGAAAGACACATTGAAGGTTCTCAGCCAGTACCCCAAATTGAGTTAGTATATACATTGAGATTAATCCCTTTATTGTGTATTAATAAACACATTGATTATGCTTCTTTGCATGAACTTTGACTTTTATGTGTAGGAAAATCACCAGTGACCAAGAAGCAAAGCTCTTAAAAATTTGTCTGTTTTCACATTTTCAGACTTGCTTCAAGCTATTTCCATAGGCATGCACAGTCTGGGGGGGGTGGGGGTGTTAAAGCACTGCATCAGTGAGAAAGATGTATGTGATAGGTGCCTTTCTGGGTCCATGCTTGTAGTGGCCAGATTGGGTAACAGACCCCCAGCTTCTTGGCTGAGGGAAGGGCACTGAAGGGCCAGGCAGGCCACCAAAGCCAAGCTGGGCTCTGAAGCTCCAGGGAGTCACAGGAAGATCTGCCTACACTGCCTCGTGCACATGGAAAACTCTGCTCCTGCCTGTAGCTGCTGCCAGCCAAAGCCTTCAGCAGGACCTGCTTTAGAGCTACACCAGCAACACTAGCTGGCTGAAAAGCACGACTACACCCAAAAAAATCATTGAAAGGACGGTAAGACAAGCAAGTCAGTGTTTTGTATCAGGTAAGAGTACTTGACAATTTAACACATTGAAACTGACTAACAGATTTTGAGTAATTCTTCTAGTAAGGCCGAAAACATTACTTCACAAGAATTTAGAAACTTTTTTGCCCGTATGATGAACGACATTTTCCTGGAAATATACGACACTCCTAAGGCGTATCTGGCCTGTACTATTTTGACATTTACTGTAATAATTCACACAGCATTCAAATACTGGTTTAATAATAATAACAAAGATGAGTCATTATTGGGACTGATACAGGCTTTAAAAGATAGAAATGAAGGCTTACATAAAAGGATTCTTTCTCTGGAATCTGCTAACCAGGATTTACAAGATAGTAATAAAGATTTACAAAGCAGGCTTCTTAGTGTGGAATCTGCTAACCTCATACAAGAACTTCAGTCCATTAATAATAAATACATAGCCAAAACTGATTTTATTGATAATAAATATGAATACTTAATGGATAGAACAATAACTTTCTATGGAGAAGTTGTCGCTACTCAGACACTTTATAAGGAAGAAAGATTATCATTAACTGATAAAATAAGGTCCATGGAATCATGTGTTTCAGAAGAACATAACAAGTTGCATGATTCCATGAAAAATCTGGAATCTCTTGAGAGAAAGGAGGTTTACTCCCTAGAACAAACCCTAGGTGCTTGTTTGCAAACTCTGGAAGAAACTCTCAGTAAACATGATAAGGGACCTAATAAGCAGAAGGGCAAGACCACGCAGATTGTAACATCTCCAGATGGCTTTTATACAATGGCTTATCTTGTCATCATCCATGAGAGGCCAGTAGGTGATAGATACCATGAGCCATATGTGGAATTTACATTACAACCAATTTCAATGAGGGATTTTTAAAAATATGAAGGAAGCAACAGTCACGTATGAAATACACTCAACATATGTAAGACAGATGTTAAATTTGTGGTCTACCTCACATAGAATCATTCCAGATGACTGGCATCAGTTAATTTCTGCTGTTCTAGAATATATCCAGCAGTTACAATGGAAGAGCTGGTTGATAGAAGAGGCAAGAAATGTAGAGCAACAAGGTAAACTCAGAGGTTTTGAGATCTCCCAGGATCAAATTCTTGGTGAGGGATATTTTGCTTGTAGGAATGTACAAGCCACTTATGATAAGCATACAATATTCCTATGCCATACAGAAGCTCTAAATGCTTGGGAAAAAATTCCAGAACCAGGGAAATCAACTGTGGTATACATACAAAGATATTTCAGGGACCACAAAAACCTTTCACTGATTTTTTTTACAAAGGCTGACCACAGCTATAATGAAAGTTGTTTCAGATAAAGAATTAAGACAAGTATCAACTGAGTCCTTGGCATTCAACAATGCTAATACAGAATGCAAAAGAATACTTACACCATTAAAGGTCAGATCAGCTACTTTGGAAGAATGGATTCAGTATATTAATGGTGTTGAGTCTCTTAACTATAGTAATGAGGCTTGGATAGGAGAGGCAATTCCCAGAGGTGGAAGAAGGCCCCGTGGTACCAAATGTTTTAAATGTGGTGCACCAGGTCATATAAGTAAAAACTATATATGGAGTGCTTCTAGAAGTAATACTACTTTTAGAAATAACCCAAACTGGAGACCCCAACCTTCTGGATTATGCAGAAGATGTGGCAAAGAACGACATTAGCTCAATAAATGCAGATCAACAAGAGACATATGAGGCAACCCTTTACCAGTGGGAAATGCCTCAAGGGGGCTCTTGTAGGCCCCCAAATTGAACATGGTGCAAACATTTTCAATCACTGGAGAAGAAATTCCTCCCTAGGACAATTAAAGGACCCAGTGTCTAATGAAAAGAATGATACTGCATTAGATGATAGAACAACTTTGATAGATTGATCAAAAATTCCAAAAAACACAATAAAAGACTATTTTGGCAGACTTCCATAAAGGAACAAATACAAAAACTTAAAATGTAAATTAATAACACTATCCTTGAAGAATTAGTGGACACAGGTGCAGATGTGACTAAAATTACACCCAAACCATGGCATCTGAATTGACCTCTTCAAGCGGTCTCAAATAAAATCTGATGTTCTTTTGCTTATTACAATATAAAGCAATTTACAGGTATACCACCCAATTCCACAGGCCAAACAGTCATAGAAAGATCCAATAGAACTTTAAAGAATATGCTGAATAAGCAGAAACAGGTAACAATGACTCCTGGAAATAGATTACATAATACTTTATTAAAATTGAATTTTCTCAATGCTGATGAGAAAGGAACAACAGCTGCACAGAGACATTGGACAATAGAAAAAACTCCTGAGGTAAACCAACCAGTTTACTTCAAAGATGTGTTGAGCTTGGAATGAAAATCAGGATATGTCCTACACTGGGGAAGAGGTTTTGATTTTGTTTCTGCAGGACAGGAAAAATTATAGATACCAAAAATACAATAAAAATTTGCTTCAAACAGGAGAAAACCCTTAATGAGAAATAATAGCTCATCCACCAATGTGACAAATCTACAAGATGTAAGAAAAACTCAACAAACAAAGATTGAGGCAGGGTTCTGATTTTTGTCTTTGCAGGACAATAGAAATACCCTTCTTCAAGAAATCATAAGGCTTTGGACACCTAGACATCTACCACATAAAGGAAGGACATATTGGCACCAATATACTCTATAGGGTAATATCTCACTGCCTAACCTCAATTATCTTTAATTTTAGAATAGTTGTGCTCCCAACACAATGATAAATCAAGCTGGCTTGGGAGTTGGAATGTGGATCTCTCCTTCTCTAAACCCAAGCATATTGCTAAAAGAAAAAGTAGGCACTTCTGTCTCATATTAGAAGAGCCAACTGGTGTGAAACAGAAGAAAACCAATAATCTAGGAACAATAGTTGTCAAGATTCTATTTCTTTCTGTGCTTATCCTTGATTTCTGGAAATCTTTTCTCAAATTACCCTAAATCCAAACTTTCCATTTTGATATTAATAATGTTCAAGTATTCCACAGTGAAAATAAGTCTTCCCAATAGCAATCTCTGGTCTCCAGAAGGAAGATGGGGCCTCACAATAATGACTCTACTCAGTCCCGAAAGATGCCATTGTACCTAAGAACATAACTGAATGACTAGAAGTGGACTGATAACTCTTCAGGATGGTTCTAAGATGAGATGTTCCATCATGCTACTCTTCTAGACAGAATCTCAGACAATCTTATCCATTACTCTGAGACTGGCTGCAGACTTTACAGGTAGCCCTATTGATACCTAACTATTTAAGCTTTCTTATAGGACTCCACAGAGATACAGTTGCCCCCTAAATAGCAGGAACAATTCTGAGAAAATGATGCCCCTCTCCCAAAGGTTTCATTTTTCTCAGGGTTATGGATGCATGATTATAGGGGTGGGAATGGAACAATAAAATTTAGACTCAGTATTCTACTTTTCAAAAGAAAAAGGGGGATGGATAGATATAGTAATTAAGCTAGATTATTGTATCTACTAAACAGTTTTAGCCTTGGATAATTTGCACTGATATGGATTCTTGATATATTTGATACAGATATATACTATTGTTGTATTCCTATTTAAGATAATTTGTATATTGTTACAAATACAAAACTGTATTTGTTGTATTGTACATGTATTTCAACTCCTGTTTGAAATATTTGTATATTGAAACTTATTAAGGATATTGTTGTCATATTGCATATTGCACTGTACATTCCTACCTCTATTTAAGATATTTTGTGCATTTTCACAATTTTGAGGTTATTGTCCTCAATAACCTCAGACTGTTATTCTTGTTAATGTAAAGCCATAGCCGTTAGGTTATTTAGGTAGATAAGACTTACAGAACTATAGTCACCAATACTTCTCATTTCTATAATTATGTTGGCTAGGTTCTCCAGATTTACAGAAACATATTTCAGATGGATAGATAATCTTCAAATACTTCATATACCTAGAGAATATGGCAATTAAATGTTTTGATAACTTAGAATTCTATTGACATGAGATACAATTGCTCCTGGCAGCACCTATATGATCCAGAGAGAATGCTGGGTTTCTAGACATTTCCATTTGGAAGTTTGTCTTCTTCCTGGCACAAAAATGGCCTGCTGGGCTAAAAACTGCCCTTGCCTCAACTGCTGACAGTATGAACGTTATCATTTCCAGATGAGCGGTTCACAAAGAAAATTGATTACTGAACTCTGCCAAGACAAGGCAAGATGGTCTTTCAAAATTCCTGCTCCTGAAAATTGTCTGTCAGATATTCTAGGCCTGTAGCCAAATTGGATGCTCCAATGATGCTGAGAAACCTTAGGTAACTGTCCAGGCTGTCAGCTGTCTCTATGTATTCTCACAAGAATTTCAGAAATTGCTTGCTTGCATTTTCCGTTTTCTCAGGTATTATTATTTTCCTTCTCAGGTCTTTGATGGAGTTGAAGATTAGATAGTTACAGTTACAATATTCTTGTATTTTAGCTAGAGCATGTTAGTACTAGTGTTAGAATCTTTGAGACAGGACAGCTATTGGAGTAATCTCGGTAATTTTCCATTTACTTATGATCTGGACAACATGTCTTATTTGTTTGATGTTATTCTTGTTGGTTGCAATTCCATTTTTGTTTACATTATTACTTCTTATTTTTCCTGGACAATACTTGATAATCATTGTTATTGTATCTTGTTTTCATTAAGTTTAGAACCTTCTTATTTAGACAAAAAGGGGAAATGTAGTGGTATTTGCTCCATCCATGACTTTGGGCTATAGGGCCTGAGGGAGGTGGTGCTTCGTGCCCTTATAAGTGACTATTTAAAAGAAGAGGGAAAAAAAAAGAAGAGGGAGAAGAGTCACATGCCCCTTCTCCTTGCTCCTGCTGGGTGAGGTGGATTCGCTCCCAGTTAGACCAGAGGACAACTTCTGCTGTCTACTCCATTTTGTGTTAGTGAGCGTATTTCTTCATTTTACCTTAATGCATTTCCCTAATACTTCTTAAACATCTCCTGTGGATTTATTGCTGTAAGACAGATGAACAATTCTGTTTTAGGGAAAGAAAACACTGGGCTCAGAGTAAAATTAAACCTGTTGTAGTTTTGTTCTATCATTTATTGGGGTTGGTTCTTTTTTTTTTTTTTTTTTTTTGTCTAATTTTACAAGGCAACAAAACATACAACCTACACTTGAATTTTAATAACTAACAATCTAAATGATTCAGGGTACATTTATCTATCATTCTGGTATATATTTTCAGGTATACTATTGAGAGGAAGATTCTAAGAAATTAAAATATGATAGAATATCTAAATACATAGTAGTAGAGCATACACTTATTTTAAATGTTACTGGAGAATTCTAAGTAGGTAAATTTTTAAATAATCACATATACTAGACTTTTAAAATATATTTTCAGGAGTTCATATCATATTTTTTTCTTTTTTTAGTTTGGCCATTAATCTGACCAATGTTGTGAGAAGATTTCTAAATATTTAACCATCTTTACATTTGTGGCATTAACCATACTTGATTTATTTATTCTCCTGAATTTAATCTACCAGAAATTCATTTTATTTTAAATTTATATCTAGTGAGTATGAATCTTGATGAACTAGCTCAATTGTGAAGGAAATATCACCATTTTATTATCTTTAAATCAATTTAATTTCATCTTTAATTATGCAAGCTTCTGGGTTGGCAGGAAACTCAGTAACAATTATTCTTGAGTCTCTTTCCCATGCCTAAGGATAGTCTAAAGTTTCAACAGTTTTACAAAGTACAATGCCATGGGTTGCAACCTCTTGTGTTTAGTAGTCTTTGCTTCTCACATGAGACCAAGTACCACTGCTCAGTCCCAGCTGTCCATGCTGCCATTTTCCTCAAAGGTTTTGCTGTCTCTTAGACCACCCCAGAGCAAGAAGTCCAGGTCCCTGATGTTTTAGAGGACTGTACTCTCTCCTGTGTCACCAGTATGGAGGAAATTCTGCCCTTGAGTGAGAGCTGACCTTCTCTATAAAGAACACTTCATTTAATCTCTCCAATGACATTTTGTAAAAGAGAGAGGAGATTGGTTTCAACAAATGCTTGAGGCAATGAATTACAAATTCTAACAGTTTAGGACTGAGTGTGGGAGGGCTTATAGAGAACAGGAAGCTAATCGAATAAGGCAAAGTATGACAGTTTTTGTTTCTCCCATGATTTGTAAATGTTTAAACAATCCAAAAATATTCTTTGCTAGAATTTCTTGCTCAAACACCTCTTTTCTGGAAATTGCTGCTATCTGAGTAATTCCATTTCTTACACAGTACTGCTTTATTCAAATTTTCTATTTTATCTGAAGTCTTCTTGGGTAATGTCAATTTTTCTAGGGAAAAATACTCATTTTACTGAGTTTATGGAGTGCAGCAGAGAGAACCATGTGGCTATTGTAAATTAAAAAAATAAATGTTACCTGTTTGAGATGCTGTATATTTTCCTTATTTCTCATTTTAATAATTTCAATTTTACTAGAGTGTATTGCTTGGATGTTGTTTAGTTTTCCTCACAAGACGAGATCTTGGCTTTTTCACTGTTTTTTTTTTTTTTTCTAGTTTTAAATTTATTCATTGACTCAATCTTCTTTATCTCACCTTTTCTTTTCAAACTCTTTCCAGCTGTTAATTTTTCAATAATAAATGCCTGGATGTCATCGAGGATTTGTCACATGTTATGTTTGATGGAACTTATTATTGAAATTGTGTAATCAGGAAATAGTTTAGTTTTCCTCTTGTTGGTGAGTTGTGAGATTTAAATATATCTTTGCATATTTTGGTTTTGATGGGTTTTGATTAATGAACTCAAGTTTTTAATACTAATATTATCTTTAATATTAATATTATCTTTAATAATAATACTAATGGGTCTAGTAGTCACTTACATCTTTCTCAAGATAGACACTATCTGCCCAGGGTCTGAAATCCAGGTCCCAGGGGTCTATATGGTTCATGTTTTAGCTAAAGCAGTTGGAAAAATCAATGAACTATTCCTCACAATTTCGTTCCATCCCATCAGTTGTGGGTTGGAAGATGTACACTCAAACTGGAAAAGAAAACTGTCTTACTTTGCCCATTAGTTTACATGCTTACTCCTCCCTGAAATACACTCATTGACAACCCTAGAAATAATATTTACCAAGATATCTGAGCACCCCATAGCTCAATCAAGTTGATTAGCCATTATATATCCATGTTTTGTCAACTTCGCACTCATACATATTTTTTCAAGCAGTATTTGTCATCTAAACAAGGGAGATATAACATTTCTAGTTTTGACTAAATTGATATACCTATCCTAAATATAACTAAAAATATATTTACTGCTTCCCAGATTAAAAAATTAATCTTTAAGTGATATTTATTCTTTTCTTTGACATTCTGTAATTTAAATAATCTGATGTAAAATTAAAAATACCTAAGTAATTTATTTATATCATTCTACATGATATTAGGATAGAGAACACAGAAGTATCTGCATATCCATGACCTCATGGCAATAATCATAATAGACATGAAATAGAACCAGTTTCGATGCTCATTACAGATGAATACACACAGACATTTTCTACAGCCATGAAAAGAAAAAAATTATATGAGGAAATTTGTTAGTAATAAGAATTGGATTAGAATTTTGAGATGCCATTGTTCTTCTTTCATAACAATCAGAAGTATCAGGATGAATATTGATTTCAATGAAGATTCCTCTGTTGAGAATTCTGTGTTTAGTTCTATAGCCCATTTCTTAATTGGACTGTTGAATATTTTGATGTCTAATTTCTTGAGTTCTTTATATATTCTGGATATCAGTCCTCTGTCAGATGTGGGGTTGGTGAAGAACTTTTCCCATTCTGTAGGCTGTCACTTTGCCTTGTTGACGTATCCTTTGCTCTACAAAAACTTCTCAGTTTCAAGAGGTCCCATCGATTGATTGTTTCTCTCAGTGTCTGTGCTACTGGTGTTATATTTAGGAAGTGATCTCCTATGCCAATGTGTTCAAGACTACTTCCTACTTTCTCTTCTAGTAGGTTCAGAGTAGCTGGATTTATGTTGAGGTCTTTGATCCACTTGGACTTAAGTTTTGTGCATGGTGACAGATATGGATCTATTTGCAGCCTTCTACACATTGACATCCAGTTATGCCAGCACCATTTGTTGAAGATGCTTTCTATTTACCGTTGTACAGTTTTTGATTCTTGGTCAAAAATTATATGTTCATAGGTGTGTGGATTAATGTCAGGGTCTTCAATTCGATTCCATTAGTGCACATGTCGGTTTTTTATGCCAGTACCAAGCTGTGTTTATTACTGTAGCTCTATAGTAGATCTTGAGGTCAGGGATTGTGATGCCTCTAGAGGATGTTTTATTGTATAGGATTCTTTTGGCTATCCTGGGTTTTTTGTTTTTCCATGTGAAGTTGAGTATTATTCTTTCCAGGTCTGTGAAGAATTGTGTTGGTATTCTGATGGGGATTGCATTGAATCTGTAGATTACTTTTGGTAAGATTGCCATTTTTACTATGTTAATCCTGCCTATCCATGAGCATGGGAGATCTTTCCATTTTCTGACATCTTCTTCAATTTCTTTTTTCAGGGACTTAAAGTTCTTGTCATATAGGTCCTTCACTTGCTTGGTTAGTGTTATCCCAAGGTATTTTATATCATTTGTGGCTATTGTAAAGGGTGATGTATTTCTGATTTCCTTCTCAGCCTGTTTGTCAATTGTATATAGGAGGGCTACTGATTTATTTGAGTTGATGTTGTATCCTGCTATGTTGCTGAAGGTGTTTATAAGCTGTATCAGTTCCTTGGTTGAATCTTTGGGGTCACTCAAGTATACTATCATGTCATCTGCAAATAGGGAAAGCTTGACTTCTTCCTTTCCAATTTGTATCCCCTTAATCTCCTTATGTTGTCTTATTGCTGGGGCTAGAACTTCAAGTACTATATTGAATAAGTATGGGGAGAGTGGACAGCCTTGCCTCGTTCCTGATTTTAGTGGAATTGCTTTGAGTTTCTCTCCATTTAATTTGATGTTGGCTGTTGGCTTGCTGTAAACTGCCTTTATTATGTTTAGGTATGTCCCCTGTATTCCTGATTGCTCCAAGACCTTTATCATGAAGGGGTGTTGGATTTTGTCAAATGCCTTTTCTGCATCTAGTGAGATGATCATGTGTTTTTTTTTTCTTTGAGTTTGTCTATATGGTGTTTTACATTGACGGACTTTTGTATGTTAAACCACTCTTGCATCCCTGGGATGAAGCCTACTTGTTCATGGTGGATAATTGTTTTGATGTATTCTTGGAGTCTGTTTGCCAGTATTTTATTGAGTATTTTTGCATCAATGTTCATGAGGGAGATCAGTCTGTAGTTCTCTTTCTTTGTTGTATCCTTGTTTGGTTTAGGAATCAGAGTAATTGTAGCCTCATAGAAGGAGTTTCGTAATGTTCCTTCTGTTTCTATTGTGTGGAAGAGTATTGTTATTAACTCTTCTTTGAAGATCTGGTAGAATTCTGCACTGAAACCATCTGGTCCTGGGCTTTTTTTGGTTGGGAGGCTTTTAATGACTGATTCTATTTCCTTAGGGGTTATTGGACTATTTAAATAGTTTATCTCATCTTGATTTAACTTAGGTATGTAGTACCTATTCAGAAAATTATTCATTTCTTTTAGATTTTCCAGTTTTGTGGCATAGAGGTTTTGGAAGTATGACCTGATAATTCTCTGGATTTCCTCAATGTCTGTTGTTATGTCTCCCTTTTCATTTATGATTTGTTAATTTGGATGCTCTCTCTCTGTCTTTTGTTTCGTTTGGATAAGGGCTTGTCTATCTTGTTGATTCTCTCAAAGAACCAACTCTTTGTTTCATTAATTTTTTGTATTGTTCTCTTTGTTTCTATTTTATTGATTTCAGCTCTCAATTTGATAACTTCCTGGCGTCTATTCTTTTTGGGAGACTTTGCTTCTTCTTGTTCTAAAGCTTTCGGGTGTGCTTTTAAGTCACTAGTGTGAGATTTCTCCAACTTCTTTATGTGGACATTTAGTGCCATGAATTTCCCTCTTAGCACTGCTTTTATAGTTTCCCATAAGTTTGGCTATGTGGTGTCTTCATTTTCATTGATCTCTCAGAAGTTTTCAATTTCTCTCCTTATTTCTTCCTTAACCCATTGGTGATTCAGTTGAGCATTATTCAGTTTCCATGAGATTGTAGGTTTTCTATAGTTTTTGTTGTTGTTGAAATTTACCTTTAAACCATGGTAGTCTGATAGAATGCAAGAGGTTATTCCAATTGTTTTGTATCTGTTGAAATTTGCTTTGTGTCCAAGTATGTGGTCGATTTTAGAGAAGGTTCCATGGGGTGCTGAGAAGAAGGTATATTCTTTTTTGTTAGGATGGAATGTTCTGTAGATATTGATTAAGTCCATTTGAGTCATGACATCAGTTAAGTCCTGTGTTTCTTTGTTAAGTTTCGTTTTGGGAGATCTGTCCAGTGGTGAAAGTGGGGTGTTGAAGTCTTTCAATATTAATGTGTGGGGTTTTATATGTGGTTTAAGCTTTAGTAATGTTTCTTTTACACATGTGGGTGCCCTTGTGTTTGGGGCATAAATATTAAGAATTGAAACTTCATCTTGGTGGATCTTTCCTGTGATGACAATGTAATGCCCTTCTTGGTTTCTTTTGATTGATTTTAGTTCGAAGTCTATTTTGCTGGATATTAGGATGGCTATATCTGCTTGTTTCTTAAGACCATTTGATTGGAAAGTCTTTTCCCAGCCTTTTATTCTTAGGTAGTGTCTATCTTTGAATTTGAGGTATGTTTCTTTTATGCAGCAGAAAGATGGGTCCTGCTTTCGTATCCATTCTGTAAACCTGTGTCTTTTTATAGGCGAATTAAATCCATTTATATTAAGGGATATTAATGTCCAGTGACTGTTCATTCCTGTTATTTTTTGGTCGTAGTGTGTGTGTACTTCTCTTCTTTGGGGTTTACTGCTGTGGCATTATCTATTGCCTGTGTTTTCAAGTGTGTATCTGACCTCCTTAGGTTGGAATTTTCCTTCTAGTGTTTTTTGTACGGCTGGGTTTGCGGATAAGTGTTGTTTAAATCTGGTTTTGTCTTGGAATGTCTTGTTCACTCCATCTATGATGATTGAAAGTTTTCCTGGGTATATTAGTCTGGGCTGGCATTCATGTTCTTTTATTGTCTTCACTACATCTGTCCAGGTCCTTCTGGCTTTCAAAGTCTCCATTGAGAAATCGGGTGTTATTCTGATGGGTTTGCCTTTATAAGTCACTTGGCCTTTTTCCTTTACTGCTCTTAATATTCTTTCTTTATTCTGTACATTTAGTTGTTTAATTATTATGTGGCGAGGGGACTTTTTTGGGGGGTCTAGTCTGTTTGGTGTTCTATAGGCTTCTTGTATCTTTATAGGCATTTCCTTCTTTAAGTTGGGAAAGTTTTCTTCTATGATCTTGTTGAATATATTTTCTGTGCCTTTGAGTTGGTATTCTTGTCCTTCCTCTATCCCTATTATTTGTAGGTTTGGTCTTTTCATGGTGTTCCAAATTTCATGGAGATTTTGGGTCATGACTTTGTTGGCTTTAGTGTTTTTTTTTTGTTTTTTTTTTTTTTTTTTGACTGATAAATGTATTTCCCCTACCGTATCTTCAACGCCAGACATTCTCTCTTCCATGTCTTGCATTCTGTTGGTTATACTTGCATCTGAAGTTCTTGTTCGTTTACTCATATTTTCTATTTCCAACATTCCCTCTGTTTGTGTCTTCTTCATTTTTTCTATTTCCTTTGTCAGGTCTTGGACTGTTTCCTTCATCTGTTTCATTGCTTTTTCATGATTTTCTTTCAGGGCTTTATTGTTTTCTTCTGCTTTATTTGTCCTTTCCTCTAGTTTTTTATAGCATTATTTCCATTTTTGTTTGCGTTTTCCTCATTTCATTTGTGATTCCTTCTATATAAGCCTTTACTCTCTTCATGATGTTATTCATAAGGCTGGTTTCTTCTCCTTCTTCCATTTTTTGATGTTCAGGTCTAGCTGTTGGAGGAGGGCTAGGTTCTGGTGATGGTGTATTGTTCTTCATTTTGTTGTATGTACTTCTGCCTTGACGTCTGCCCATCCCCTTATGGATTCGTTCTTGGTCTTATCAGCGCACTTGGTTCAGATAGAGCTGAACAGATTCAGGAAGCCTCTCTCTCTTGTCCGGATGGGAGGTCAGGAGCAGGATGGGAGTTGGGGACTGGTCTCTAAGTCTCAGAAAGCGGCTTGGTGTTTTCAGAAAAGATACGGTACTCTATCTAGAATGGTAAGTTAACAACTTAGTATACATGAGTTTAAGAATACCATACATTTGTCTTTTATTGTGAAATGTACAGCCATATTTCTCTTTAGAATTTTCCTTCTGATGAGCTTACCAAGAAGGGCCAAGCTGATAGATATAAGAGCTATAAATACTCTACAATGATAATGAGGGAAATAAGACAGAACTTGAATCCTTGCTGCATTAACTGGACCTGCTTCTCACTTCAGTGTCTGATAGCAATAAACAACTCCTCACTCCCCCAAATTATGTAGTAATGCATTTAGACCATTATACATATTTTTATATAAAATTCATTAAAAATACTAACTTACTTTATTAAGTTCTATTACATAGGGTAGATGTGTAAAGTATAGTATCAAAAGTTAAAGAATGCTATCAGCAACTATTATTCTTAGTTGTTTCACATTTTGTTTGTTTTTATTGCTTTACTTAGCTCATATGCTCTAAACTAATTAATTAGAATAAAAATTTTAAATAATTCCAAGAGGCATTTTAGCAAAATTATATTTTCCAGCTGCTTATATTGTATTATCATTAATGGTGAGACAATATTTGAAGGATTTTCCTGCTTCCATAAAATTTCTATATAATCTTTTTTTTTTTAACTAGAGATGAAGCTATTAATAGCAATTACCTTTTTCAAAGATGTCATTGTATAGACATAAAGGAATCTACACCTGTATTCATTTATTTTATGGAAGCTAAGAAATAACATGTTCTACAGGATTAAGAGGCAACAGGAACCAAAGATGTGCTCTTCTAGCTAGCTGCTTGAAACCTTTCTGTGAATCACAGAATCCTTGTTATTGATCTTGCTTTGCTTTTAATTTTTTCAAACCTTTCTTTTCTAAATTGTTAATTTTATTTATGTCATTCCATCTAGTATTTTGCTTTCAATGCTCATCAAACAAACATATGAAAAGCTATTTCCTACTGTGTTTATTTATTCATGCAAGTGTGCATCCATGTGTCTGTGTGTACATGTATGTGGAGAACAGAGGTTGACATTGGGAATCTTCCTCACTTACTTCCCACTTATATTTTATTTTAAATTATCTGTTTGTGTGTGATCTTTCTCAGAGTATGTGCACATGATTGTAGGGATCCACAGAGGCCAGAAGTGGGTGCCCGATGCCCTGTAGCTGGAATTACAGGCAATTGTGAAAGGGATAAGTGGAATTTAACTGAGGTCCTATGCAAGATCACTATGCCCTCTCAAATGATGAGTCATGTCTCCTCCACAAGCTTCTATCTTACTTTTAGGAAAATATTTGTTAGTTACCAAATCTGGAGCTCATTGATTGTGTAGACTGGTCAACAGTGGCTATGGATCCTCCTGTTTCCTCATTTGCTGGTGCTGGAGTTACAGATACACAGTGTCATGCCTGATTTTTTTTTACACGTGTGTTGGGAATCTGAACACAAGACTTCATGCTGGAGTGCCAAAAAACTTCACTGAATGAGCCATTTCCTTAGACAAATCACCTTGTATGGACCCAGATCAAGCATTTAAAGGTCTCTTTTCTGCTGTCTAGACTTGCTGTTTGTCCTGGAATCTTTACTTTGATAGATAGCAGTGGTATTTGGTTCCTTAGTTTCTTAAGTGCTAGTTTTTATATTTAGTTGGAGGAGCAGCAGGAAATGGGAAGGGAAGGGAAGGGGAAGGGAAAGAGTAGGTAGATAGAAAGACAGGTAGAAGAGATTCAAGATGGCGGAGACAAGCAGACGCAGGTAGGCCTGTGGCGCCGGCCCGCGGAGGTGGACGGGCCCGGCGGCGGCCGACGGGGACATTCAGGCCCAGCGGCAGCTGGCAGAGACATTCAGGCCCAGCGGAGGCCCACAGAGGTGGACAGGCCCTGCGGTAGAGATAAGCAGACAGAGGTGGACAGGCCCAGCGGTGGCGGCCGACAGAGACATTCAGGCCCGGCGGCAGCCCACAGAGGTGGACGGGCCACACGGCAGAGACAGGCTGACGCAGGTCGGCAACCTGCGGAGGTGGACGGGCCCAGTGGCAGCAGCCGACAGGGACATACAGGCTCAGCGGCAACCGGCAGAGACATACAGGACCGGTGGCAGCCGGCAGAGATATACAGGCCCAGTGGCAGCCCGCAGAGGTGGATGGGCCCGGCAGCAGTGATAAGCAGAGGTTGGTAGGCCCGCGGTGGCAGCCGGCAGAGACACACAGGCCCGTTGGCGGCCCGCAGAGGCAGACAGACCCAGCGGAAGCTGACAGGGACATACAGGCCCGGCAGTTGAGACAAGTGGACGCAGGTGGGCCTGTGGCGGCGGGCCGCTGGGGTGGACAGGCCCGGGGACGGAGAGGGGCAGACGCAGCTTGGAGCGGGGATGCCCCTGGCCCCAACACCTGGGGAAGAGGCTATCTCCGTGGGTCGGAACCAGGGCAAGTCTGGGCACTCTGTCTGGGGACAACCCAGGGCCCATCTGCTGATCCTGTGAAACCCAACAACTTGGAGGTGTTGGTGAGACTACCCTGCTCAGCTGAAACCCATCTGGGAGAGGATTCAGATGCCTACAGTTTGAAGTCTGAAGAAACAAGATCAGCTGAGGAGTTGACAAATGAACAAAACGTGACCTGGGAACACAGAAGAAGGCGCTACCCAGCCACTAAACCAGATCACCAGAATCATAAGTATATAATTCACCAACTGAAATCAGCTGTCCCTGAAGAAACAGCCCAATAGCACCAATTTAACCAAGAACCCCTACTAAACCAAGACTAAAAATTAGAACAAGAGAGGCACTCTCAGACACAGACACCACCTGCACCACACAGAGGAAAAGATGAGTAGACGCCAGCGCAAAAATACAGGCAATAACATAAAGACCTATATGGCAATATCAGAACCTAGTGATTCTACACTTGCAAGACCTAAACATACCATGACAGAAGAAACAGAAGAAATCAACCCTAAAAATGACTTTAAGAAGATGATAGAGGCCCTTAAAGAAGAAATAAAACATTTCCTCAATGAGGAAATAAAAACTTTCCTTAAAGAGGAAATGAAAAACTACCTTAAAGAGGAAATAAAAATTTTCCTTAAAGAGGAAATGAAAAACTCTCTTAAAGAGGAAATAAAAACTTCCCTTAAAGAGGAAATGAAAAACTCCATTAAAGAGGAAATAAAAAACTCCCTTAAAGAAATGGAAGAAAAAACGAACAAAAAATGGGAAGAAATCAAATCAAGCCAAGAAAAAGCAATTAAACAGATGAAAGAAACATTCCAAGATCTGAAAAATGAATTTGAGACAATAAAGAAAAAACATGCTGAGGGAATGCTGGAAATAGAAATCCTGACAAAACGAACAGGAACTACAGAAACAAGCATAACCAACCGATTGCAAGAGATGGAACAGAGAATCTCTGATACTGAAGACACGATAGAGAAAATAGATTCGACAGTCAAAGAAAACACTAAAGACAAAAAAGTCATAACACAAAACGTCCAGGAAATTTGGGACACCATGAAAAGACCAAACCTAAGAATAATAGGGATAGAAGAAGGAGAAGAATACCAACTCAAAGGCACAGAAAATATATTCAACAAAATCATAGAAGAAAACTTTCCTAACCTAAAGAAAGAAATACCTATGAAGATACAAGAAGCTTACAGAACACCGAATAGGCTGGATCCAAAAAAAAAGTCCCCTCGCCACATAATAATCAAAACACTAAACACACAGAACAAAGAAAAAATATTAAGAGCCGCAAAGGAAAAAGACCAAGTAACATATAAAGGTAAACCCATCAGAATAACACCAGACTACTCAATAGAGACTATGAAAGCGAGAAGATCATGGACAAATCTCATGCAGACACTAAGAGACCACGGATGCCAACCCAGACTATTATACCCAGCAAAACTCTTAATCACCATAGGCGGAGTAAACAAAATATTCCAAGATAAAACCAGATTTAATCAATACCTGTCTACGAACCCAGCCCTACAGAAAGTACTAGAAGGGAAAATTCAACCCAAAGAAGCTAAACACATCCATGAAAAATCAAGCAATAGATAATCCCACACCAACATACACCACAGAAGGACAACACAACACAACCACAAAAAATAACAGGAATTAACAGTCACTGGTCATTAATATCCATCAATATCAATAGTCTCAACTCACCTATAAAAAGACATAGGCTAACAGAATGGATAAGAAAACAGAACTCATCCATCTGCTGCATACAAGAAACACACCTTAACTTCAAAGATAGACACTACCTCCGAGTAAAGGGCTGGGAAAAGGCTTTCCAAGCAAATGGACCTAAGAAACAAGCTGGTGTAGCTATCCTAATATCTAGAGAAAAAGGATGTTTCAAAAGAGAAGAAGTCTTGTGGCAATGCCTCAGTGGTCCAGGTAACTACCAGAACTCGGAAATCCGCGACGGAGACTAAGGCAGCAGAGATCTAGAGTGGAGTGCTGAGTTCTGGCAAACAGCTGCATCTTTCTTCCAGTAAGTACCTGAACAGGGCTGATGTGAATTATGTACAGTCCAGATTTTAAGAATCATACTCTCTCAGGGATCTCCACAAACTAGTGGGTGTCCTCCCTCACTGCCCCTGTGAGACAGTCTCTGTACGGGAGAGGCCTCATGTGACTTTGTCTCTGGTGTTCCTCTGGGGACATCTGTGTGAGAAACTGTATGCTCCAGAACCAGCTCTCGTGTCCTTTGGCCAATGACGGAGTGTGAAATAGTCCAACGTGGGAAACAAAAGATGATCCCAATCGGGATTCGTGACATTTTTTTTTTTTTTTTGGATGATGGTCATGTTCTGTTTTGAAATAACCTCTGTGTATTTCATTTATTTTCTTTTACCTGGCGATCTCTGAGCAGGCTTCAGATTTTGACAGTTGATGAAAGATACGACAAGCATTAATGTGTGGGTGAAATTCTGAGTGAAGTTTTAGTTAAAGTTGGTTGAACTTGGGATTGACTGGGAGGCCAAAGATTTAAAAAGCAAAAGATTCTCTCAAGACACAAGTTGTGTGATAATAGTGTGTTTTGTGTGTGTGAATGAGAATTTGTAAATGTTGAATTCTAGGCTTCGACAATCATTGTCAGTGCAGATCAAGCTGCAAGTATTTTTTCAAATATCTTAAGTTATATTTTCTTTTTCAGAGCTGCTTCTTATTTGGGGCTCCTTTTTTTTTTTAAATTGAGGCGTAATTCATAAAAGGGTATATTGTTTTGATGAGACTTTTTATAACTGTGGCTGGATGTCTTTCTTCAGTCTCCAAGAAGGGCCATTTTACTTTTTTAGAGTTACTTTTTAAAGTCATGAAGTCAACAACTTGGACTACTATGCATGTAAGTGCTAATGCAAATTAAAACCCAAGTTGACCTCCAGCAGCAATTCATTCTATGTTGACAGTGAGAGAACACTTTGCCTGTTAGGATACTGTTACTCGTGGACTGAAATGCTGAAGAAACCCCTCCCCCTATTTTGTTTTTTGCAAAAATCAAGGTATATTCTAGGGTTTCCTGGTTGACCTCAACAGATAAACTGAGATGATAGTCTTAGTTCAGAAATGATCTGAATGTAGATTTACAGTCTACGTGTACAGCTGGCTAAGTGAGATCGCTTTCACAGTTCTGCATGTATCCCATCGGCTCCCCATTAGTCACTGAACTCTTAAAACTGGTATTGTAACATTATCACAATGTTTTGCGCCAATTTTATAAACTTTACAGTGCAATATGTGTTCCTTTTCTGAGGCAAACCAAAGGTATATTTCTCAAAGTTTTGCTGCTAACAGCAGCGTTGATGGAGGATTTTTTATACATTTGTAATAGATAGAAATAAACCAGAAAGAAAGAAGAAAAAAAAGTGGTGGAGGAAAAGGTGAACATTGCAAGAATAGTCAAAAGGGCTGAGAGTTGCAAACGCCAAGAATGGCTTTGCATAGTAAATGGAATAGAACAGCTCTGAACTATAGCTTACTTTTCCTGGTTTGGTCTGACAGAATGATTGAATGCTTTTGTACAAAAATCAGAGCCTTAAAAACAAGGATTTGGTGAGATTGTAAAATGGTGTGCCACTTTGGCAAAACAGTTTGGTGGTTGGTCAAAATGCAAAACATTGTTACTCTGTTACTCAACAATTCTACCCTTAGGAATAAATCCTCAAACTACTGAAAATGTGCACCTATGAAACATGTACATGAAAGTTTACAGCAGTGTGTTGCTAATAGTAAAAAAGTTAAAACAACTCAAATAGCTATCAAATAATGGAGAGAAATAAAATGTGGCTTATTCATACAATAGAATATTATTAAGACATAAAAATGAATGAGAAACTGACAGATTAAATGACTTTGGTGAACCTTCATAATTTCATTTGTAGATCTTTCCATTTCTAATTTATAAATACATTTGGGGTTATAAATTATAAATGTACTGCCTCCTGTCAACATTGTATACTTCTATTTGATGATTTCTGTGTCAGACATTATATGGAAATGTTTCCAAGTATTTTCTGTATGAACTGTGAATGAATAGAACAAAATAAATTGCCTGTGATGGAAAAAAAAAAAAAAAAAAAAAAAAAAAAAAAAAAAAAAAAAAAGAAAGACAGGTAGATAGATCTAGAAATACGTAGATGATAGATAGATAGATAGATAGATAGATAGATAGATAGATAGATAGATAGATTAGACAGACAGATGCTAGATAGAGGCATAACCTATTCTTTCTAATAATCTATGTGCCAATAAAAGTGCTGGTTTGTCACCCTTAACTGGTGTCAGTTTTCATGGAATTAGTGGTGGGGTTTTTGTAGTATCCTCTCTGTTGGCCCCAGGATTTAATCATGTCTTTCTACTATTACCAGTACATGAATGCTTCTTGGTCTCTCATAATTTTTTTTTAATCTCTGACCACATATTGTAAATTGCCCTTTCACTAACTGCAATTAGCTCCTTTTAAGTAGATCATATGTTTTTCCTTAGGATACCGAAAACAGTAAGTCATTTACATGAAAGGAAATTTCTTTTCTAGAAAATGAAAATGAAGAAGTATCATTGCACTACATAGCAATCTTCTGAATGCTTTACATACATGTGTTCTGCATCTCCTTCAACTTTCATGTCAGTCCATGACCTTATTGTGAAAGAAGGAGAGGAGTAAATGCTTTTGCAACGCTTCTGCTGCCTTCTAAATCTTAGCTGATACCAGCTCTTTACTAAATCTCTGCAGCTAGAGGTTAATGAAATGAATGGTTTCAGTCTAGGATGGGTACCAGGGGAAGAGGATGCCTTGGATTTCAAGAGAAAAATGAAGCACAGTCTACACCATCCACATCTGCTGTGCCTCAGAACTCGAGAGTTGTTTTTCTAGTCTAGATCAGGAATGCCCAACATCATCAAAACACAGTGTGCAAGCAACATACGTCCCCAGATAACTATGCATGCTGACCAAGGCAATACCATAAATTTACTTAAAACATTGTGAGATCTCTCTCTCTCTCTCTCTCTCTGACCTGACTGCAGATTCCCCAAGCATGAGCTTTGTAGATGACAATTCTTGTCACAATGTTACACCAAATAAACACACACATATAATATAAATTATATTCTCTTTATTTGTATAATTTGAGGGCATTGTACTAAAAATCATAATACAAAATTCACTGTGCATTAAGGGCTGTGGCAATAAAGACAAAACAGCTAAACTGGAAAACAAAACAAACAAAAGGAAGTCAGTCTTCTCTACAACAAAATTTTTCCTTTGAAGTTAAAACTCAGACAACTTCTTTTGTAAAAGCTAATTATGTAGCTACATGCTTCACAGTAAAAGTTAAAGTCCTTGTTGGATGGTGAGGTTAGGATGGTAGATACAATATGCCATGAATAGAAGAAGGGTATTTCTATAATAGATTTGCCTCATCAGGTCACAGCTAGCCAAAATGAAAAACTGCAAATTCTATCAAAAGCAATTTGGGGAGAAGAGATGCTTATTTTAAATTGTATGTTTTGTTAATGGATGACAATCCTGATCTTACAAACATGGCTCATTTTGCCATATTTGCTCTATGTGTTGATGGCTAATACAATGCCACGGAAGAAAGGGATTCTTATATGCTATTGAAAGACACAAGTATATCAAGAGATTTAAACAATGCACTGGAAATATGTTGAAGTGACATTGCTTTCATGGTAGGTAAGGCACATATTTAATGAAGTATCATTTCATAGCATATCCAGATATTTTATGCACAGAAAAACATTAAAGTGGATACCATAATGGTAATCATCACCAAGACCATAAATTTCACAAGAGCCAAGGGATTAAATTCTTAAGAATTCCAGGAACCCTTTCAAAGCTTTAATGCTGACTATGGTATCATTTACCTTTTAGAAGATTGCTAAGTCAACACCAAATGGTGTAAAAATTTTATAATTTGTGACATTTTATGAAGTCTTTCATGGTTCAGAAACAAAATTTGTGCCACTATTTCATGATGAAACTGGCATAAAAGATTAAGCATTTTTAGTGGATTCAATGATTTATTTATTCTATAAAATGTTTTAATAGTTACACTGATACTAGGTTATTACTATGAAATTTTGAAGTGTTTTGATAGGTCCTCCTTCCCCTACATTTCCAACACCTGCCTCCCGATCCATCGCCTTGTAGGTTCTGTCTTTTCTTCTTTCATGTACTCAGCATCCTTTTCCCCAGAACCCTTCCTCATTTCCTGTTTTTTTCCCCCTCTCTTGTCTCTTTTCTAGTTTTTTTTAGGCTTTAGTTACATATAGACCTATTTTATACATAATTTGTAAATTCTAGGCTAAGATCTACATATGAGAAAGAATGTGTTCTTTGTCTTCCTAGGTTTGGGTAACCTTACCTAATATAACACTTTCTAGATTTATCAAATTTCCCAAAAAGGTTCATAATTTATTTTTTTCTTTACAACTGATTAAAAGTCCATTGTGTATAAGTATTACATTTTCATTTGTTTGTAAGCATTTTTGCCAGTTCCTTTTTCTTGCTCTCATGAATAGAACAGTAAATATGGATGTTCAAATATCTCTATGGTAGGACAAAGGGTCCTTTGAGAAATTTCCAGAAGTACTGTAGTTGAATCTGATGGTAATTCAAGTTTTGTTTGTATATATATATATATATATATATATATATATATATATATATATATATATATATATTTCCGAGATAGGGTTTCTCTGTGTGGTTTTGTGCCTTTCCTGGATCTCACTCTGAAGCTCAGGCTGACCTCAAACTCACCGAAATTCGCCTGCCTCTGCCTTCCGAGTGCTGGGATTAAAGACTTGTGCCACCACCAACTGGCTGGTAATTCTAGTTTTAATTTATTGAGAAACAAGCATACCGATTTTCATGATAGCTATACTAGTTTTTATGCCTATCAGAGTGAGTAAGGATTTTTCCCCCCACATGCTTGCCATTTTTTGTTGTCACTTGATGATAAACATTCTGAATGGGTGTATTTCAAAGCAGTTTTTAATTTCATTACCATGATGACAGGGGATGTTGAATGTTTAAAAAATTATTTACTGGCCAGTTGTTTTTATTTTCTTTTTTGATAACTATTCATTTCATCAGTGAGCTTGTTGCTTAGAGGGTTTGCTTATATGATATTTAATTTTTAGCAGTTATTAATTATGGGTTTTACCCCCATTTCTGACAATATCTGGTAAAGATTTGCCCCCATGCTGTGGGCTGTTTTCTCTATTAACAGCTTTCTTTTCTCTGTGTAGAAACTTCAGATTTTATATATTCCCATTTGTTGAATCTGTGCTATTGGAGCTCGGTTTTGAAAGTTTCTTTCCTAAACCTGTCTATTAAAGAATATCTCCTTTGTTTGCATTGAGAATTCTCATGATTTCAGTTACACATTCATCTAAATGAGTTAATTGTAGGTCTTCAAGGGGAAGACCAATTCATCAGTATAATGTAGTAAAATAATATAACAGCTTTCCAATGAAACTAAAATCACAAGTTAAATTTAAAGCAAACACAATTATTGACACATTGGCTAAACACATTTCTGTGGAGAAAAAACCATGTAGCCTTGATTTTTTTTATTTGATGCAAAAATTTGAAAGATTTCAAGATAAGAAATAATCGTTTGGGGTATTTAAGACTTTAGTAGTCCACGTAAATATTGTACCTGCCAATTTTCAAAAGGAGTACATAGATCTGCAATCTGACATTTAACTTAAAAAAAAGTTTGAGGATGTCTTCATGGATTTTATCTGACTCATTCCTTCCAGGAGCAAATATATCTTGCTTCTCAGTCATAGCTTAATTATGTCATAGCTTTTGTCATCTCCATGGGAGACCAGCCCCCACACTTATTTACCCCACGAACTCTTGAGGAATGAGGAATAAGAGGCTTAGTTAGAAATAGAGAAGAGAGAAACAGAAAACACAGGATAGACTCCTTATAGGATCCTTATCCCTTGGCCCGGGACATTCTTCCAAAGGTCTATTCATAACAATGCCAAGGGATGAAGCTAAAGACCTCCCTCTTGCTAGTTACAGGTACCTGGTACCCAGGTCTGTGGTCCAATCAATCTCCTATGCAGTCCTGCTGGGTACAGCCACTAGGAAATCTAGTGGGCTCCAACACGTCTCCTAAAGTTGTGAGCAACTATTCTCCAAAGTGAAGCACAGGAAGTGGAAAATCAGAAGCATGATCCAATGAGCACCTTGGGAATTCGGCGAATCAGAGTTAACTTCGATAGACTCAAATACCGAAGCATTAAAGTCTTATGTACAATGAAAAATAACCAACTAGTTTTTTTTATCTTGTCCCCTTTCAGTTTTAGAATAAATCAATTTAGTTTGCCCCTTAATGTACACTCTTTTCCTACATTTATGAGGGTCCTACATACGCTGTCCACAACTCAATCATAGTCATATTGTACCTGATCTTCTGAAATGTGGTAGGATATCTAGAAAGGGAATCAGAATATTGTATTCAGCAGGACATCTTCTCTATAAAATCACTGAGCTTACAGGGGGCACCTTTTGTGAACTTATATATAACACACACATAGCTATATCCTAACATCATGTCAGTATTTCCCTGTTTATTTTTAGCCACTGCTAAATGACTCACAGTGAATCCATTCCTGAGACCATTAGAAATTCTTCCCAATTAAGAAATTTTCCTTAATTATTGTTTTTGAAGACTTCTAGATGTCCTTATAATGCAGCAGCAATTTACTTCCAGCTGGTGTGGCTTATTGCACTAATCCATCCATAAAGATAGCTTGATATTCACTTCCTCTGCTAATGGGTTATAGAGAAGATCCCACGGGGCTACTGGATAGAAATTGGGGAAAGTACAAGGAAGGACTAAAAATTCTCTGGGGGTGTGTGAACCACCTGACTGTTCATATAATTTACTTGATTTGGGGCCTTCCTCAAGTGAGATGTGATGTTTTCAAAAGTTCATTAGATTCTACTAAAAATATTTTGAAAGCAGCTTTATAATGGTCTATTTGATATAAAATATAACATTGGCAAACATAAAGAATACACACACACAAATATATATATATATATATATATATATATATATATATATATATATATATATATATATAATTTCAGGTCTTTGTTACTTATGAATATCAACCCTATGTCTGATAATGTCTGGTAAGGACTTACTGTGAGTTGTTTTCTCAATTTATAGCTTCCTTTGCTGTGTAGAGATATTTTCAAATTCCATTTAGTGCTATTTGTTGAACCTTGGAGCAAGTTCCTGTGTTATTGGAGTTCTGTTCAGAAAGTTCTTTCCTAAACCTGTCTGTTGAAGTATAGCCCTCTTTGTTTTCATTGAGCATTCTCAGTATTTCAGTCAAGTACTCATTTATATAAAATAATCATGAGTTCTCAAGGGGAGAGCTAATCATTAATACAATGTATTAATGTATGTGTAATATGTTAATATAAACATTACACACACACACACACACACATCACTGAGGCAACCACCATAATCGAGAAAATGAATATATCTATCACCTCAAAATTTCCTTGTTCTATGCACTGCCTCTAATTTGATGATTGGGTTTCATCTATACCTACAGATGAATTTGGATGCTTTTATAGTTTTTAAAATAAAATTGTGCAGGATACAGCTTTTCTGTGTCATTTTTTTTTCACCAAATGTAATTATTTTGCAGTTCATTCATGTTTTCATATGCCTCAGTGGCTTGTTCTTTTTTGTTAATCATTGAATAATATTACATTGCAAGGGACTATAATGTCCTTCGCTTCATTTCCCACTTTCGTTCATTAACATTAATAGTGGCCTTAGTACTCAATATGAGAATTGGGTGGTGTCTTGGAAAGAAAATCCTCCCAGTGATATTCACATTATCTTTGATGACACTTTTGGTCCTGTTACCTTGTGTTGCAAAACCATGTTGCAGATGTGACCAAATTAAGAGCCTTAGATATGGAAGATTATCATTTGTGGATGGAAATTTCTCTTGTCCTGCCTTGCTCAGCAGTAGGGACAAATTTCTCCTACCTGTGGTCCCATAGCTGCTTATAAAATAATCACTCAGAAGCTTAATATTAATGATAAACTGTATGGACTGTGGCTTCAGCTTCTTGCTAGCTAGCTATTTTATCTTAAATTGACCCATTCCTATTAATTTATATATATTGCCATGTGGCCGTGGCATTACCTGTCTACTGCCATCTTGTTGCTCCTTTGGTGGTGGCTGGCGTCTTTCCCCACTCTGCCCTTCTTCTCCTCTGTATCTCTGCTTTGATTTTCTGCCTGGTTGTAAGCTTTCTTGCCATAGGTCCAAACAGCTTTATTTATTATCCAATGGGAGCCACACATATTTACAGCACACAGAAAAACATCCCACAGCACTTCCCCTATTCTGTCTAATCAAAAAGGAAGGTTTTTAACTTTAACATAGTAAAATTATATATAACAAAACAGTAATCAAGCAAGAATTACAGTTACAATATCTAGTCTAGTTGTATTTGGCAAAATTAAAAAAAAATATTCTATCACCTATTCTGTTTTTGTAAGTCTAAAGTTTTATATCTAATTTATCTTTTATTGTAACTAAGAAAAACTATAATTGTGACTATCTAGTCTTCAACTCCATCAAAGACCCCAGAAGAATATTGTTGTTTGTTTTTTCTCTTTTGGGGGGCCCAACACCCAGCTTCCAAATAAATCACACACACATAGTTTTATTCTTAATTATGAATGCCCTGCATTAGCTTGGCTTATTTCCTAACCAGCTTTTATTTATTTATTTTTTTACTTTTACATTATTTATTTATTTTTATTCCATTCTGGTGTTTTGCCTGCATGTATGTCTGTGTGAGGGTGTCAGATCCTCTGGAGCTGCAGACATGTTGTGAACTGTCATGTGGATGTTGGAAATTGAACTCAGGTCTTCTGGAAGAGCAGCCAGTGCTCTTAACGGCTGAGCCATCTCTTCAGCCCACCTATCTTTACATTTTTGAAGCTGGGTGGTATACACCGGAGACTGAGCGGTATTGTTTTCTCTAGTTTATGTTCAAATATTATAAGTATAATCTTAATGTTTTTACATTTACTTCATTTATTTTGTGTGTGAGGGGCACTAATGCCACAGCCAGTATGTGGAGGTCAGAGGAATCGAACTCAGGTTGTCGGGCTTGGTAGCAAGTGCCTTTACCTTATAAATATAGTCTTAATGGGTAGGCAGAGTAAGCTGCTTAGACGCTATTGAATTGTTGGCTAATATAGTCAGACCACAGTGCGTATGTCTGTGTTACCTGTGTGTGCACAGTGAACAGCTTTCCTTAGTTCAGGTTACACACAGAAGGCCCTGATGTCCTTTTGTGTCCTCTCCAGGTATTTCCTCCATTTAGACTGGTTCCTGAGAAAACGACACTGATTGCAACCAACATGATACAGGTGATCTTTCTTATGGGTTGTTTGGAGTTTTAGTTTGGGGTTTCTTGAGACAGGGCCTTGCTATGTAGCCCAGGCTGGCCTCAAACTCCTGACCACCCTCCAGCCTCGGTCTTTCAAATCCTAGAATTACGGGTGTATGCCGGTAATCGATGTCAATCTATATCAATGATATAGATGATTTTTTAATGTTGAGATTTGTTTGTTTTTGTTTTTGTTTTTTGAGACAGGGTTTCTCTGTGTATCCCTGGCTGTCCTAGAACTAGCTCTGTAGACCAGGCTGGCCTCAAACTCACAGAGATCCTCCTGCCTCTAACTCCCAAGTGCTGGGATTAAAGGCATGTGCCACCTCTGCCTTGCTGAGATTTAGTTTATTTTATATGTATGAGTGTTTGGCCTGTGTCTATGTATGCGTACCACATACCATACTCAAGGATGCCAGAAGGGGGCATCAGGTCCCCTGGAACTGGAGTTACAGAGGGTTGTGAGCTGCCTGCCATGTGGGTGCTGAGAACTGAACCTGGTCCTTTGGAAAGGCAGCCAGTCCTCTTAACCACTGAGCCATCTCTCCAGACCCCAACATAGGTACTTTTAAAGCAGAAAACATGATTTGCTCTTTCTATTTTCCATGCATACACACCTCCTGTCCTCTCCTATACCCAGAACAGCTGGGGCTAATAAAGAAGAAAGTTCTCTGATCCATGATGCATGAGGCATCCATACTCTTGGAGTCCTGTGGGTCATTTGCAGCACATATTTCTTCGACACACATTTGAGTTGATATGGCATGTGCTGTCCAGGAAATGGAGGAAGAAGTGAAGTTGCTTGAAAAAAAAAAAATGTTGGGAAAAGAGATGTGACTTCTTCCCCACATTCGAGGTGCTCCCGGCTGTGTTTAAACTGCAGATCATGTCTGAAGGTGGCCCTCAGCCCCAGTCTATCATCCACTTCTCCATCAGCAATCAGACTGTGGCCACTGTCAACAGGAGGGTCCAAGTTACAGGGAAAACGGTTGGCACGGCTGTCGTCCGCGGCACCATCCAGACAGTGAACGAAGACACCGGCAAAGTCATTGTGTTTTTCCAGGTATTCCGTGCTCTGCTCTGCTCTCCAGCCTTCGGGTCACAGGGACGGGTGAGGATGAGGATGCCAGCAGACTAGGAATGTCCTTCCAGCTCCCCACATCTGGTACAGAAAACAGGGGGCTCTCATGGAGAATCCACAGAGTTCTTGGTATTGTTGTTAGATGTGTTCACTTTCCTGTTAGAACTTTTTTAAAGAACAAAGGCAAAGATACGTGGTCAGGCTTTTTGCTGTTGTTGAACATCAGAAACAGTATAAGGAGCTAGCTGTAAGCATCTCTGTCAGCCACAGGAACTCCCCTAGCCTAAGCTTGCTCTCCTCTTGTTGAGCAGGATGAAGTCCAGATTGAAGTTGTCCAGCTATGGGCTGTTAGGATCCTGGCAGCTGCAACTGGACTCATCACAGCCACTGAGGTCAGTTGTGCAAAGCAAGTGTGCATGTGGGTCCTCCTCCGTTTCTCTCTCCCTGCTTGTAGAGTTTTCCTGCCTTGCCCACCCACAGTCAGGACAAATCTCTGTCACTCGCCAGTCCAACAGCCACTCAGACCCAACCAAGTAAACGCAGAGACTTATATTGCTTACAAACTGTATGGCTGCTGCAGGCTTCTTGTGGCCATTTGTAGCTGGAGAGTTTCTCTCTGGGTCCTGCCGAGCCCAGGCAGTCTGACAGCCCACTTATAAAATAAACACACAGACGCTTATATTATTTACAAACTGTATGGATGTGGCAGGCTTCTTGCTAACTGTTCTTATAGCTTAAATTAATCCATTTCCATAAATCTATACCTTGCCACATGGCTCGTGGCTTACCGGCGTCTTCACATGCCTAACCAGCTTTTCTTAACTTTAAATTATCCTGACTACTTTTTTTGCCTCTGGGCTTTTACCTTTCTATTCCTAAATATTTTTCTTTATTTCTTATTCCATGGATGGCTATGTAGCTGGGTTGCTGGCCCCTCGAGTCCTCCTCCTTCTCTGGCTGCTAGCTCCTAGATCTCTCCTCCCAGTTTTCTTCTTCTATACTCTCTGCCTGCCAGCCCTGCCTATCCTTTCTCCTGTCTTGCCATTGGCTGTTCAGTTCTTTATTGGACCATTAGGTATTTGAAACAGACACAGTAACACAGCTGCACAGAGTTAAACAAATGCAACATAAGCTAAAGTAACATACCTTAAAATAATATTCTACTTCAGGATATTATATTACCTGAATAAACAGGGAGTGCATTGCAAGCAACTTCCATAATTCTAGAAATGACAGAGACATTTGGATGCCTGGATAGTCATCCAAACTTTCTCTGTAACATTGGGGCATCAATCTTTAGCCTACAGGCCTAGAGTCTCTGGCATAACTTTCAGTGAAGCAGGAAATTTTAAGGACTGTTCCACCCATTCCTTAGACGATTCTCCCCATGTCCTGTAGAATGTCTCGCAGTTTCTTCTTCAAAGCAGCAACCTGAAGGACCACCTCACTTTGCAAAGTTCAGTGGTCACCTTCCTATGCATCCTGCGTGTCTAGTTTTTACAGCATTCTGTTAAGGAGTTGAGGCAAGGGCACTTTTTTGCCCAGTGGCTAACTTTTGCCACAAAGAAAACAAAGTCCATAATGAATTTCTTCAATGGCCATAATTCTATTTGAAGTAATTGGTGCTGCCAGGAGCAGATGTGTCTCACTGTCCAGAGAAGTCTAAATTCCTAAAACATTTTTAATGCCATATTCTGTAGGTCTTTGAAGTGTTTGAAGATTACATATCTAATTGAAATATACCTTTGTATACATACAAACTTAACTAACATGACTGTAAGTTTGATGACCATAGATGACTATTAATCTGTGTTCCTTAATTATATTTTACAATTTAAATGAACTGCATAAACATAATACCTTAAACAAGAGTAGAAATATACATACAGCATAACGAAATTAACTTTAAATTTATATTAATAAGCTAAAATCTATAACAATGTAAACTATTTCAAATGAGTTGTTGCTTTTTAAAAGTAGATTCAATAATCTAACTTTTTACCCTATCATATCTATAGCCTATATTTCTCTATTATATCCCCATTTCTCCTCTTACAAAGAGATTGACTATGACCAATAACAACTTGTAACCAATGTCCAAAACAAAGACAAACATCCATAATCCATTTCTTCTTTATAGAAATGTGGGCATAATACTCTAGGCTACTTCCTGCTGATTGGGGACATTGTTAATCTTATGGGGATTATGAGAAAATTCGAGATAATAGTCAAGTCCTGGGAAGATCAGTTGTAACCATTGCTGATAGATACTACCTGTCAAGGTTCAGGATGTCTCTCTTGATCAAATCTGATCCATCTTTACCTGGAACAAATCACACCCTCTTGCTTCCTGTGGAAACAAAATCAAAGTCTCCTTTTCAAAACAACATATTCTCAGACCCAAATTTTGAAGTCAAGTTACTTTTAAAATACATATATTGGTTTAACTCAGCAGCCTTTACAACCAAATGTCTTTCTCCTGTTAAAAATACCAAAGACAACATAATCCAGAATCTCTGTGTATTTTCTGTCTTTATGTGGCTTATTATATTTTATATATTATTTTATTTTTTAAGACTATTTTATTTTTATGACTATATTCCATCTCTTCTCTCTTTCAAGCCTATGTATCTTTTACATACATTGTAAACCACTTTGTAGCTAGAGTTTTCCTGCCTTGCCCACAGTCAGGACAAATCTCTGTCACCCGCCAGTCCCACAGCCGCTCAGACCCAACCAAGTAAACACAGAGACTTATATTGCTTACAAACTGTATGGCCGTGGCAGGCTTCTTGTTAACTATTCTTATATCTTAAAGTAACGCATTTCTACAAATCTATACCTCGCCACGTGGCTGGTGGCTTATCGGCGTCTTCACATGCTGCTGGTCATGGCGGCGGCTGCAGTGTCTCTGGTCATGGCGGCACCCCACGTTGGGCGCCAGATATAGATGTAACCAACCGTCTTATTAAATAAGAAACACAGAAATAATGCAAAAGAGAAAGCTGAGAGGTCAGAGCTCAGAGCTAAAATCTCACCCTTCCGCCTGCGGTGTCCCAGCTTCCCGAAGGAGACTCTATTTCCTGTCGGTTCGTCTACTTAAAGTATTTTGTTCTGCCTTCTCATTGGTTGCAAACCCAAACACGTGACTGCCTCGTCACTGTCTGAATGTACAGCCCCCTAGGTCTTAAAGGCATATGTCTCCAATGCTGGCTATATCCCTGAACACACAGATATCTATGGGATTAAAGGCGTGTACCACCACTGCCACACTCTTGCTATGGCTCTAATAGCTCTGACCCCCGGGCAACTTTATTTATTAACATACAATCAAAATCACATTTCAGTACAATTTAGATTACCACCACACCACTTAGAGTTTATTCCTTCTGAATCTGCCTTATTGTGTACCTGTAAGCTTTTTTGCCCAGGAGAAATTTTAAATTGTTAAGCTGCATAGTTTTTAGATACCTCTGTGTACTGCAGCAGGAATCCACCATGCTGTGCTCAAGCTTGAATGCCGCAGCATCTCTGTATGGTAGCATCTCTGTACTGTGGCCCTTATGAGACAAATGAACTAGGAAGGTGCTCTTAGGCCTGTTTTAGTAAGTTCTCTTAGGTTTAGGAAGAAACTCTTGCCATCACATTTGGGTGTCAAATGTAGACATAAATTTCTCTGGTGCTGCCTTGCCCAGCAGTCCAGATGAATCTCTCACCCACATTCCCAGAGCTGGTTATAAAATAATCACTCAGAGGCTTGATATTAATTACAAACTGTATGGCCTATGGCTCAAGCTTTTAGCTAGCTCTTTCATCTTAAATTAACCCATTCCTATTAATCTATATGCTGCCATGTGACTGTGGTATTACTGCTCTGCTGGCATGTTGCTGCCCCTTTGGTGGTGGCTGGGAGATGTCTTTCTCTGTGCTGTATGTGTTGCTATGATTGGTTAATAAAGAAGCTGCTCTGGCCTATGGCGAGTCAGATTATAGCCAGGCAGAAAATCCAAGAAAGACAGAGAGAAAATAAGGCAGAGGCAGAGGAGATGCCAGCTTGCCACCCAAGGAGCAACATACTGACAGACTGGTAACACCATGGCCACATGGCAATACATAGATTAATAGAAATTGCTTAATCTGAGATGAAAGAGCTAGCTAGCAAGAATTCTTAGCTATAGGCCATGAAGCTTGTAATTAATATTAAGCCTCTAAGTGATGATTTTATAAGTGGCTGGGGACTATGGGGGAGAGAGACTTGTCCCGACTGTGGGCCGGGCAGGACACAAGAAATCTTTCGACTACACAATCTGCCCTTCATCTCCTATGTATTTTTGCTTGCATTTCCCACCTGGCTACACACTTTCTTGCCATAGGCCAAAACAGCTTTATTTATTATCCAGTGGGAGATGTATATATTCATAGCATACAGAAAGACATACCACAGCAATCCTTGATTTTCCAGCATGGCCCAAGGGACCTTATAAAAGGAAAAGAAAATGTAAAGGTTAGGTTAAAATTTGACTGTTTTTCATATATTTCTGGGTGTCCATTTGGCAAGTAGCCAGTTGTAACTACAAAGTTGATTTTTAATGGAGATACATTTTTTGGTAGGGAACACTAAAGTAATCTTACACAAAATGGAAGAGTTCTGCAGTAATGCTCCTTTAGATAATTCACAGAAGCTCCTTCCATGTAACTTCTTTGTCTTCCTGAACAACTTCTGATCATAAGACTCAAGTTGGATCATATTTTGCCTGGAGCCCAGACATACTGCAGAATCTGTTTTAACTCATTCCCCAAGACACCCTGAATGTGTAATGGATAAGCTGATATGTGAACCAGATGATCATACCTATGTGTAGTAAAGTCAGTTTCAGTAATTTTAAAAGGTCCAACAAGTTTTATGTCTTTTAAAGGGGGGAAAGGTGAGATTTGATTCAACTTAAGGCCCATACAGCGTGGGGGAGTTTAAAACTCTTGGTAGGAGTTGCAAAACTAGGGTGAGGACAAGATATAACCTAGGGCCTGGGATGCTTTAGACCTGAAACTTCATAGTAGCAGTCAGTGAAAAGATTCATAATTGGTCAAAATACTTATATATATGAGACTGAGTACTCAGCTCTAAATGGAACATCTTTACCAATACCAATCCTACTCTCCCCAACTCAAGGCTTAGGGATCATTTCAGAAGAGTTGGAAATAATACAAGAGCACAAGGATGGGAAAAAGTGATATGCTGTCTTCTGGAAATGACTTGGCTATTGGCTACTGGCACAAAATCTGCACAAGATAAAACCAGCTACATTTCCAGCATAGATGGAAAGTATTAGCCAGGACCCACCGCTTACCTAGGAACTCCAGGTATGTGACTGCTGCTGGAGGAGGGATAGTCATTGTTCTTTGTAGTATGGCTACTGGTAGGTTTCTCATGTTCTAATGAATGGTTGCACCTCCATGTCCCAAAACCAGTACTTATTGAAAATAGTAAGTTATTTACACAAATCAGCAAAAAGAAAAGGCATGGAGTTGTACTTGGTAAGGAGGTGCATCAGAAGTGATGTGGAGGTTTTGAATGGGATAATTGGGTGGAAATGAGTATATTTCATTGTATAAGTGTATGTATTTTCAAAGAATAAAAATTATTATAATAATATTAGGTACATGTTTCAGTAATTCCTCTTTTAACTTTACATAAAATATTCTGTTTTATTCTCTTTATATACTTCCTCAGTCTATCTGTTTGGTTGTTTCAGGCTTTTGAACTTTCAAAGAGTTTATCTCTCTACATTGAACCTATTATATCTTAATCAGGCATCTAATGCTGGTTTCCCCTTATATATTCAACACAAGGCCACCAGTGTCAAGATCAGTGTAATGTTTTATGAGACAAGAATAGACTTAAGTTCTAAGTTTATATAATGAAGGAAAATACTGTAGATTAATTTCTAACCTCATTTTTTTCATATTTGTTTTTCCCTGATGGATGGGGAGGGGAAGAATTTTATAAAATTGTGATGGGAAGCATTGAGTACATTGAATGTTTGTTAAAAGAGCAATTTGGGACTTCACATCTAGAATTTCTGATTGTGTGTGTGTGTGTGTGTGTGTGTGTGTGTGTGTGTGTGAAGTGGCACTCAAAAATTCATATTTCTAGTATTATTTGTAGTGAAAAGTATGCCATTTAGTCAAAAGCCACACTTTGAGAAATACTTCAAGTGACAGGGATTATATTTTCTTCAGTAAAAAAAATATAGTGCATATAAAATTAGCTGATAAAAGCAGTAATGCTTAAGTTTTTTGTTTAATGATCCAAAGTCAATTCCTTAAGGTTCTTTTGATTTTATATCAGACACAGATGTGAGTTGAAAAAAAAATATAACTTCAAATATATGTTAATACATATATGTGTATATGATACATATATATATATATCATATACACACCATACACACACATATATATCCCTTACTCTACATCTTTGTAGTATATGATGGTCACTTACTTCTGCATTTCTCTAAGGATGAACTATTGCTTTAAGTTTACTGTCTTGGCAGTAAATAAAGTTTCAGAAGTATCTTCTTGTTTTATCCTACAGGAAGAACTCACACAAAAACTGCATCATAAGGAAATGCTCAAGTTTCCAACTATACTCTGATATGTACAAATATTCACTAGTAGTGGACCAGACTGGTAATCAGCTGCAGTTCAGAGACTGTAACTGAAAGGGCTTCTGAAGTTTCCCTTTTTCCAGTTCATGGCCATCCTGGTAAATGGTGAAAGGTATTATGATGAAATATTTGTGAATAACACTTAATCAATAGATAAGTTGCAAATTTTCTCAAAGGAAACCCTTCCCTTTTCGGTGCAAGAGCTGTGGGATTGTGGATTCTTCCCCTGAATAAGAAGCTATCAGTTCTCAATTTGATAGTGTGAATGAGATTTGTAAGTTAGGGCTAAAACTTGGATGCTTTTATATATTAAGCTCTATTCCAGTAGACTGAATACCTATTTCATTCTTAGGGAGTAGAGACCAGTAAGCTACTGACACAGGTTAATGTGGGTCAAAGTATTGATGGCTAGTTCTCCAAATGACTTACTAATGTGATTTTAAGCACCTTGTATCTTATTTTGGGGCCCTTTATCTGACCTCTAGTATTCGGACACATCATTATTCCTCCTGAATTATGGAGACCATTCTATTGTACTACCAATCATGTTTGGTTTGTAAAACAAATAAATACCTCTGAGAAATTCAAAGATACTTTCTTAAGGGAAGTGTCTTACAGGCCCCTTCCTGGAAATAGAAAGAAACTGAAAAGAAACAAATAGTAAATCTACTTTATTATTCTCATCTTCTAAATCTTTTTGATTCTATTTTTTATTCACAGTTATTTCCAGGCTTAGCTGTACTGTAGAGTCACCTAGGGAGCTTCAAGACCCAGTGCCCAGAAGTCTTTCAGAATAACAGACTAACATTCTCCCCATGAGTGGGCTTTATACAGGGATGTTTTTCAAAGTCTCCTTGGTGACTCTGATGTCAACCAGGGTTGACAGTCACACTACTACATCATGTTAACTTCAGGATACCCTTAAGCTGGGACCCCTATCATCTTTGCTTTGGCATATGAATCCCATCCCTCAGGTTCTTAAATACATGCATCACCTTTCAGATCTCAGGTGAAACACTTGGATTTGGAAGTTCAAAATTCTTATCCTTTCCTCTGTATGGCCAAATGTTTAAGGTCATATTCTTTTCCTATGAGTACCTTTATTTTGGCATTGAGATAGCTGGCTGGCTTTTCAGATAGTTGGACTTCACAGCTGTGCAATTACCTTCAGCCCTTGGACTTGATTTTTCTCATTCATATCTGCTCCATGGCTACTGGAGATAAAGCACCCTTTTAAAGCTTCCATAGGAGCTTCCTGATTTTTCATTCATGTTCAGAAGCAGACCTTTATTTTGTCTCCTCCTGCTACAGTCTTTATAATAGCCATTGTTGCCATAGTGACTAAGTGCCACAGCCACTTGATCTCCCAACGCCTTCATTGCATCTGCACTTTATCTTACGCCACCACCAGTGATTATTATACCAATCACGATGTCACAACATGCCAGAGATTATCAGTGTCCCATTTCCCAAAGCAAAAAGGCTCTCTGTGAGTGCCTCAAATATGGGAGCTACCCAACCTCAGAACCTATTTTAAGGATGTTTCCTAGGACCACTTTTGTCAATTACCAAATCACTTAAGATCCTGACAGGAAACAGAAGGTACACTCAGAAGGCCCAATTAAGTAGCATTTTATAATGAACCTATTTAAAGAGGTGTGAATGGGGATAAGGAAACCCTAAAAGAGGTGGTAAATCACCATGCTGCTAGAAAATGCTAGGGGCATTTATCTTTGCTCAGCATGAACTTTATTCTACTTTCTTTCTTCTGCTGCACCCCAGGGGATAGAACCCACCAGAACTAACCTGACTATAAATAAGAATTGGAATTTGTTCTTACTACATTTACAGAATTGTTGTTGGTTGTTTTTTACTCTTTTGGCTCTTTGGTTTTTGGAGTCCTACCTCCCAGATTTCAAATAAATCACACAGTCTTATTATTACTTATAAATATCTGGCCTTACGTTGGCTTATTTCTATCCAGTTTTTCTTAACTTAAATTATCCTGTCTATCTTTTGCCTCTGGGCTTTTACCTTTCTCTATTTCTGTATACCTTTCTTTACTTTTTACTCCTTGCCTTGCTGTATAGCGAGGTGGCTGGCCTCTGGATTCCTTATCCTGCTCCTGATTCCTTCCCTCATTTCTCCTCCTATTTATTCTCTCTGCCTGCCAGCCCCACCTATCCTTTCTCCTGCCTGGCTATTAGTTGTTCAGCTCTTTATTAGACCAATCAGGTGTTTTAGACAGACAAAGTAACACAGTTTCACAGAGTTAAACAAATGCAACATAAAGGAATGCAACATATCTTTGCATCATTAAACAAATGTTCCACAGCATAAACAAGTGTAACACATCTTAAATTAGTATTTCACAACATTTCCACCTTTTGTCTAAATAAAAAAATAAAAGTTTTTAACTTAAACATAGTAAGACTATATACAATAAGAACAATTATCAAGTAAGGATTACATTCACAACGTCCAATCCATTTGTGTTTGGCAAATTTAAAGAAAATACTCCAATATCTATACTATCTAAAATATCTATTATATTCTATCCTATCCAAAGTTTTATACCTAGATTATTTTTTATCCTAATGAAGGAAAGCTGCAACTATACTTACCTAGTCTTCAACTTCAACTGCAACTATAACTACCTAGTCTTCAACTCCATCAAAGACCCAAGAAGGATCTAATATTATGTGAGTTAACAGGAAATGCATTGCAAGCAACTTCCAAACCTATATAAATGACAGACATCTGACTCAACAGTTACCCAAATTTCCTCTGCAGAGTGGGGGGATCTATCTTTAGCCTACAGGCCTAGTGCATCTGACAGAGTTTTTAGTGAAGCAGGAAATTTGAAGGACTGTCCTTCATAAGCAAAGATCATCAGTTCCTTTCCTCTGTGCCCTACAGAATATCTGGCAGACTCTTCTGAACCACAAACTATGAAGGACTGTCCTACCTTGTCTTGAAAATGTTCAGCAGTCACTTTCCTGTGGATCCTGCATATTCAGTTTATATAGCATACTGTGAGATAGTCCAGGCAAAGCAGTTTCCTGTCCAAATGGATAGCCTTGCCACATTGAAAGCAAACTTCATATGGAGTTTTTTCAATGCTTATCATCCTTTTATGAAGCAGACTTGTGCCTCCAGGAACAGATGTGTCTCATTGTTATGAAAATTCCTTCATTAATAAAACATTTTAAATGCCATATTCTATAGGTCTTTAAAGTGTTTGAAAATCATCTCTCTGTCTAAAATATAGCTTTTTAATCTTGAAAATATACCTAATGTGACTGCAAGTTTAATTATTATGAATTAACTACTAACCTCATTTCTTAATTATACATTGCATTTTAAAATGAGTTGCATAAGTACAATACCCCAAGCAAGAGTAGAAACATATAATTACAAAAGTAACTTTAAATTTGTATCAATATACAAAAAGTCATGACAAAGCAAAATATCTGAGATTAATAGTGGTTTCTTCATCCTATATTTCTATATTCCCCTACATGATAACAAACATCCATAACCCACCAAATAACCAAAGACCAACCAACCTATCTCTTGGAAATGTGAGTGTTGTGTTCTCCAGACTGTTTCCTGTTGTCTGTGGGCAAAGACATCTTTAAGGGTCCCTGAGAAAGTTTGAGATATTGACCAAATCCTGGGAAGGCTATAACTATAACCTTTGGTGATACGTATCACTTGTCAAATGTCAGGAAGTTTCCCTTGGTTAAACTTTATCTATATTAACCTGGAATGAATCCACAGCCTCTTCTTTCTTGTGGAAACAAAAGCAAAACCTCTTCTCTAAAACATTTTTGACTTTCATTTGACAAACACTTTTTTTACTTCTTTTTTAAGTATAGCCCTAAAGTATCTAGGTTGGTTCCATTTTGCAGCTGTTCACAATACCATGTTTCCTAGCAACTGTCTTTTGTCCTTCAGCATCAAAACATTCAAAATCAATTCAAAATATACAGGATCCAGACTTCCTGTGTTTATCCATCTCTATGTGGTTTTTTCTTTTTTCCTTTGTGCTTCTCTCTTTAAAGACCTTATTATATTTCAACTATTCTTTCTATGACTGTCCGTACCCCTTTTCTTTTTTTCTTAAGCCTACACACATTGTAAGATGCACTGGAAACTTTAGAGTTTTTTCCATTTGGACCTCTTTTACTGCATATCTTCTAGCTTTTTTGACCATGTGAGCAAACTTTAAATGCTAAGGTACAACTGGGTCCTCCACATGGCTCTGTTGCCTGGCTCCGCCCTACTCTAAGGGTCATGAAAGCCCAGCCTAAAGCTTGAGGTCTAGTCAGAGTTGCCATTGACCAGGGACTGCATTCGGCACCCAGCTATGGAATGCTGGCCACCCTGCACTGTGGCAGGCGTTTTTGACTGAGGTTTTTGCTTCTATTTAGTGTGAAAAAGACTGTTCAGTGCTCAGCTGTAAGACAGAACTTCTTAAAAGAGCCATATTCATTTTTTGTTGGTTTTTTTTATTGTTGATTTTCTTGTTTTTCTGCTTTCTCAGGCCCTAGCTAGTTGCATATTTGAGCCTCACATTGGCATTCCAAAATGTTGTTGGTTGTTTTTCACTCCTTTGCTGTTTACTCTTTGGGGGCCCACCACCCAGCTCCCAAATAAATCACACAGTCTTATTATTATTTACAAATGCCCAGCCCTAGCTTGGCTTATTTCTATCCAGTTTTTCTTAACTTAAATTATCCTATCTTTTGCCTCTGGGCTTTTATCTTTCTCTATTTCTGCATACCTTTCTTTATTTCTTACTCTGTCACTTCCTGTGTAGCTGGGTGGCTGGACCTTGGAGTCCTCCTCCTTATCCTGCTCCTAGCTGCCTTCTCAGATGTCTCCTTCTATTTTTCTCTCTGCCTGCCAGGCCCACCTATCCCTTCTCCTGCCTGGCTATTAGCTGTTCAGCTCTTTATTAGATCAATCAGATGTTTTAGACAGGCAAAGTAACACAGCTTCACAGAATTAAACAAATGCAACATAAAAGAATGCAACACATCTTTACATCATTAAACAAATACTCTAAAGCATAAACAAATGTAACACATCTTAAAAATTAGTATTTCACACAACAGAACAGTCTCATTTAGGTATACGGAGAAGGGAACAAAGATTCAGGGCAAACATATATGAAGATAGAAACAGGATATCCTAATAGACAAATCTTGTGAGCTTCAGCATGCAGATAACCAACTATTTGATAAACTTAGTTGGGGGGGGGGCTTTAAGATTTCTTAGAGCCAATATTTTGGGAAACTCACCAGTTATCACCTGCTTAAATCACACCTGCTTGTTGTGAAAAAACATCAATTAACAAAGTTAAGCTGGGAGTTGTGGTGATATCTTGATTTAACAAATAAAGCTTGACTGAAGATCAGAGTGCAGAACCCAGCCATTAGTTAGCTATAGAGTCCAGGCAGTGCTGGCACATGCTTTTGATCCTAGCACTTGGGATCTCATGCCTTCAATCCCAGCACCAAAGAGGTGGAGACAAGAAGTGATATGGCTGGGTGGAGAGAGAAATATAAGACAGGTGGAGACAGGAGCTTGGGCTTCTTTCAGCTGAGAATTTCATAAAGGTAAGAACTACTGGTTTGCTGCTCTGTATCTCTGATCTTTCAGCATTTACCCTCATACCTGGCTCTGGGTTTTTATTAAGACCAATTAGAACTCATGCAACATCTGGTACCCAATGTGGAGTGTAGCAGACATAGTGGCATGTGCCTTTAATCTCAGCATGTTGGAGGCAGAAGCAGATAGACCTCTGAGTTCCTAGCCAGCCTGGTCTACAGCACAAACTGCAAGACAGTCAGGGCTACACAAGGGAACCCTGTCTCTATAAACCAGAGATAGACACAGAGAGAGAGAGAGAAGCTAAAAGTAATCCTATCACATCTTCCCTTCCAATTTACCTCCAAGTCTTTAAAAGATTGTTTTAAACTTATTTTTGAGAATTTTATATATGAGTACTATATTTACTTCTTTGTCTCCCTTCCTCTCCTTTTTTCAGCTCCTCCTGCAGCCCCTTCTTTTCAAATTCATTATCTCATTAATTGTTATTGGTATAAACACAGACACAGACACACACACACACACACAGAAAGAGAGACAGACAGAGACAGAGACAGAGAGACTCAGAGAGAGAGATAGAGACAGAGAGACAGAGAGAGAATTTACAAATACAATCTGCCAAGTTCATTTAATGTTGCTCATATGTATATATGTTTATAGCTAAGTGTTGGGAATATGAAAATGATCTGAATCTGGTCCCTGGAAAAGACTGGTTTTTCCTGTCTTAGCTGTCATTAACTACCCATAACTCTTTATCTAGGGCTGAGGCTTTGCCAGATTTCCCCCAATTGTGTTCCTTTGTCAACTATTGTTGTTATAGCTCAGGTCTTGTTTAGGCAACCATATTGTTGGGATTTCCTGGGTGTCATACATGGAAGACAGTATCTTGCTACAGATGTCTGGTTATTCTGTCTTTTGTTGTCTTTCCACACCCTTTTCTGAAGTGTTCCTTGAGACTTAAGGTATAGAGGTTGTGTTGTAGATAGGTTAACCCAGACTGAGTCCCTCATGACCTGTTGTTTTCTGCATTTTGAGCAGTTGTAGCTCTCTGTAAAGGTCTTGATCTGCTGTAAAAACAAGCTTCGTAGATGAAGAGTGAGAAACCACACCTATCTGTGAGTATTTGGGGGTAAATATTTAGTAGGAAATTATAAATTATACTGGTTTAGGGAAGAATCACTGATCATTTCTCCTCCAGTGTCAGTAGCCTCACCAACCACAGGGGGTGGGCTAGATTTATAGTTCTAGGCATGAATTCCTCCTATTGAGTGAGCCTTATGTCCAACCTTGACAGCTTTTCATCACTGCCAGGGTATAAGTGCTGCTACACTTCGCAGGATATCTTACTATTCTGGTCATGATTGTGGTTCACAGGCAGGACAGCAGATTGCATAGCTCCTTCTTGAGCTAGTCCTCAGGAAGGAGGATTCCATGTCAGTTCTAGTTCCATTCCTCCAAGTCTTCTGTCTTAAATGTATGGACAACAATCACCAATATAGTGTTGGAGGGCTGTTAGATTCCTCTAACCAACAACTGGAAAGTAAGTTTCTCATGTCTGCCCCTGGGATTTTTTATCACATGGTGGGTGACATTTATGAGAACATTATCACCCTATATGGTATAACTTCATTCAAAAACTATATGTATATACATGTACTTGTATATACATGGTTTTCTATCAACATAACTATAACCCTCATGGCTTTTCCAGACATCTTTATAATTACTTATTCTACTTCTCTTCTCCTCTACCTGTATTTCCCTTTCTTCCCTTTCCCCAGATAAGTCACCTCCATTTTTTCCACTCCCTCCTTCACAGCATGCTTTTTCGAACTCCTTCTTGAATTCTACCTTGCACCCTATGATCTCTTTTTAGTTTTGTAGCATCTCCTGGTGCTAAAAATGATATATTTACACTTCAAGATTCAGAGTTAGGGTCAACAAATAAGAGTGAACTTGGTAACTTCCAGTCCTTGTTGCAATGAAAATTTCTAAATGTTTCAGACATTTATTTACTTAGTCCCACCCACTTGTCACTACTGCAACAGGAAACCACCGGAAACTTCTAGACTGCTTCTTTTTGTTATGGATGTTCATTTTTAACATTATTTTAAATTATTTAGGGATTGGAGAGAGCTCAGTGGTTAAAAGCACTTGTTACTCTTTCAGAAGACTTGGTCAGCACCCTGTCAGATGATGCACATTTGCCTGTAAATTCCAGCTCCAGGAGCTTCTGACCTCCCCAGTTCCCCTCATACAGGTATTCATACATACACATGTAAATAAATGTATAAAATTAAAAAAGTTATTTAGGCCTTTTATTTTTAAGTAAAACATAGATACAGAAAAGTGTGTAAATTCTAAGTGTACAGCTGAATGAATTACAAGGACATTACTAGGTCAAGAAAATAACATTGGTTATACACTGATAGTTCCAGTAATCTGACTGTTATCATCATCTGAGCTTGGCTAACAGGCGTAAAGAAAAAAAGTTCTATTTGGACATAAGTAATTTGTTTAAGAATACATCCATTTCCCCTCAAACACACTCTATCCTCTAGCCACAAGCACACATATATGCTGACTCATCTCCCCAGTCCAGAGTATCTTTTATTCCTTCTGTTAAATAGAGACTGGTCTTTGATGACATGTTTTGTCTGTGCTCCTTGATTTCACATTTGAGGTTCTGATTGGCCATGAGGGATCTTAAAAAAAGTCAAATTATTTCTCCTGCTTCTTTTTCTTTTGGCCTGTGGGTTTGCTATGATGTTTTTCTATGATATTTACCCAAATAAATTATTGTTTAAAAGATGTTCATGGGCTACAGTTGAACCTCAGTTGGTAGAATGCCTACTTAACATTTAGGGAAAAACAATTTCAGCCCAAAGTACTTCATTAAACCAGATGTAGTGATGTAGGTCCGTAATCCCAGAATTCTACAGAGGGTTAGGAAATCAAAGTCATCCTCAGTTATATAGTAAATTTGAGGCCAACCTGAACTACATAATACCCCTCTCTCTCTCTCTCTCTCTCTCTCTCTCTCTCTCTCTCTCTCTCTCTCTCTCTCTCTCTCTCTCACACACACACACACACACACACACACACACACACGAGGACAAAAAAATCACTTTTCATTCTTCATTGGACAATTTATTTCAGCAACCATGTGCAAAATAAATTAGCTAAAAGGAAACTTGTGGGTTTATTTCTAGGACTCTGATGAATGGATTTTTAGGGACATGTCTAATCTGAAGTCAGAACCACAACGTTTTCATTACAGAAGCTTTAAAATAAAAGAGTGTTGGCCAGGGGTGATGGCTCATTGGTTAAGAGAAGAGGGATTCTATAAGCAAGGGGCATCAAAACCATGATGGGGAAACTTACAGATACAACCAAACCAAGCCAGTGGGAACTCATGAACTTTGGGCCGACAGCTGTGGAGCCTGCATGGGACTGGACTCTGCCCTCTGCATGGGCGAGACAGGTTGCATAGCTTGGTCTGTTTGAGGGGCCTCTGACATGGGGAATAGGATCTATCCCTGGTACTTGAACTGGTTTTTTGGAGCCTATTGCCTATGGTGGGACACATTGCACAGCCTTGCTTCAGGAAGAGGGGCTTGGCCCTGCCTCTGCTTAATGCGTCGGCCTTTGCTGACTCCCCATGGGAGGTCATACCTTCAACTCGGGGAGGGGGGTGAGGGGGAAGACTCGGGGAGAACAGGAGGAGGGATAAGGGGGGAATCTATGGTTGGTATGAGGAATAAATAAAAAATTTCTTAATTAAAAAAAACAGTACTGATGCTCTTACAGAGAGATGTAGGATTTGAATTTCATACAATGTATTTTGATAATACTCTTTCCTTTCCCTCAGTTCTTCCTAGGTCCTCCCTACCTTTCCATATATCCAACTGCATTTTCTTTCTCTCTTTTGCAACAACAACAATAACAAAAGCACCAGAAAAATAAAAAATCAAAACAAACAAACAAAATTCAATATGAGAAAAACTACCAAAACAAACAAAAAAGTACACACACAGAAAACCATAGAGTCCTTTTTGTGTTGTCCAACTACTTTTGGCATGAGGGCTGCCCCAGAGTGAGTTTGATGTACCCAGTGACACTGCACTGGAGAAAATTTAAACTGACTTTCCCTTTCCCAGCAGGAAGTGATCACACATAGTTTATTAACTAGGGATAGGACTTTGTGTCAACTTTCCTTTCTCTGTGCTGGGATTCTGTTTGGTTTGAACTTGTACAGGCCTTGTGCATGCTGTCACAGTCTCTGAGAATTTGTATGTACATCAGCCCCATTGTGTTTGGATGATTCTGTTTCCTTGATGTCGCCCACAACCTCTGCCTCTTAAATTTTTCTGGTTCTTCGTCCACAGAGATCTCTGAGTTTTGAAGGGAAGGTTTTGATAGACATATCATTTAGGGTTGAGTGCTCCAAGTCTCTCACTCTCTACATACTGTCCAGTTGTGGATCTCTGTGTTAAATTCCATCTACTGCAAGGAAGAGATTCTTTGCTAAGGGTTAAGTAGTGCTTTGTTCTATAAAAATATGTCATTAGGAGTAATTTTGTTGCTATGTTTTTTAGCAAAATAATAATAGTGTGTTTTTCCCTATGGCCCATAAGCATTCTAGTCTCAGGTTCTTGGTCACTTTAGCAGTGCCAGATATGGGTTCTATCTCATGGAGTGGGCCTTAAATTCAATCCAAGAGTAGTTGGTTACTCCAGTAAGATTTGTGCCACTATTGTATCAGTCTTCCTTGCACACAGGTCAAAGTTGTAGATCACAGGGTTTGCATCAACTGGGTCATGTTGATGATTACTTTTCTCTTCCACTTCTGGGCAAAGTAGCTTCCAGAACCATAAATGCTAGTCAGTAGGGGTGAAGAAGCATTTATTTGGACACTAGCTCTATTTCTGTATTTTTGATGATGTAAGTAAATTGTGTCTTCTGCAGGAGGACCTTACCTGCATATTATGTAGAGTAAATACCCTGTGATATTTAGAGAACATATAGGACCTTTTTGCCAAATACTAATCAAGATATTTTCTAGTTTTCAGTCTAAGTTTTGAAATAATTCTGTTTATATTATTTATAAAAAATGTAAGAGAACTGATTCAAATAATTTTTTTCATTGCTATGTTACATATAGGAAAACAACTGATTATTTATTTATTTATTTATTTATTTATTTATGTATTTTATGTACTTATTTATTGGTCATAATAGATTTTTTTTGTGTGAGTTTCCTAAGAATTTCAAATGTGCAAATAATTGTGATCTACAAGTAGAGATAATTTTACTTCTTTTCATTTTTTCTTGCTTTGATAACATTAAGATTTTATGTTTTTTTTCACATAAAAATAAAAATCAAATGACTAAATGTTTTTCTTGTTGAGGTTTAAGTATCAACATAAGGCATCATATAATACTAAGAGAAATGTTACTTGATATGTATTACAGCATGTAAGGCAAAATACTGCCTGTTATTACTATACATTACTCGATTGTGTAAATATTTATTGGATGATCATGATGGAGAACTGTTATACAGCACTGTGACCTAAACCAAGTAGTGTTCAGTGGTAATACTTTTCTGTATTCATAGTGATCTTTACTCAGTATAACAACTTCTATAGCCTACCACATCATCCTTCAATAGCAGAACATTTTCACTGAGATTTCTTCTCAGTCCATCCATATGTATTCCATATGTAAAAATCATTTTGTTGGGGAATATTATTTTAAGGTGTGCTACTTTTGTTTAGGTTGCAATTGTTTAACTGTGTGAAGCTGTAATACTTTGCCTGTCTAAAACACCTGATGGTCTAATAAAGAACTGAATGGCCAGTAGCAAGGTAGGAAAAAGGATAGGCAGAGCTGGCAGGCACAGAGAAGATATAGAAGGAGAAATCTGGAAGAAGAAGGAGTAGCCAGAGAAGGAACAGAGAAGAACTTCAGAGACAAGCTATCCAGACACCCAGCTATAGAGCCAGACACTGAGTAAGAAGGAAAGAAAAGATGTATAGGAATAGAAAAAGAAAAAAGCCCTGGGACCCAAGATAGACAGGATAATTTATGTTAAGGAAAAATGGCTAGAAACAAGCCAGGCTAAGGCTGGATATTTATAATTAAGAATAAGCCTCCATGTGTGATTTATTTGGGAGCTGGTTGGTGGGCCCTCCAAATTACCAAAGGCCAACCAACAACAACCTTGTATGGGCTGTGATGTGCAACAGCTATATCCCATCTGGAAGTCAGCATTTCATAGCTCCCCTCTCTAGCTGCTGACTCTTTTACTGTTTTCAGGACTCTATTCTGTGAAGTTCTCTGATCCTTGGATGATGGGAGGTGGATATAGATGACCCATCTACAGCTGAGAACTCAAGCTCTTTATATTATACCTGGCATTTTGACCAGTTATGAGTTTCTGCATTAACCTCTACCCATAGCAAAAAGCAGCTTTTCTGATAAGAGTTGAGAGCAGCGCATATCTATGGATATAAAAATCTAAATATACTTATTTAGAATGTAGTTTGACAGCATGGTCATTTAGCAAAACAACAGGCACTTTCACTCAGGGCCTATGGTCTGTCTCTTTCATCGTGTGCTTTTGATTATGTTTACAATACCAGCCATGAAATTCCCTCTGTGAAGAAGGCCTCGAATCCAAGCTTTTATTTTCTATAGGTGAATTAAAAAATTCATTCTAAATGATACTAATATCTTCTATGAATTTGTCAATGTTATTAAATGTGTAAGAGATTCTTTACTCCTAATTATTAGTATCCTTACATTTGAGGTGAATTTTTAAAGAAACAATATACATTGTAGTTTGAGATTGTTTTTATATTTGATCAGAAACACTCTGCCTGCCAATTGGAATGTTCAAACCACTTATATTTGATATGACTGATAAGCTGGGCTACAAATTTGCTCTTGCCATTTGTTTTCTTTTGCCACGTGTATTATGCTTCGTTTATTGTTGTCTTTATGTTAATTATTTTCTATGATTCCATTGTATCTGTTGCTCTATTGGTTATAAATTTTGGTGCTCTCTTTTGGTGATTGCTTGTGATTTATAGTATACACATTAGCTTATAGTTGTTAAATGGCACACTTTATTGGGCTGCTAACTTCCAAGTGAAGGTTTTGCTATCACTCATGTAGGTGAAAACCCAACAGTAGTGTCATTCAGCAGCTCAGCTGCTGCTGATCCTATAATCACACACATTACATCTGCCTATGGTATAAAGCTCACTGGGCCCTGATGTTCATGATGCTTTAAACAGTCATTTATCTTTAAAAGCTCCTTAAATATTAAAACAATTCCTTCCCAAGTGCAACCACACTTGTCTATCTCAGGTTCTAAATGCAAACCTGTGCTTCTACCTGAGGAACTCTCAGATTCAGTAAGGTATGTTCTCCCAGCTGTGAGTGTGTTCAGCTCTGCATGCCTGAGAAAGTCATCTTCTTTTTCTTGACAGCTACTTTTGCTAGATGTGACCTCCAGGCTATCTTGTGTTTTCATTTCAGTGTTTTAAAAGTTCTGCTTCTTGAGTTGGCTTTTGTGCTTTCTAATGAGAGGACGCTTGTCACTTGCATCTTCGTTCTTCTGGAAGCAACATGCCATTCTCCACAGGCTGTTGGTAAAGTTCTCATTATCATTGCTGTTAGGATGTAACTTGCAGATTATATCATGTTTCTTATGCTCAAGCTTCTCTGAGTTCCACAGAACAAAATGTTCAGAGTTTTCTTTAAATTTTTAGAATGAGAAATTGTTTGTCCTTTCTCTACTTCATGTCCTTTTAATGTCTTTACTTAAGGATATAACAGGCTTCTTTAATTTGTAATATATTTATTATTACTGTTACCTTATGCATTTTATTTTGGGCTCTTTCTATCACAGTGATCTTAAATTAAATTCAATTATTTCTTTTCTTTAAAGGATTTACCTACAACATAATACAAATAGACGTGTATACATAAAATTTAAAACATCATAGATTTCATTCTTTAGATCATTCATGTTTCCTCTTAATGTGACCACTGTCTTCTGGCTTCTTGAACTTGAAGAGGAGACCTGTAATATTTTAAAATGCTCATTCACTATTTTGTTAACTGTATGATTTGTTGGTTGATTTTGAATAATTAAATGTTTTTCTAAATTATGGGTTACCTTTTCCCATAATATAAATGTGTTGCTTCTTAACATATTTATTGATATTTTAATTAAATTGCATCAACTTGAAGATAATTTTATTTTGGATATCAACATTTTTGCACTTCTGTAATATTCTTATGCAGTTTCCTCTTTGTGTTTCATTTAAATTTTCCATAAACAGTCTAATATTTCTTGGCTGTTGCTTTTTAAGATGTAGTCCATGAACCTATGTTTCTGTTCTCTGTATTCAGTGTCTCAAGAATTATGAAGTTTTTTCTGTCTTTGCCTTATCTCAGCCTCTGGTACTATTCTGATTGATTGTGGCTCTTCATTCCTGGGCATCCTAAGCATGGCAATCAACACTTACTGAAGATAAGAGGGTGATCCTCTGACATACTCTCTGCATGCAGCTATTTCCTCTTTATTCTGTGTTCTGAAGAGTATTGTTCAGAACCCACATCACTTAGCCGTGTCTCTGCAACACTAGTTCCTTCCTCATTGGTGGGTACCCAGTAAAGTCTCTACGATAAGCTAAGGGCAATGACAGTGTTGCCTTAATTTTTGGCTTCTGTTAGGGATCATTACAGGATGGATCATGAGTCTAAACCTGATGATAGACTTGATTACACCTTGTTGTTTTGTTGTTAGGGTGGCAGTGTCAGTCTGGATTATGTTATTGCGTTTTCTGAAAGCAGAACAATGCTTCCTTGTTTTAATTACATTTTTGTCTTTTAACCAGTGCCTCTTTCAAAGAATTTAATGCAGTACATGGAAAAAAGTCACACAAGTCTCTGTACTATATTTTCTCTTTATTGTTTTTAGTTATTTTGAAAACCTTGCATAATCATGTGTCATAGTTAATTTTTGTCAACTCAACATAAACCTACACATGTATCTGGGAAGAAGGAACCTGGGCTGGGAAAATGCCTTCAAGAATTTGACCTCTGGACATATCTGTGGGGCATTTCCCTCACTGCAAATCATCGAGGGAAGGCCCAGCTTTTTGTACTTAGAGTCATTCCTGGCCAGTTGAAACTGGGCTGTACAAGAAAACAGGGTGAGCAAGCCAGAGAAGCAATCAAGAGGGCAGAGTTCCTCCTTGGTCTCTGCTTCAGTTTCTGCCTCCAGATTCCTGCCTTGGCTTCCCTTCATGATGGACTACAAGCTGTAAGATGAACACACCCCCGCAAGTTGCTTTTGATTCTTGTGTTTATTGTAGCAATACAAAGCAAAGTAGGTTACTGGTTAATTTGTAGAAGTTCTTTGAATTGGGATTCATCTAATGTTTGTCCTCTATTTGGTCATTTGAGGAGGATGACCTGTATAGTCAGTACCATTTTCATCATCTCATGTAGAGGGAACATCTATCACAAGGGTGTTAAACTCAAATACCAGGCTGAAGTAGTGACTTTGGGTTCCTTTACTATAAAGTTCTTATTTATTCCTATTAACCAAGCTGTATTTGTAAAGAAATCACATTGGGCAGGGCACACTTAAGGAAGGAGGAATCATTTTCTGCTTCCTTGATAATGCTACATGAATTACTTGAAATTCTTCTGTACATGACATTTGTTTACCCCTCCCCTCATTTATTAATTTACTCACTGATTGATTTCTATCATTTTGTACTTATTGGCATTTATTTTATAATTTTATCAGTACCTCAGTACTGCTGGATGTATTATGTTATTCAAATGTTCCCAATTTTTGCTACTGGTGGCTCTTTCAGTAGACTCCTGTGTTCCTTTTTAAGATCTCCAATTTTTGCTATGTATGTATGTGTGTGTGTATATGTATGTTGTGTATGGGGAGGGCAGGGACTCATTTTATACCACTACATGTTTTAGTTCATGCTGTCTAGTATTAGAATCAATCATTCCATCAAAGGGTCCTGGTTCTTGGTTTATTGTTCAGTAAAATAAAATCATCCAATATAGTTGGTAGGTGTGCTCATTTTTCTTGAGGTAAGGTGGTTTAATGCCTTTGCAAGAAGATGTATATATGTTTACTAATTCCTATATATACATATTCTTATGGAAGATGATTTACATTTATACTAAGTCAAATATGAGTTCCCCTCATTTCTCTGTCTCTTTAATACACTATTATATGGAATAGTCTAGTTTTCTCCTCCTCTATCCCTATTAGCCCACTGTGATGGTTTATATTGATTCTCAACTTGAAAGAGTCTGAAATCACCTAGGGACGAGCTCATTGTAATGAGCCTGTGAGGGATTATAGATAGATACTAGGCTAGTTGAGGTGAGAAACCTCACCTTAGCTCTGAGTGTTACCATTCTACAGGCTGTATTTAGGGCTTAATAAAATGGAGAGAGTGAGCTCACCAGCATTCATTGGCCACTGCTTGGTCACCAAGCACACAGTGTGACCAGATTCTTCAGACTACTGGTACCATAACTCCTTATACTTGTGGTGTGTACTTTCAAGCTATGAACCAAAACACACTCTTCCTTACATTGCTTTTGTAAGATATTTTATCTCAGCAACCAGATCGATAACTTAGACATTCACTGCCAAACAAACAAACAAACAAACAAGCAAACAAAACAAAACACAATACTGGCTCCCATCAACTTGTATTTATTGATTATTGCCTTGTTCTGTTACAAAGTAATCATTTAGCAATATCAGAATTTATAATTTGTAAACATATTTCCATGACAACTCTCCTCTGTAGTAAGATGGTTTTATTCATATTCAGTACAGTTACCTTTTCCCTCTTGTAGACTACATGTTATCCTTGATTCTATCAACTTCCTAAATGTGTTTTTCTCAAATTTAAGTGTTATTTATGTTACAATTGCCCAAAAATTAAAAAATAAAAATGTGTACTGTGTATACCCCTCATCCTCTTTGGAATTATTTTGGTCTTTTGTTTCATTTCCTCTATTAAGTTTTTAATCATATTATTGTAATGCATTTTTGCACAGAAAAGTAATATATATGAAAAGCTTATACATTTTGTTACCTTATGTATCAAACATCCATGGCAATCATAATGTAAACAATTAGCATATCACTATGAATTTCACCTTAATATAATAAAATATCAAAAATAAGAGGATGATAGGACAGTATGAATCTATTGTCCCACCATCCTTTGTCTTACATCCTTTGTCTTCTGTGTTCTGTTTCTATGTGCAATAATCCACAAAACATACTGCTTTATGTTTTAAAGGGCAGCTGTCTTTTTAGAATTTTGCTAAAAGAAAAAAATAGTATTTCCTTTTCTCTATATATCAGCCATTGTTCCTTGTTTTAGGTCCTAGGTTATATTTACTATCATTTATTTGAGCTAAAAAAAAAGGTTCGTTTTATTTTCAAAAATTCACTTCATCTTTAATTATATGCATGTGTTTGTGTATGCATCCATTGAATCCAGAAAAGAGCAATAGATCCTTAGAAATTTAGATTATACATGTGACCCACCCAGTGTAGGTGCTAGGACTTGAACTCAGGTCTTCTGGAAGAATAGCAAATGCTCTTAACTGCTGAGCCATCTCTTCAGGGCCCTGAAACGAGTTTCTTTGTCACCTCTCCAAATGCTGGCCTAAAGGCTGTTGTTTTTCTCAACTAGTTTTATGCTACGTCTTTTTTATGTTTTCATTTTCTTTTTTACATTTCATTTCATGGCTACTATTTTTCTCAAATAGTTTTAATCTAGGTCATTTTTGCACTTTCACTAGGAATAGAATCCTAACTTTCTAATTATATTTCAATGCTTTAAAAAAGATATTTATTGCCACTTGACTCTGCCACTTCCATAGTAATTGTTTTAGGGCTCTCTAAAGAACAGAGGGTGTGTGTGTGTGTGTGTGTGTGTGTGTGTGTGTGTATACCAGATTAATAAGAGTGATTCAGCGACTTACAAAATATGATCCAACATTAAATGTTTCCTGACAGAAAGGCGAAGGATCCAGTAGTTGGTCAGTCCAAAAGACTAGATGCCTTAGCAGCATTATGGTGCTGGAGTCCCAGGGAATTCCTAGGGAGCTGTCAGTTTTCAGTCTAAGTAGGAATCCCAAAGAAGCGGGTAATAGAACCAGAGGATGAATGCTTCAGGAACCAGACTGATAAACTTGTCAGTAATAGTGAGGACAAGAAGGCAAAAAGTAAAAACTTCCCCTTTCCATCTCCCATTATATAGGCTGCTACCATAAAGTGTGACCCAGATTTAGGGTGGGTCTTCTCAAATGATCCAATCAGGAAAATTCTCCAGAGACTTTCGGGTACTTGGTTGGGTTTTAGTTGATTCCATTTGTAGCAAGATGAGACTCAAGATTAGTCATGACATAAACATGTTGATGTAACCAACCGTCTTATTAAATAAGAAACACAGAAACAATGTAAAAGAGAAAGCCAAGAGGTCAGAGCTCAGAGCTAAAATCTCACCCTTCCTCCTGCTGTCCCAGCTTCGCGAAAGAGACCTACTTCCTGTCTGTTCGTTTTTTTTATAGTATGTTGTTCTGCCTTCTCATTGGTTGTAAACCCAAACACATGACTGCCTCGTCACTGTCTGAATGTACAGCCCCCTAGGTCTTAAAGGCATATGTCTCCAATGCTGGCTATATCCCTGAACACACAGAGATCTATGGGATTAAAGGCGTGTGCCACCACCACCACACTCTTGCTATGGCTCTAATAGCTCTGACCCCCGGACAACTTTATTTATTAACATACAATCAAAATAATATTTCAGTACAATTAGATTACCACCACATTTCCCCTTTTCTATTTTAATAAAAATAAAAAAAGCAAAAGGTTATAACTAACAAAAGAAAAACTATATACAAAAGTACAATAACTATATACAATATATACAAGTAATAAATACCTAAACAGGTATTTGACAAATCAGAGAAAATAATTCCATTATCTATCCTATTTTGGTAAATCCAAGATGTATCTAATGCACTTTCTATCCTAATTAATTTTCAACTATAACTAACTAATCTTCAACCATAACTAACTAATCTTCAACTCCCTCAGAGACCCAAGAAGGGAATAATATTAGCTAACAAAAATAAAAACAGGAAGTGCATGCAAGCAACTTCCAAAAAATTTGTGAGTTGACAGAAACAGCCAGCTGCCTGGGCAGTCACCTGAGGTTTCTCCGCAGTGTTGGGGCATCATCTTCAGCCTATAGGCTTAGTGTATCTGACAGACTCATTTGTGATGTAGGATGTATACAAGGTCAACAGTTCAACCTCACATTGGGTGAGAGCAGTCCACGTACCAGAAACACCTGAATTCCACTAGTGTCCTGTCATGATTCAGGATTTTAAATTCTGGAAATTGTTGACAGTTTTTAAATTCAGCTGTCCATTCTTCTTGGCTGTGTATATATGGCTTCATCTCAGCATCCCCTTCTTCTCCACATCCCTCTATTAAATGCCAGTCTACTTTTGAGAGGCATGAGCTTTCAGCTGCTGTTCCATTGTACAACAGAATCCATCGGCCCTCTGCCTGTTAAGCTGCCTTCGAAGAAAAGGGCACCGTACCTTTTCCGGATGCAAAGGCCACTTCAGGGATGGGGCCATATTGTCCTGGCCTCAGAAGATGCCTTTTGATAAAGCCATAACCACACTTATTTTGGCAAGAATCAGTAGTCCCTTGTTTTGTGATTTGTCTGTCCATTTTGTCCTGTTGATTCGAGGATACTTTGTTGTCCAGTGGCTAACTTTTGCCAAAATGAAAGTTGACTCCATATGCAGTTTCTTCAATGCCCATATTTTCTCTGAAGTAGATTAGTACTGCCAGGAGCCGACATGTCTCAAAAAAGAAAAATTTTCTAAGTTATTAAAACATTTTAAATGCCATATTCTGTAGATCTCTGAAGGGTTTGAAGATGACCTGTCTAAAACATCTCTGCTCAATTTTTAAAACATATCTAATATGACTACAAGTTCTATTGTAATGTCTAACTACTAACTTTCATTTCTTTATATCCTAATAGTTGGTAATAATAACATTCAAGGATCAGAAATTTGCATTATATTGTTAAATGAATAGCATGAATACAATTAGAAATATACATATAGCATTTTCTAACAATATCAATTTCACATTTGTATACAATATAAAACAATCCAATCCAATGTAAAGTATTTAAAATTAGTAATTGTCTTTTTCTATTCTTTCTTTTTTTTTTTGAACAAGAACCTTAAATCTAATCTCCTTTGCTTAGCCTTTTTCCTAACCCTAGACAATAACTTGTAACCAAACCCCCTAAATACTGAAAATTATCCCAGACCCAAAACCCATTAAAAAGACCAAAAAACCACCCGCCCCACACCACCTCTTTGGGAATGTGGGCGTCGTATTCTTAAAATTGCTTCCTGCTGGGTATGGGCGAAGTTTTCTTTATCCTGAAAGAAGAATTTTAGGTTAATTGTCAAATTCTAGGAGAGGTAACTATATCCTTCATTATCCAGTCTGTATATAATGCCAAAGTTCAGGGTTTATCTCAAGTCCTTATTCAAGTAGTCTTTGAGACTGGATCATCTCAGCTAGTCATCTCAAAATTGCTCTGAGCACCTTGTAGTTCAAAGCTGATCTGTGGATGATGTTTGTCAGCTTAATGATATTATTATTGTCCATGTGGAATTGTTGTTGTTGTGGGGCCCCATCTTCTTTCTGGAGACTTCAGTTGATGTTAGGCCTGGCCGTGATTTCCTGCAGAAAACTGATAAGAGACTCGAACACAAAAACATATATATGCAGCTAGCCTTTTTTCTAGAATTAGTTAGTACTCTATGTGACCATTCATATCTTAACAAAGTTTAAAATGTATATATATATAAATCTTGTAAATTTTGATATAAAATTTATACTTTAAGAAAAGTTTAAAGAATCAGAATAGAATCAAAAGAGTTGAGATTAGTAATAGAATAGTCCCTTAATTAATTTTGCTTTTGTCCTGTACCATAGCAGAAGATGGCTCTTATTCTGGCATGATACAGGGAGTTTGCATTTTCCTTTTAACAACATGCTTGATTTTAAAGAAGGAGAGAGCCATTCTCCAACTCCAAAGTCAGCTTTAAATTTTAATTGAACTGGGACTATTAGAAAACCAATAGTGTTAAATCTTTAGAGAAAAGCAGAAACAAACATTTAGGAAGACATAAAATTTTTTTAGATAATATATACCCATACACCGTTTCACTCTGTTTCTTGGGATAGATGAATTGTCCCTTTTCTTCAGTTGTCTCATTTGTCCAGTGTTCTTCAAATTCCTTAAACTTCATTCTCCTAAAAGACAAAAACAAAAACCTTTCCCCAAGACTAATTTTGGGGATGTTTCCTTTTGACAAGTTATTATCTGATTAAATGAAAAGGCATGTGTTATTGATACCAGTTAGTTTAAATTGGATGTTCATGCTGGTTGATGAACTATCACCTCCTCAATTAAGAGGTCTCTCTTGTTCAAATCGAACCTTTATCAATTTTGATGGTACCCACAGCTTATCTTCTCCTGTAGAAACAAAAGCAAAACCTCGTCCCCAATGTAATACATACCCTGGTTTCCATTCTGAGGTCAGCACATCCTTAAAGTATATAGGCTGATTTAATTCTGTAGTTTTTTCTATTATCCAATGTCTCTCTGCAGCTGTTGTTCCTTTCTCATTGGCATTAGGAAAATTCAAAGTTAGAAGAGCATTATGCAGTCTATTTCTGGGGGTTTTTGTTACCCATTTCTGTTTATTTAGCATATCCTTTAGAGTTCTGTTTGATCTTTCTATAACTGCTTGACCTGTAGGATTATGTGGTATGCCTGTAATATGCTTTATATTGTAATAAGCAAAAAACTGTTTCATTTTAACAGAGACATATGATGAAGCATTGTCAGTTTTGATTTGTGCAGGTATACCCATGATGGCCATAACTTCTAGCAAATGAGTGATTACAGAATCAGCTTTTTCAGAACTCAAAGCAGTTGCCCATTGAAATCCTGAATAAGTATCGATAGTGTGGTGTACATATTTCAATTTTCCAAATTCTGCAAAGTAAAGCACATCCATCTGCCAGATTTCATTTCTCTGAGTACCCTTTGGGTTACATCCTGCTGGTAATGGCGTTTGATTGTAGAAGGAACAAGTAGGACATTTCTTTATTATTTCTTTGGCTTGTTGCCAGGTTATGGAAAAATCCTTTTTTAAACCTTTACTATTGATGTGATGTTTTTTATGAAATTCTGAGGCCTCCAGCACATTTCCTATCAATAATTTATCAATCTCATCATTGCCTTGTGCTAGAGGGCCTGGCAGACCAGTATGGGATCGAATGTGAGTTATATATAAAGGATGATTCCTTTTCCTGATTGTACCTTGTAATTGAATAAATAGTGAAGTTAATTCTGAAGCATCAGGGATAAATTCTGCAGTCTCAATATGTAACACCACTCTTTCAGCATACTGAGAGTCAGTTACTATGTTGAGAGGTTCTGAAAAATCCATTAATACCAACAGAATAGCACACAATTCTGATTTTTGAACTGAATTATACGGACTTTGAACCACTTTACTTAAATTGTCTGATTTGTAACCTGCCTTTCCTTCTTTGTTGGCATCTGTATAAAATGTACGAACTCCAGATATGGGTTTTTGCCGTACAATTCGAGGCAAGATCCAATCAGCTCTCTTTATAAGATCAACTCTATTGCTTTTGGGATATTTGCTGTTGATTTCTCCCAAAAAATTACTGCAAGCTCTTTGCCAAGGTTCACTTTCTGTCCATAATTTTTCAATGTCCTCCTTAGTTAATGGTACGACAATTTCTGCTGGGTCTATGCCTGCTAATTGACGAAGTCTCAGTTTTCCTTTGTAAATCAAGTCAGAGATTTTTTCCACATAAGTTTTTAATTTTTTATTTGGTTTATTTGGTAAAAATATCCATTCCAATATAATATCTTCCCTCTGCATTAATATTCCAGTAGGAGAACGCCTAGAAGGTAAAATAACCAAAATGCAATCCAGCTTTGGATCAATACGATCCACGTGCCCTTCATGCACTTTCTTTTCTACCAAGGCTAATTCTTTCTCAGCTTCAGGTGATAATTCTCTTGGACTTTTTAAGTCCTTGTCACCTTCTAAGGTTTTGAACAAATTAGTCAGTTCATCATTTTTTACCCCAACAATAGTTCGTAGATGAGAAATGTCTCCAAATAATCTTTGAAAGTCATTAAGAGTCTGTAGTCTATCTCTCCGAATTTGCACCTTTTGGGGTCTAATTTTTTGTAGCTCTATTTTATATTCTAAATAATTAATAGAATCTCCTCTTTGTATCTTTTCAGGAGCAATTTGTAATCCCCAGCAAGGCAAAATTTTCTTTACTTCTTCAAATATTATTTCTAAAGTATCTGCATTTGAGTCAGCTAGTAAAATATCGTCCATATAATGATAAATTATAGATTTAGGAAATTTTTTACGTATCACTTCCAATGGCTGTTGTACAAAGTATTGGCACAGAGTTGGGCTATTCAACATTCCCTGTGGGAGGACCCTCCATTGAAATCTTTTAACTGGTTGAGAATTATTATAAGTAGGTACTGTAAAAGCAAATCTTTCTTTGTCTTTTTCTTGTAAGGGTATTGAAAAGAAACAGTCTTTTAAATCAATAACTATGAGAGGCCATCCTTTTGGTAACAGAGTAGGCAAAGGCATCCCAGATTGTAGAGAGCCCATTGGTTGAATTATTTTGTTAATTGCTCTAAGGTCTGTTACCATTCTCCATTTACCAGATTTCTTTTTAACAACAAATACAGGAGAATTCCAAGGGCTGGTTGATTCTTCAATATGCTGAGCATTTAACTGTTCTTCTACCAGCTCTTCTAAAGCCTGGAGTTTCTCTGTTGTTAAAGGCCATTGTTGGACCCATACAGGCTTGTCTGTTAACCATTTTAAAGGTAGAGCTGTTGGTGTCTTTGGAAGATCATCAGTTATTGTGCCCTGTTCTTGTATAATATGGATGGCTGGTGACCACTCATTAGAATAATATCTTCTAATATTTCTCTCAGTAACATGTGTTAGTTTATGATTTGTTTCTGAGATTGGAGGGATGTTAATCTGAGTATTCCATTGTTGCAACAAGTCTCGACCCCACAGGTTCATAGTTATGTTAGCCACATATGGTTTTAATTTTCCTCTCTGTCCTTCTGGACCTATACATTCGAGCCATCTTGCACTCTGTTTCACCTGAGATAATGTCCCAATTCCTAACAGTTGAACATTTACCTCCTGAAGAGGCCAAGTTGGATGCCAAAATTCTGGTGCAATTATGGTAACGTCCGCACCTGTGTCTACCAGACCAGACAACAAAACACCATTTATTTTTATTGTTAATTTTGGTCTTTGTTCATTAATAGAAGTTTGCCAAAAAATTTTCTTTATGTTTTCTCCTGATTTTTCTGTTCTTTCTGTTTCATCATCCTGACCAGCATGATTTATTCCAATAGGCATTTGGTTATTTAATCGCTCTCCAGAGCAGGCATTTCCTCTATGGCTGCAGGAAAGGTTTGAACTGGATTTGCACTGGGGGCCTGCGCGAGGCCCCTCTGGGAGTTTCCCGAAGACTGAGGCAAAGGATTACCCTGTCTGTCCTTTGTTGATCTACATTCGTTGGTCCAGTGTTTTCTCTTACCACACCTTCTGCATACTCCAGAAGGAAGGGGCATTCTGCTGCCATTGTTCCTTGAAGAAACATTGTTTCTGGGAATGACCTGTCTACAGTCCCTTTTCAAATGTCCTTGCTTTCCACATCCAAAACATCTAACACTCCTCAAACCTTTTGAAATTACTTCTCCTACCCACGTATCATCATGCTCATCAGCTTCAACATTAATTGTTTCTCTAATCCAATCTTCCATAGGTGCAGATCTTGCCCTTAATGGCCTGATTATTCTTTTGCATGCTGCATTCGCATTCTCAAAGGCCAAAGATTCAATTATTGCCTTACCAGCTTCTGAATCCGAGACCATTCTCTTTACTGCTGAAGCCAGTCTTTGTAAAAAATCTGTAAAAGACTCTTTGGGGCCTTGCATCACCTTTGTAAATGACTCAGATTTTTTTCCTGGTTCCTCAACTTTGTCCCATGCATTCAAGGCTGCCGTTCGACATAAAATTAGGGTTTGGACATCATATAAACATTGTGTTTGTGCTGAAGCATATTGGCCTTCGCAAATAAGCTGATCCTGGCAAACTTGTATTCCTTTATCCCTCCATTGTTTTTCTATGTTTTTAGCCTCCTCCTTAAACCAAGTCAGAAATTGAAGTCTCTGGCTGGGTTCCAGAACACCTTGTGCAAGGTCCCGCCAGTCCTGTGGTACTATCCTATTATATGTTGACCAAGAGTTTAACATTTGCTTTACATATGTGGAATGCATGCCATAAGATACTATTGCCTCCTTAAACCTTTTTAAATCCAACATTTCAATTGGAGCCCAAGTATTTTGTGTAGCCATTTGATCAGGCATCTGCTGTACGGTTACAGGATAAATTAAGGGTGACTGTGTGAAAACAGGCTTTCTTTCTGCAACCTTATGATCCCGACTTGAAACAACTTCACTGTTAATTTCTTCTGTCTGAATTTTTACAGGTTTAACAAGTTCTTCTAAAGCTGTTATCCTGGCACTTAAATTGACTATCTTTTTAAATATTAAAATGTGGATTAGTATACTGATAAGGTGCATAATTCCACCAATACTAATATTATATAGTTGTTCCATTATCAGACTGCCTAAAATTTCAAACAAAAACCAATTTTCTTCCAATGTACACATAAAACCCATTTGTTTTTTAATGTGGAAAAAATTCTCTTTTAAATAGTTTCCTTTAAAACATCTGATATGTTATGACTTACCAAATCTGCGTAGAACAGTAGAAATCTGAGGGGATTTTCAAAGCAGCCACCTAGTGTCCCAGGTGTAAATCCAGAGAGAGAGAGAGAGAGAGAGAGAGAGAGAGAGAGAGAGAGGAAAGAGAGAACGCACAAGAAAGCGTAGCCGGCTAAAGCTTAAATCCAGCCACGTTTTCCCTCTTGTGCCGAGTCAAGGCTTGGGTCTGGCTTCCTTAAGCTCCGACCATGTGCGTTGGCTTTACAGGCAGGGCCCTGTTCGGCAGGGCAGGTCTGAGTTGTTTGTAGCACCGGCTTTAAGCAAGCTGCTCACAGACCTAGGCCCGGGCTAGAAGCTGCCACCTGGACTAGGAAACCAGCAGCTCGGACTAGGAAGCCGGCAGCTCAGACTAGGACGCCGGCCGCTTCCTGCCGCTTCCTCCGCCGGCTGCCGCCGCCTGCCGCCCTTGTGGGAAAGTGGACCTGCTCTCAAGCCAAGCGATTTTTAATGGATTTTTGTCACGTTGGGCACCAGATGTTGATGTAACCAACCGTCTTATTAAATAAGAAACACAGAAACAATGTAAAAGAGAAAGCCAAGAGGTCAGAGCTCAGAGCTAAAATCTCACCCTTCCTCCTGCTGTCCCAGCTTCTCGAAAGAGAGCTACTTCCTGTCTGTTCGTTTTTTTTTTTATAGTATGTTGTTCTGCCTTCTCATTGGTTGTAAACCCAAACACATGACTGCCTCGTCACTGTCTGAATGTACAGCCCCCTAGGTCTTAAAGGCATATGTCTCCAATGCTGGCTATATCCCTGAACACACAGAGATCTATGGGATTAAAGGCGTGTGCCACCACCACCACACTCTTGCTATGGCTCTAATAGCTCTGACCCCCGGACAACTTTATTTATTAACATACAATCAAAATAATATTTCAGTACAATTAGATTACCACCACATAAACACCTCCTATTAACTTGACATACAATCTCATCTCCTTATGTCTTGCTTAATTTCTAAATGAAAATAATAACCAGTTCAGAATCCCACCTAATATAACTATCTGGTATAAAGCCAAAAACACATTATATACTTTAGAATAGGTAGAAATGTCCCTTGAGGGACATTTCTTTAATGTTTCATAACTTAAATATGATAACTATGGACATTCTCTCAATTGATGTTACATTACATGATAGAAAGAGGAAAGGAAACATAAACATCACTTGATATGTATGCATATATGCAGAAACAGGTTAACAAAATAGTACAAAAACACTCAGGTCAGTTACAATCCATGTTTCTGCAATTAGTCACACTGCTTTAGCTGGTATTTATAACTACCTTCTTCTAATATCCATTCTGTATTTTCTCTACTCTCAGCAGGCATTTCAGCTGGTCTTGGTTATTTTCCTGGAAGAATGACCCATACCTTCATTCCTGAAGGTTCTTGGGCCTTTGGCATCTTGCCTGGATTGGCTTGTTGTAGTTTTCCATTGAATTTAATAATAGACATGGTCATACCAAAAGAAGGCCTAAAAGATCTGCTGCACTGCAGACATAAACTTCTGTACATCCACTGTAGATAAGTAATTCAGTTTCCCCCTGGTAGTCTGGATCAGTAAGTACCTGTTGGCTTAAGGGCATCAGAAGCCCAAAGTGGCCAATGGAAAGCTTGAGCTTCCAGTACAATGTGGACTGTTGTTTTTAGTTCCTGGCAGGAGTATTCCCTTTCTGGAACTAAAACATCTAGACTAGCAGCACTTAAAGTTTCTGAAACAGAAATTTAAAATTTCCCTAGTATGTCATTAGGAGTGATAGTGAGTGGAACCATTCCCATTTCTTACACCTGATTCCTGGACTATTGATTCCTGGATTTTGGAGAAACAATACTATCTACTAGAAGCCTTCTGAAGAACCCTGTCCTAGCCCTCCAGGCTACTATCACCAAATTGGTGCTGTAACTGTATCTTTAAATGGCCATTTTGTCTTTCTATCAGACCAACTGCCTCAGGGTGGTGAAGCAGCAGATTCCTGGGTAAAACCTGTGGATTCCATGTTTGTAGGCCTGTTGTCCCACTTCTCTGGCTGTGAAGTGAGTTTCTTGGTCAGAAGTAATCCTGTATGGAATACAATAATTGTCGACAAGGCATCCTTGTAAGTTCAGAGGTGGTAGTTTAGACTGAAGCATAATATGCAGGAAAGGCAAATCTATAACCAGAATAAATATTTATTCCTGTAAGGACAAAGCATTGCCATTTCCAGGAAGGAAGTGATTCAATGTAGTCAATTGGCCACTAAATTGCTGGCAAGTCACCATGAGAAATGATGCCATATCTGGGGTTCAGTTTTAGTCTCTGCTATTGGCAGATCTAACACCCAGCAGCAGCTGTAGCCAGATCAGCCTTGGTAAGTTTCAGAAGTCCATGTTGCCTAACCCATGCATAACTTCCATCTTTGCCACTAAGGCCACTTGGTTCATGAACCCATTGGACAATGGCATGGATGGCTGGGGAAAGACGTTGAATGTCCACAGAATGAGTCATACCATCTACTTGATTATACTCTTCCTCAGCTGAAGTCACCTTCATGCGTGACCCACGGATCTTCGTTTCCTTTGTTCACTGTCTGAATTTCTCTAATCCCATTCTAGCTTTTTTTTTTTTTTTTTATCTTATCTATTCTTTCCATTCCTTCCAGAGGACTCATTTCTGGCAAGGTAACAGAGGCCATATTTAGAAAAGAACATAAAACACATTTCTGTTTCCCTTGTGAGCGATAGCTTTGTTTTGTTATAGGAACCATAAGACAATTCCTCTCTGGGACTGTTTTAGCAAATGACACTTTTTAATGAGATGTTCTTAAATCATTAGTTTATCTCTCAAAATAGCTGCATTGTATTTGGAGCTCGCTAAAGAATTTGTTCATTCTTCAATTGTTTGAAGGCTAGTACAGTGGGTAAACTGGGACTTCCTTAGCAAAACACCACACAGTGAAGCATGTAAACAATGGAGATTTATTTATTTATTTGCAATTCTAAAAACTGAAAGTCCATGGGAAATATGCACATTTGACTTTTGGAAAGGACTCTCTTCTTCATTCATAAGTGGTCCTCTGTTTTGTATGTCTTCACATGGAGTTTCATTTTCATTCACAGGGCCAGGGGAGGAGAATATAGTGGAATGAAGGAGAGGCTAGGAAGAGTCAGGGTCTATTCTTTTAATAAGAGCCCTAGATTTATATGATTCAAGTCCTAACCCAAGATTTTATTTAACCTTAATTACTTCTATAAACTCCTTTTCCATACCTATTGTCACACTGGAGCCAGGAGTATATAAATTCTGTGGAGATAAAAATAAGTTCATAATATCTTGTATTAATGTTATGTCTGAAATGCAACTGTATATTTCATTGGTACCCAGGCATTTCTGAAGGAAATATAGCATCACTTATGTATGGGTCAGTCAAGTACCTAAAGACTTAGGTGTGGTCACTGTTGGTCTAGTCAATGTTCTATAACCTTCCAAGAAAAAAATGCATTTGCTTTAAATGGTCCCCATTCAAAGGTTGAGTACTCTTCATGTTCAGTCATTTACTCAGACTCATTGTGATTCACCTGCAATTAAGTGAGGTGAGGCAGTCCTCAGTGTGACCTCTTTGTACTGTGGTAGGGAAAATTATCTCACCAGCTTCTGTAATTTGGCATATCTTGAAGCCTGCCTAGAAGAGGATCAATGAACTCTTAACAATTTCTTTGATTGTGCCTCTCCATTTGCTTTCTACTGCATCTTCAGTTGATGGAAGTTTTGTCAGTAATCTTATGGGTTTCTTACCTATACCATAGACATTATGATGAATTTTCCACATCTACTCTAGAAACCATATGAAATCTCCTGTTCTCCTTGGGTATGAGGCACACAGATAGTGCACATACAGACAAACACAGACACAGACACATCACACAACCCCCCTCCACACACACACTCACACAGAGGGTGAGGCAAAACACTCACATATTATTCTTTTATCAAAACATCTCTTTTAAGGCCTTTTTGTCCTCCTGAGATGCACTTTATTATACCTAAAAGCTGGGTGAGTGGTCATATAGCTGAAATCCCAGCACTTTCAAGAAGGAGGCTGATCATGAATTCCTACCTCAAAACCAAACAAAACATAAAAACAGCAACAATAACTAAAAAGAACAAAAAGGAGAGATGTTTACAAAGTCTATTGCAGCTCTTATTCAGAAAACCTACTTTTCATATTTTCTCAAGACAAGTAAACCCTCTAGTTACCTTGCACGAATTGTTCGTTTCCTCCCATGGCCCCAAGTCACCTTGTCTGTCACTTGCCATCTCTAATTCTTATGTACCGTATTGCTTTCTCAATGAAAATTTATGTAACTCCTCAAAGGAGATCAAATTCTCTTTCTGTGTACCTTCAGAGATACCCAGGGGAGAAGGCGGCTGCATTTAATTTGTGTCTCATTATTTGTATATTACATTTTCTTAAAGAGGTTATTTAAAAGTTGAAGTCCCTGTACATACATTGGCTTAATATTATACTCTCAGTAACTGAGATTATTGATTACAGAAGGTAAAATGGCTACGTATAAGTGAACAAATATATTTGTGGACTTTCCCTGATGCAATTTAAAGCCCACTACCATCCGGTTGTGGTACCTTGTGTCTTAATCCCAGCACTAGAGAGGCTGAAGTAGGAGTATTGAGAGTTCAAGACTAGCCTGGCATCCACCGCAATGACAGCAGCCAGAGCAACAAGAAAACAATAGAAACCAACCAAAGCAACAGGAAAAAAAAACTAATCCTGTTTCACTTTGTCACCAGGGAATTTGGGATTGGGTATCGTGTCTCATTAGATTGGTTGGAAGAAATGCAAAGAGAATTGTGTAGTTGGAAGGAAGGGTGGTAGCTTTTGCTCTGGGTGCAGAGGAGATGTCTAAGAGGATTTGGGGGATTTTGATTTGTGTTTTATGATTGTGTAAATCACCTACTCCAGATAGGTGAGGGAGTATATATGTATTAAGTTAGAGACCACTGACATAATCCAGGCAAGAGATCATCATGACAAATAACACCTTTGCCTAGAGTGTTTTGGCAGAGGTGTAGAAATGTGGTCTGATATGGGACATATTTTGAAAGCAAAGCTCAAAAGGAGTTGCTGACAGATACAAGACATATGTAGACACAGAGACGTTAAAGAGAGTTTCAGGATGTTTTCTCCACTAATAAACTGGTACAACAGTGTTGATAATTACTGAGAGGGAAAATATAATCATATAAAAGTAAACAAGCTTTCAAGAGTATACCAGGCTTTTAAGAGTATACTTAGTTTTAGATGCATGGATTTTGAAATATTAGCACTTCTACTGTGGATACCATGTCAGGTTGAAAGTTTATCAGTCCAGGCTATGAGAGAGCTAGATGGAGAGAGTTAAGACCTCAGAATGGATGAGATCTATTAGGCAGTGAATGTGCATGGAAAACAAAGGATGAATAGAGCCAAGGAGATGAAATTCTAATGGCAAGTGATCTGTTCAATGAGAAGGCATGGGTGGAGCAGTTGAGAGCGGATGGCAGTATGTATGGACAAACATTAAAGTGTTCTCAGATTCTAAGTGAAGAAAAATATTTGAGAGGGTGTGGTGATGATTTGGTCCACACATTTTTGACAGGTCCAAGAAGATAAGGACAAATAATTCATTATTGAACTTAGGAACACATGAATCATCTTGGTGATAAATAATCAATCTCACTGGTAGTATGAGTACCACAGTATTCGTGCAGGAATCTCAGTAAACAAAAGGAAACTTCCAATGACTAAACATCAGTTTTAAGTTATATCATAGTTTATTTGTCACTCAAAACATAGTTAAAGGTAGTCATGGACGCAAATGCTTGTAATCTCATACTCAATAGAGAGAAGCAGGATGATTGCTGGGAGTTTGAATCAAATTTCTTCTTAGCTGGGCGGTGGTGGCGCACGCCTTTAATCCCAGCACTCGGGAGGCAGAGCCAGGCGGATCTCTGTGAGTTCGAGGCCAGCCTGGACTACCAAGTGAGTCCCAGGAAAGGCGCAAAGCTACACAGAGAAACCCTGTCTCAAAAAACCAAAAAAAAAAAAAAAAAAAAAAAGAAAAGAAAGAAAGAAAAAAAAAGAAACAAATTTCTTCTTTATAAGGGATTCTAGGGCATCTAGAACTACACAGTGAGACACTGTCTCAAAAAACAAACCAAGAGCCAGGCGTTGGTGGCACACGCCTTTAATCCCAGCACTCGGGAGGCAGAGGCAGATGGATCTCTACAAGTTCGAGCCCAGCCTGGTCTACAAAGCAAGTTCCAGGAAAGGCACAAAGCTACACAGAGAAACCCTGTCTCGAAAATCCATAATAAAAAAAAAAAAAAGAAAGAAAGAAACAATGAAACAAAAAAGCAAATCAAGCTGGGCAAAACAAGACAAAATTGTTGATGGCAGTGTCTTGTGAAGTAGTGTAGTTCATGGAGAAAGAAATCTGGCTATGGTGGTTCTCAGAGAGAAGGCTAATTAATAGACTATAGCCATTAAGAGGGCTAGAGACAGTCAAGACCGGTGGTGTGGACTAGATGAAGGTGGATATGTTATACAGTTGGATCTGGTAAGTTTGTTTAGGTAGCTTTTGTACTTGAAATTCTATAGGAAACATTTTAGGAAATGAGGGTGAGACTATAGGTTACAGCTTGGAAGAAGGAGAATGTGATGTGGACTTCAAGTGTGAGAGAAGAACTGTCCACAGTAAATACAGCAACCTTGTTGGATGTCTATGAGGATCAGTTGTCACAAATACATCAAAGAAAAAGGCTGCCTTGTCCCCTAGGCACGTTCAGCCAGGAGAATACAGGAAGAAAGTGGGGAGAAAGTTGGATTTGTTTAAGCCTATGTTTTTCTAGATACCAAGAATACAGGGAATAGTAAGGTATATTTATTTCAATAAATAGTTATAATAGTCATCCATGGAATTCAAACTGAGTAAAGAGGAAAGCAAAAACTAAATTTTGTTGGAATGATGAGACATTTATGCCCCAAATAGATTACTAGCACAAAATTAACTCCTTCTAGGCTTTGTATCAACCTGATAGTATTTTTTTTTCCACTGTGGTTAAGTACAAACACATATGATCTGCTCTAAATATCTCCACATTATCTAAAAACCTCATTCATAAATGTTAAAACTATCAACAACAAAATCTAATACTTAATTTGTTCATTCACTTATTCAAAGCCACAGAACAAAGCACAAGAATGCCAAGACATGTCTTCACAGGTACAAGACCTCATTCCTGTGAGCAAGCACATTGTATGTGAATATTTACAATCTGTGTTAGAGATCCATGATATGCCAGGATTGAAAAGATTTCATAATTGTTTTCTAGATTAATAAGAATGAGGATTGATACCTAAATAATATAATAGAAGTTTTCCCACTTAGTGAAGAAATCCAGATTTACTGATTTGATAATTTGGGAGGATAACAAATTGCATTAAGAGAAAAAAATCATTAATTTAAAAGATAAAAATGCATCATGTGAAATCCGCGATTTTATGAAGAATCATGTTTAATTTGACTTAACCAATAAATTCAGTGGATTATAACAGTTACAGTATTTTGAACTATTCATTATTTTCTTTCAATTTCATTCTCTTTTCCCTTCATAAACTGACAAGTCAAGAAAACTAAATTTCCCTCAGACTAGTTTTCACCATTGTTCTGGATCTGATTAAAGCTTTACTAATCCAAGACAATTACACAATATTTGACAGAAGAGATGAGCTGGCATGAAAGTGAAATAGGTCACAGTGCACCAGCCTGCTCATGTGGTGGGGATGGCCAGGAGCTGGAAGTGGCCATGTGTAGCTAAAGTTTTCCTGCCTTGCCCACAGTCAGGGCAAATCTTTGTCACCCGCCAGTCCCACAGCCACTCAGACCCAACCAAGTAAACACAGAGACTTATATTGCTTACAAACTGTATGGCCATGGCAGGCTTCTTGCTAACTGTTCTTATAACTTAAATTAATCCATTTCCATGAATCTATACCTTGCCATGTGCCTCGTGGCTTACCAGCGTCTTCACAGGCTGTATGTCATGGCGGCGGCTGGCAGTGACTCCTTCCACCTTCCTGTTTGTGGTGGTATTCTAATTGTACTGAAAAATGATTTTGATTGTATGTTAATAAATAAAGTTTCCCCGGGGGGTCAGAGCTATTAGAGCCATAGACAGAGTGTGGCGGTGGTGGCACACGCCTTTAATCCCATAGATCTCTGTGTGTTCAGGGATACAGCCAGCATTGGAGACATATGCCTTTAAGACCTAGGGGGCTGTACATTCAGACAGTGACGAGGCAGTCATGTGTTTGGGTTTACAACCAATGAGAAGGCAGAATGACTGGAAAATCGAGTTACACACAGGAAATAGCTCTCTTTCGAGAAACTGGGACAGAGCAGGAGGAAGGGTGAGATTTTAGCTCTGAGCTCTGACCTCTTGGCTTTCTCTTTTACATTGTTTCTGTGTTTCTTATTTAATAAGACAGTTGGTTACATCTACACCTGTTCTTTCTTTTCTCCTCTCTGTTAGTCCCGCCTATACTTCCTGCCTATGCACTGGCCAATCAATGTTTTATTTATTGACCAATCAGAGCAGTTTGACATACAGACCATTCCACAGCAGTCATGAGTGGAGTATGGGTGCCTTCTTTCATCAACTCTGATGTTTGAAGAGGCAGAAGCTTCCATTTGAGTCTAGACTTGGTGGGTGCCTTTGAGAGTTTTTCTAGATGGTTAGCCTCTTATCTGTTTATGCTGACTCCAAATAATTCAGAATATCATTCAATACATGTTCATAAAATTTCCTTGTTCAAAGTAATTGGAAGGAGACCTGTTCTCTGGCAGAACACAATGTCCTATGGAGTCAGGAATTTAATCAAACAAATGAGTGGCCTACACATTAACATCACTTTGAATCCATGTTATAAATATACATTCTTGAGATCCATGCTCTAACTGATGCAATAGGGAACTACTACTTAATATGTACTAATATGCTGTAGTAATCTCTAGGGCAGTGCCATTATCTAGCATTTGATACAGAGAAATGACTTAGAGATCCTAGTGAAATCTGATATGTAAAGTGTGCCTGCTAGTATCCCAGGAGTCACTTGAGAGAATTGGTAGGTGAATAAGAGACACATTAGGAAGTTCCATGTGTAAGTGTAGTTGATTACACACACACACACACACACACACACACACACACACACACACAGAGAGACAGACAGACAGACAGACAGACAGACAGAGAGGAGAGAGAGACAGAGAGAGAGAGAGAGGTAGAAGAGAGAGAGAACATTCTAACATTCTTTTAATAGAAATCTCGTTTTCTGGCCTCTCAAGGCACATTGCTATGTACATCTGCCTTCCAATTAAAAGATCCGTCGAAAGAAAGAGTTTTAACCTTGTATATACTGAGCATCTGAGCTTAAGATTGTAAGACTTCTTTCCTTTCTTTCTTTTCTTTTTTTTTTCTTTTCACAGTGGAAATGGTAAAAAAAAAGTGAGTCCAGTGGCTTTTTACTGTATCTGCTAGATAGTCATCATCATGTTCCTTAAAGCCTGTCCTTTAAAGTTAGTTTTCTGATACTTATTGTTTTAATATAGTCAAAACAATAGAAATCAAAGAAAAAACACCAAAATATTTGACATAAAATTATTACCAAATACCTAAAGTTTTTAATTTGCCTACTTGCTTATAAACATATATGTATGTGTGTGCATACTGTATATACATCCCTATAATTCCTATAGTTATATCACTTATCACATCTCATTCTTAAGTCTACATAGGAAGATATTCCCAGAACATCTAGCATTTGCTGAACATATTTTTTTTTATTTTTATGCTGTGTTCTACCATCTTAAGTCATTGTTGCTCACATCTGTCCTGTATGATTGGTTTCCTTCATATTGCACCTGCATTTCAGCAGCCAAATATGGACTTCTCTGATGAAGACCACCACATACTTAGGAGCCTCTTATAGGTCTTCCTGGTGCTGCTATATTTTGGGAGTTATATTTTAAATACAAATATACACTTTGTTAGGAACATTTTGAAATATGTATTATGTGATGTGTTTTAACCATCATACTAATGGCTTTCTTCACCACCTTGAGTTTTCCTGACTATTCTTTTGTTGAAGGAAAAGGGCACCAGTTGAGCTCTTTAACAGTAAATATTAGTTTATTCAAATCAAGGAATGATATAGAGAATGGACCTTAAACTGTGAACCTTTTAAGAATTTGGACTAGTATGTCCCAAACAGAAAAGCCAAATCAGATTTCAAATGTATGGTTTTGGTTATTTCTTTGATTTTTGAACAAGAGCAAATTTAATTTAATAGTCTAGTTGATATTTAGAAACTGGTACTTCAAGGTGGTTTCTTTTCTCACTGTCATCGTAGTTCATTTTGTCTTTCTCTCATTTATGATCAATATTTTGTAGTTGTTCACTGATAACATTTCTCCACATAGGAGGCAACATCATATAGCTGAGAGGAAATGGTCCTATTAACCTCACTAAACTTATTTACAATTACTTATTTTTATGCAAAAACTATGACATTATCAGGATGTGAGATAATATTTAAAAATCTTTATGTATATGCTACATTAAACATAATCTAAAGTGATACTTGTCCTTCCTTGTTATAATTATTATCATGTCCGCATATGTGTGTGTGTGTGTGTATGTGTGTGTGTGTGTGTGTGTGTGTGTGTGTGTGTGCATTTCTTTGCAACCTATGTTCACTAGAGTTTTACAATCTGTGTAATTTCCTAATATCAGCATTGAGTTTTAGCTATTGTAGGTGGAGGAAGAGAGATGCCTTGCTTTCCATATGTTTTAAATTGGTGATAGGAAAATGGTATTCATTAAAATTTTACTCAAATTACTTTTGATTGGGGAGTAAATTGCAAGAAAATCAAACAACTTCTTTACATGTTTATGCCAATTAAACTTTAGTGGATCATATGGAAGTTCTAATTTTAATTATTTGACTAATTATGTACCAGTTTACAAAATGGCTTGACTAATTTACATTCTTATGAAGAGTGTGCAATGCTCCCCTGTTCTCTACTTGGTCACCAAAACTTACTAACTTTAGTTCTTTTGGGATTAGCTATTATTACTGGAGTCCAGTGACTAATGATAATGATTTGATTTGCATTTTGCTGTGATTAATGTTCAACATCTTTGGCATTATTTTGACAAATATTTATTGTCCATTTCTAATAAGACTTTTTATTTAATTTTGAGATTTCAGGCTTCATTATAGATGTTGTATATTAACTCTTTGTCAGATGTATAATGTGCATAGTTTTTCATATGGCTAGCAAGCACAATACCACTCATATATCCCCCAGAAATGAAATCAGTATGTCAAAGAGACAACTCCATTCATGACTTAATTGCAGTTCTATTCACAAGAGCCAGGTTATGTGTCCATCAAATGATAGGTGGTTTAACAAATGTGGTACAAATTTACAGTGAAATACCAGTTAGTCATGAAAGTGAATGGGAATCCTGATATTTGCAATAGCAAAAGTGGAATTAGAGATTATCAAGTTACTTAAAATAAGACAGACAAGGAGGTAAGTATTTCTAGTATTTAAAATAGTTTTGTAGACGAATTTCTAAATGATCTTATTAAATAAAGAACATGGAGCCAGAAATTTGGGTTAAAGCCTTAGAGAGATCAGGGAAATATGGAAAGCCACCAGCTAACCTCACCTCACCAATTCAGCAGCTTCCCAAGAGCATGACTTCCTGTCTACCCAGGCTTATATGCCTTGCTTTTCTTGCCTCTTATTGGCTCTTAGCCCAGCTACCTCACTTCCTCTTCCTACACAACTCTGTCACTGTCTGTCTGTCTGTCTGTCTGTACAGACCTCCAGGTCTCTATGGTTGGTACTGGGATTAAAGGCATGTGTCATCACACTTGGCTCTGTTACCTAGTGTGACCTTGAACACACAGGGACCTGCCTGCTAAGGGATTAAGGGTGTGTGCTGCCTGACTTATTTGTTTACTTAAAATAACTGGCCTTTCCCCCCTGGTCTTCAGACAAGCTTTATTTATTAATGCAAAAATAAAATATCACCACACAGTTTTTAAATTTAAGTATACATTTGATCATTTTCTTCCCTTCTCCTGATCCCTGCTAGATCCTTTCCCTTCTTGGATTGAATATAAATCCAACTTTATATTCTTTCTCAACAAACAACCAAAAACCCAATACAACAACAAAATCCACAAAACCCCCCAAAGCAAAATAAAACCAACAGACACCCCCACCCCAAATCTGTAATCAAGTGAAAGCACATAAGAAAAACTGTGGAATCCATCTTATATTGGTCCACTACTCCTGAACTTGAGGCCTGTACTGGAGTAATTGATATACCAACTGTCACTCTATTAGAAAAAACTGATTTTTCCTTCATTCAGTTGTTAACCTTATCCTAATGGCTAGATATTCATTCATTCATTCATTCATTCACTCATTTGCTTTAAAAACTATAGCAAAATAAAAGATAAAACAAAATCCAACAGGAAAAAAAAGAGCCTAAACAAAGGCACAAGAATCAGAGATATTTATATACTTATAAGCCCCATAAAAACACTAAACTGAAGCTATAACATATATGCAGAGGGCCTAGTACAGACCTATGCAGGTCCTGTGCATGCTGTTTTAGTCTCTGGAGTTTACATGAGCTCTACTTATGTTGATTGAGAGGCCTTATTTTCTTGATGTCCTTTGTCCTCTTTGGCTCTTACACTTTTTTTGCCTTTTCTTCAGGGTTTCCTGAGATCTGAGGGGAGGGATTTGATGGAAACATCCCATTTAAGGGTGAGTATTCCAAGGTTTCTCACTATGAATAATGTCTGGCTGTTGGGTTTTATTTTTGTTCTCATTTTATGCAGGAAGAATCTTCTCTAATGATGGCTGAACAAGGTACTGATCTATGAGTACAGCAGAATAGCATTATGGATCATTTTATCACTACATTTTTTTCTTTTTTATTAGACCAGTATTATTTTGGTTATTCTAGGTCCCTGGGACATGTAGTCCTAGATCCTTGGTCACTCAAACAGGTGAGTTTCACTCTCATGGAGCTGCACATAGTTAATAAGTCAAAGAAAAGGATTTTTGAATGTTTTCACCATGAAGAAATAATAAATGCTGGAGGAGATAATTATTCTATTTTAAATATTATAAAATGTCCATGTTTATCAAAATTGCTATGGTGATCATTAGTTTCAATACTTTTTACACATTTTTAATGCACATATTAAGAAGCATTTATAAAATTTGATTTACTCATTTCATAATAAAAAAGTTTGAAATTATAAAATCAACTTAAAATAAGATATATTTTGCATAATGAAAGAGAATAAAATCATACTAATAATTTTTAAAATGGAAGGAATAAAATGTGTCTTTTGTACAAGTTTTAAATAAATTGAGGGGTAAAAATTAAAAGAATATGTTAGTAATTATCAGAGAGTTAAAAGTGAAACTGAAAACATAAAACACTCAATCTCAATTATTTTTCATGTCATAATCATAGTTTTGCCCATCAAAGGAGAACAAAACCTTTAGTGATGTAAAATCTACAATTATTTTCATTATCATCACATAATTTCAATGGACAGATTTTCTTTCATTTTACCCATCCAAATGTATGAAAACTGTATGCATATAAACACTCTGATTCTATCCTTAGCACTTTACAATGTTCATGATTCTCAAATAACTTCTCTTTAAGTTTAATCCAACAATGCTTCTCTCAAAGACAGCACCATACACCCAGATGTAAACACTGCTTTAAGAGCCAGCCATATGCTGACAGATGGCATCCCATCTGTGGCTCAGTTATTAAAAATAAATTTCTTGGCTATGTTCAACAAATGTAAGATATTCTTATCCATTTTTCCCCAAGAAATGTTTAGTTTTCAACCCCAAGTTTAGCAAACTAAACCACAAAATTCAATTCTATATAATGCCTTGAGTAACAAAATAAGCTTCATGCCAGATTAAAACTATATATTTATGCTAAGAGTCTCAATAGAGGAAAACTAGAATAAGAAAATGTAAATTAATTTCTCTAAGTTAATATACTGTGGATCTGCCTTGGCGCTATTAGATAGGGAAGACAAGACATTTTGGAGTCAGTGTTAAGACTTAAGCATTGGTGGATGGGAACATGCAATCCCAAAACACTTGCAGTGTTTTACACATTGCTCAGACTCCAAAGTGCTTGTCAGTGGTTCTTTTTCTGCTGTGTCTTTAAACCTTCAAATCAGTTTTTTTTTCATAGTTTTCAGTGTTAAACAACACTTTGAAGAAAATATGAGAAATACCAGTAATAAATCTCTGCTCACCATAAAGAGACAGGGTTTTTGAAAAAGATGAAGAAAAGCAAGGGATGTCACTGACAGCATTTAATAAGGTTGATTTCACCCACTGAACTGGCTGTTCAATCATCTTGTAGACAGAGGTTTCTAGACAAAATGATTGAGAAAAGAAGAACATCATTTTTTAAAGGTGATAAAACAAATCAAAATGACAATGACAACACATACATGAACACACAGGGAGGGAGAGGGGGAGGAAAGTGTTGTGAAACAATGTTTTTGTACACTGTGAAATTGTGTCACTCTGATTGGTTTAATAAAGAGCTGAAAGGCCGATTGCTGGATTTTCAGGCATGGAGGATGCTGGGAAGAAGAAAGTTAGATGTGGTGGTATTGTGTCCCCCAAAATATTGTGTACCTTAATAAACTTATCTGGGGTCAGAGAACAAAAAAGGCACTAGTTAGGCAGTGATAGCACACGCCTTTAATCCTGGCATTCCAGAGATAGAAATCCCTCTGGATCTCTGTGAGATCAAGGCCACATTGGAAACAGCCAAGCATGGTGACACGCCTTTAATCCCAGAAAGCCAGCCTTTAATCCCAGAGAGTGGTGGTAGAAAGCAGAAAGGTATATAAGGCGTGAGGACCAGAAACTAGAAGCATTTGGCTGGTTAAGCATTTGGTTGGAGAAGCATTTGGCTGGTTAAGCTTTCAGGCTTCTAGCAGCAGTTCAGCTGAGAGCCATTGGGATGAGGACACAGAAGTTTCCAGTCTGAGGAAACAGGACCAGCTGAGGAATTGGCAAGGTGAGATAGCTGTGGCTTGTTCTGTCTCTCTGACCTTCCAGTATTCACCCCAATAACTGGCCTCGGGTTTGATTTTATTAATAAGAACTTTTAAGATTCCTGCTACAGTCAGAGATACAAGAAGACAAGGAAGAAGCAGGGAAGCAGGATGGACAGTATGTAGATGAGGTAAACAAGCCTTGGGGAAGCATATAGATGAATAGAAATGGATTAATTTAAGTCATAAGAGCCAACCCAAAAGAAGCCTAAGCTATCAGCTGAGCTTTCTTCTTTAATATGTCTCTGTGTCATGATTTGGGAGCTGGCTGGAGAGAGAGAGAGAGAGAGAGAGAGAGAGAGAGAGAGAGAGAGAGAGAGAGAGAGACAGACAGAGACAGACAGAGAGAGAGAGAGAGATAGAGAGACTGATAGAGAGACAGAGACAGACAGACAGAGAGACAGAGACAGAGAGAGAGAAAGAGAGACAGAGAGACAGAGAGAGAGATCTTATTTGTGAAAATCTTTAGTGACCATACCTAGATTCCCATTTCTGTAGCATCTTGGTCTTGGTAACTGGAAGTAGAGATACTTTTTACCCATTTCTTCCTCAATTTTTAAAAACTATCTTCTCTTTTGTATGTTATTATACATGATCAGTGAATGGTCTACATGTTGACTGACTGACAAAGAATGTTAAAAAGAAAAAAATCACTAAAAACCTAGGCATGGTAGTTCATGTACACAGTCCCAGTACTTGTGAGTCAGATGGAGCAGGAGAATTTTGAGGGTAAGACTAGCCTACACTGTGGTGTAAGAACCTTTCCAAAAGAAGAGAAAAATATTTGAGGAGGTCCATACATTCAATCTCATTTAATTCTTAATTCTTGCATGCATTGGAAATCACACATGTGCTCCATAACTATGTGTGGTTCTTAGGCTGTTAAATCAAAAGGAGAGACTCATATCTTCTACCCTTATAAAATTTATAGTCTATTGGTGAAAGCAGGCCAGTGAATAGACAAGTGAAATAGATCAAATATCTCAAATGGGAGTTCTTTTGCGGTGTGAAAGAAACATGGAGAATTGAGTGAAGAGGAATATCTAAGTAACCCTTGGACACCTTTGCTAGGAACATAGTTTGGCTTTTTTGCTAATAGCTAAGATATGCATTTAATTTTACTTCAGCTTTTAAAAATAATTTTTAATTTTCTTGATTCAATTTTGCAAGGTATTTTTTCATTTTTTGGAATATCATGTCCTTGTATTTCTTTAAAACTGTAAGATGTATAGAAGCAGACTTCTTATCATGGTCTTGCTATCCTATAGATATGCAGGAAGTAAGCAGAAAAGCATTGCTTTGCAAAAAATAAAATGTATGGAGGGGAGAAAATTAGAGTAACTCGCATCAGCAACTTTAAGTATTGTCATGCCCCTGGGAATACAAAAACTTTCAATACCTCTGTCTATCTGTTTGTTTCTCTCTGTGTTTCTTGTGTGTCTGTTTGTGCATTTGTGTGTGTGTGTGTGTGTGTGTGTGTGTGAGAGAGAGAGAGAGAGAGAGAGAGAGAGAGAGAGAGAGACAGAGAGACAGAGAGACAGAGAGACAGACAGTGAGAGATAGAGATAGAGATAGATAGAGAGAGAGAGAGAGAGAGAGAGAGAGAGAGAGAGAGAGAGAGAGAGAGAGAGAGAGAGTTCTGTTCTGTTCTTTCTGTTCTGTTCTTGTTGCTTGTTCTTGGGTGTGAAGGTCAGAGGAAGATATCAGGTGTCCTGTTCTTATCACAATATATCTCAATCCCTTGATAGAGTCTCTCATCAGATCTGAAGCAGGTTTGTATCCAGCATGTTCCAGCAAGATGCCTATTTCTACTCCTCAGGTGTTACAGCCATGTGGGCATCCAAGTCATGCTTTTTATGTCAGTGCTAGTGAATACACGTTTTCACGTTTGTGTGGTAAGCACTCTTACTTGCAAAGACATCTCTCTTACTGCTTTTCTATCATTGCATGTTGTCCTGGCTAATTTTATATCAACTTGATGAAAGCTATGGTCATCTTGGACAAGGGAACCTCGATTGAGAAAATGCCTCTATAAGATTTTATTCATTAGTGGTTGATGAGGGAGAGTCCAGAACATTGTGGGTGGTACCACCCCTGGGTAGGTGGTTCTGAGTTCTATAAGAAACCAAGCTGAGCAAGTCATGAGGAGAAAGCCAGTAAACAACACCCCTCCATGCCCTCTGCCTCAGCTCTTGTTTCTAGGTTCCCATCCTATTTGCATTCCTGTTCTGACTTCATTTGATGATGGATAGTGATGGTGAAGTGTAAGCCAAAGAAACCTTTTCCTCCCCAAGTTGCTTTGGTCATGGTGTTTCATGACAGCAATAGTAACCCTAACTAGGATGCATGCCTATATCTACTCTATAAAAATCTTTTCATCTGTCTTACCAGGAAAACCCCATATGATAACTGACTATAAAGTCCTCTTTTGGGGTAGAGGCAAAGTTCTCTCCACTGGGATGAATGCAAAGAACTCTCTGGCAGAGTAAGTATCTGTATCTCCGGAACAATGTACTACTTCAGGCATCAAAGCATACTTGTCCTCCAGTCAAGGTTTACAAATATTGCTAGATCATTTTTTTTTCTGGAGAAAGCCTATAACATGCAGAAATATAAAAAGTCCAGTGAAAACTATCTCCTAATGGGAATTAGAAAGTGATTTAATTACCAATAACGTAATGGCACAACACAGCTAAATAGAAACTAAATCTTAGTTCTTCAAGTATAGATTCTATGAACTCTGGACTGCATAACACGTATATTTCTTTACAAGAAGAAAATGTTTGGTGATTGATGGAACTGCAAGGTTTTTGAATAATATTTATGCCATCATGACAGTGTGGATCTGATGGTCAAAGTGCTTCACAGTAGATCAATGAAAAAAAATTTATGTAAATTTCCTTTTGCACCAGGAACAAGATTCAAAACTTAACATAAATGCAGATATCCAAGAACCATCCCAAAGAATAAAACAAGTAACAATGCTCCTAATATACAATGACTGGGCTAATTTTTATGCTCTAAACAAAAGAGGTTAATGTAAAAACTGATTCATCATAGGGGAAAGCCCATGATACCCTAACCCTACACAAAGACTTAGAGGCAAGTAAGAAATACTGAGAGTGGGAGAAATAGTCTTTCCCAGGAAGAGCACACCAATTGACCATCTGATATCAAATGGTCAGCTGTGAAAAAATACACAAGTCATATTATGAAGAATCATAATTATATGCAGGTTATAGTTGAAGTATAATATATTTATGTGTGTTTGTGTTTATGTGTGTATGCACAGGTGCATATGCACATGTATGTAACAAAATTCAATGAAATAAAAAGGCCATGAATTGAAAGAGAGCAAATGGGGATATGTGAGAGTGTTTTGAGGGAGGAAAGGGAAGGGGAGAAATGATCTAACTTTATTATAACCTCAAAAATAAAAAAAATAAAATTGTGAAACATTCCTTGTTTACATGTTTAGACTGATGTATCTCTATGTTCTTTTATAGAACATACCAACAGGGTTGGAGTTGACATCTCTGGGGAAAAGAATAAAGTTATTTGAAATAAAAAAAAAATCCATCAATCTCATTTCAATCAAGCTCACCTCATGGAGACCCTAAGAAAAATCAAATACAGATATGGAATTTTGTTTGACAAAGATTTAAGATAGCTCTCAAGATTCTCACTGAGTTTTATTTCCTCCCAATGAGTCTGAACATGTCCTGTGAACATGTAGTATATCATTCTCCTGCATTTGACAGTCAAGAAGATCAAAGTCCCTCTGCTATGACTCTGAGTTAATAAATCCATGTTAGACTAGCTATTATGGGGTGTTGAGACACTAAAACCTTAGTATCTGGAAATGGTGTTCATTCAGAAACTGGGAAGAAAATAATATATCAATATTATAACCACATAGTCATGATTTCTTCTAAAAACCAGGGTGCTGAGCAAACATGTCCTTAGTTTCAGTTGAGATCAACAAATACTTTAAACATAGGAATATCTAACTGCTGATAACTGGTGGAAACTGTGGGATCATGATTTTATATTCCTTGGCTACTGCACTTGCTAGATAATTTGTCCCCATAATTGATAGAGAATGAAGTTCTCCCCATTGAGGCTCACATATTGAAGGTTTGGACTTCAGCGTTTCAAAAAAATATGGATGTTATCTTCAGTGAGTTAAAATGCTCAGGAGTTTATACTGAATAGACACTGAAGAATTAAGATCTAGATGTTACCAAAAATAATTTACAAATTCAATGCAATGCCCATTAAAATTCCAACACAATTCTTTACAGATTTTGAAAGAACAATACTCAACTTCATATGGAAAAACAAAACAAAGAAAAAACAGGACAGCTTAAACAATCCTGAACAATAAAGGGACTTCTAGAGATATCACTATCACTGATTTCAAGCTCCACTGCAGAGCTATAGTAATAAAAACAGCATGGTATTGGCATAAAAACAAACAGGTAGATCGAAGACCCTGACATACATCTACACACCTATGAACACCTGATTTTTGATAAAGAAGCCAAAATTATACAGTGGAAGAAGAAAGCATCTTCAACAAATGGTGCTGGCATAACTGGATGTCCAATGTTGAAGAATGCAACTAGATCTTGATAGATCACCATGTATAAAACTCAAGTCCACATGGATCAAAGACCTCAACATAAATACAGTTACACTGAACTTGATAGAATAGAAATTGGGAAATAGCCTTAAACAAATTGGCACAGGAGACAACTTTCTGAATATAACACCAGTAGACAGACACTGAGTTTAACAATTAATGGGACCTTATGAAACTGAAAAGCTTCTGTAAGGCAAAGGACGCTGCCAATAAGACAAGCAGCAGCCTACATAATGGGAAAAGTTCTTCACCAACCCCACATCTGGCAGATGACTGATCTTCAAAATAAAGAACTCAAGAAACAAAACATCAAAAAACCAAATAATCCAATTTTTAAAATGAGGTATATATGTAAACAGAATTCTCAACAGAATATCAAACAGCCGAGAGATACTTAATGAATTGTTCAACATCCTTAGCCATCAGGGAAATGCAAATCAAAATTACTCTGAGATTCCATCTTACACCAGTTGGAATGGCTAAGATAAAAGTACTAATGGCAGCTTATGTTGGAGAGGATGTGGAGCAAGGAGAACCATTACTGGTGGGAGTACAAAGTTGTACAGCCACTTTGGAAATCAATACAGAGGTTTCTCATACAATTGGGAATCAACCTACCTTAAGACCCAGCAATATACGCTCTAAGGCATATATACCCAAAGGATGCTCCTTCCACATGGACACTCATTCAACAATGTTCATAGCAGTTTTCTTCTTAATAGCCAGAACATGGAAACAACTTAGATGCCCCTCAACCAAAGAATGGGTAAAGAATATATGGCACATTTATGCAATGGAGTATTACTTAGCTATTAAAAACAACATCAGGAAATTTAAGGCAAATGGAGTGAACTAAAAAAAAAAAATCCTGAGTGAGGTAACCCAGACCCAGAAAAACAAATATGGTATAGATTCACTCATAAGTGGATATTAACTGTAAAGTAAAGGATAACCATGCTACAATCCATAGCCCCAGAGAGGCTAGGTAATAAGGAAGGCCTATAGGGGGACAGGGATGAATAAATTTTCCTTGGAAGTTGCATGTTTACCCACCAACCCCACAGCTCTCCAGAGTTTTCTTGAGTTTGAGCAGCAGGAAATATTAGATAGAAGGATTTAGATTGTGGAGATAAATAGAAAATAAAGGATAGGCTCTAGAGGGCCTGGGACCTATTCCAAGGAGCCCTGACTGTCTCTGTCCCAGGGTATTTATAGAGATACCAAGGGGTGGAGAAAAAGACCTCCCCTCAGCACAGCCAAGTGCAGACCATCTCAGACACCTGCACTCAGGGCCGTTGTCCTAATCATCCTCTATGCGGACCTGCTGGGTAAAACCACAAGGAACCTGAAAACAGGCTCCCATAGAAAGGGAAACTAGAAGAGATCTCCTGGGTAGACTGGGTGCCAGTGGGAATGAGAACATGTGGAACTGGGTTGGGGGCATAAATGGAGGGGAAGAGTAAAGAAAGAGATGTCTTGATGAGGGGAACATTTTGGGGTCAGGTAGAAATCTACTGCAGGGAATACTCTCAGGAATCCACAAGGATGACCCCAGCTAAGACTCCTATGGATACATAGCCTTAACTGGACATTTCCAGTAATCAGATTGGTAACTATCCCAAATATCATCAAAGAGCCTTTGTCCAGTGACTGATGCAGAAATCCTTAGTAAAGCACTGGGCTCAGGGAATCCCGTTGAAGACAGCAAGGAAGAATTTTATGTGCCAGGAAGGGTCAAGGACATCATAAAGGAACCCACAGAAACAACTCACCTGGGCTCATAGGAGCTCATAGAGTCTGGAACAATAGCTAGGGAGACTGCATAGGACTGACCTTTACATTCATGTGACAGTAGCTGAAAGGTTTCCTGTGTCCCGGCCTGCTGGTGGTCAGGACAAATCTCTCCCCCTCACCTCCCCCAAGTAAAAACACAGAGGCTTGTATTAATTATAACTGCATGGCCATGGCTCAAGACTTTTGCTAGCTAGCTCTTATATCTTAAATTATCCCATAACTATTAATCTATATATCACCACATGTTCTGTGGCTTTACCTGTGTCCCATTACATGTTGCTTGGGCGGCTTGCTGGCGTCTCTCCCCACCTTCTTCCTGTCTCTCTCTTTGAGTTTCCTGCCTGCATCTAAGCTGCTTTGCCATAGGCCAAACGGCTTTATTTATCAATCAATCAGAGCAACACATATTCTCAGTGTACTGAAAGACATTTCCCCATCAAGTGACAGTTGTGTAGCTTGATCTACTCATGGGACTCCTAGTGGTGGGAGCAGGGCCTGTCCCTAATGCTTTGCCTGGCTTCCAGGAGTGTATTTCTCATACTGGGTTGCTTTGTCCAGCCTTAATAGAAGGGGAGGAGCTTAGTCCTACCTCAACTTGAAATGCCTTGCTTTGTTGACACTCATGGGAGCCCTGCTCCTTTCTGAACAGAAACAGAGGAGAATTGCGGGTATGGAAGGGGGGCATGGGGGAGGGAATGAGAGGAGAGAAGGGAGGAGAAACTGTGGTTGGTATATAAAATAAATGAATAAATTCAATTAATTAAAAAAATTAAAGCCTAGTTGAAGGTAGTGGGTGGACAGGGACATGCCTTTGAAGGGTGTACATTTTCCTCAGCCTCTCCCTCCCAGTCCTTCTAGAACAATCCATTTCCTTCCATCAGTGCTCCCCGCCATGACATTCTGTCTCAACAAATAGCAGCTCCAAAGCCAAGGAGTCAACTGTCATGGGACCAGGACCTTTGAAACTGGAACACAAAATAACTCCTTTTTGCTTTAAGGACTTTTGTGAAAACAATTAAAAGTTGACAAACACAAGGATAACGTGATAGGAAACTGACACATAAAGAAGTGCAGAACCCTATACAATAAGCTTTGTGAGTGGGGTCTGTGAGTCCTTACAGAGAGTTACTAGTGTGATTTATCATATAAAACCATAAATGAATGATCATCATTATCTATATAAATGTAGTTAAATGGGCATTTATGAATAGTTATGATATAGGTTGCAACACTATACATAGAGGGGAGGCATCTGATTCTTGATTTTATTCAGTTACGGTCATGTTGGCAGTACACAGCAAAAGGCAAAGGACTCAAAACACCAGAAATTTAAAGTAAGAAATTACAGCAAGTTCTTGTTTGCAAATAATATGCTAATTACCATGAGATATTTATAAATCTTCATATTTGAGTATTTATAATAAATCAAATAACTGAACAGCCTTTATAGGAAAAAATAATATATATGAGGTCTTCTATAACTTAGTGCATGAGCATTAAATTTTATAAAATGTGAATTCACATTGAAAGTTACTTGAAAGAAAACTAATGAAAGCATGAAAACAATAAAAGTATACCTAAATAATTAAAGTGTCATGCCAATTTCTTGGTAGGAAAACCACAGAATTGTAGGCATAGAAATTATCCAGTAACTAACATTTCAATTTCAGTGATATTTTCAAAAGTATTTTTCATGGAATATGAAACTTTAAATATTAGAATGAGGGCATAGAAGTACATGAAGAACCCTTAATGAATTGAAAGAAGAAGAGTGAGGAAATGTCACATTAAACAGTGTTGTAACTAAATAATTAAGATGATATTTGTACTAGTATAAAAAAAGAAATATATAAATTTGCAAGAACCCTAATATTCATGAATATATGTGAAAATACACAGCATCAGGGATGACAGCCTATAAACAATTCAAAACTAAATGACTGACATAAAATTATACCAGATTCCATATATCTTCAGATACAAACACATTTCCTCTATATTAATGTGAAAAGGAGAAATGATTTTAAAAAATCTGTAAAGCAATGTTAAGGCTATATTTATAATGTTAGCATAGATATTATTTTAAGTAAAAATGAGCAGCAATTCATAAAGTACATTGCACTGATAATAATGATAGTCTACCATGCACCTACCTATCATGAAGTTCACAACCAAGTCACAAACTAGAAAGTAGGCTTGTCATATGCATAGACAAAATTAGTACTTATAATGCACAAGGAATTCTACCAATCAATAAAACAAACCCTCCAACTACAAAACAAAAGCAAAAACGAACAAGGGATATGTAAAGACAGGAAGAAGAGATTAAATCTCACAAATAATTTGAAAAATCAATTTCTTGGCCAGTACATACTAAAAATCAGAACAGTTTGAAAAATACCAGTGTTCAAGGACATGGACAACAGAAGCTTTTATACCCTGTGGTACAAGTTATAGTGCAATCACTATTTCAATTCTCTTGATGCGAAATCTATCCAGTAGACAGGAGCCAGATCTAAGTCACTTCCAGAAGTCTAAGGTACTGAAATTCTCGTTGCATATGTTTAGAAAAGAGAGGGATGATAAAAGTAATAGTGGTTGTGAAACAGCCTAACACTCTCACATGGGATAGAAGACACTCATGAAAATAGAAAAAGATATAACCTGCTCAGTCAGTAACACTGCCTTTATATATGTATATATGTTTTTGGCGGTGACCATTTGGCACCGACAACCAACTGATGTGCTATTCTAGCTTTTCCTCAGTTTCCTCTAGGTTATTTATTTTATTTATTATTTATTTATTTATTTATTTTGAGTTGAGGATTCCTGGGCTTGTCCCCCTCCATTTTCACATGTCCATTGGTATCATCCTTGTTTTATATGTATATACATATACATAATGTGTGCAATACTATCGATTAAAAATGATACCATGGATTTGAATAAAAGTGGGGAGGGCTGTATGCAATGGAAGGAGGACTAGAAAGGGAGAAATCTTGTAATTATATTATAATGTTAGATTTTTATGAAACTTAAAAAATATAAAGAAAAAGTCACCCCCATTACCAACATTTGAAACTATGCATCATTGAATTGCAGGAAGATAAATAGATCATGCAGTTATACAACCCCATGTGAGACTCCCAATTTCGAACAGTGGTTGCTGCTGGAGAAAGGAATGCAACAGAGCAAAGTAGATCCTTTGTGGCTGCTCTAACAAATTTCCCTTGGAGATGAAGTCTGCCAGCTGGGACAGAAGTGATGCGGCAGAATGAGGGCTTGAGGGACCATGGAGACCACAACCAGTCAGTTTGTCTGTGTCTAGGTCACTTCTATTATTGTTTGTTATCTTTTCTAATGTAGAGCATTTCATGACCATGAAAAACAATTTTAACCCTAGTTCAAGGGAAGAGATAATGAAGTACTCTAGGCTAAAAGAGGTTATTTTCTTCTTGGAAATGTTAAAGAGCAATTAGTGAAAACAAATGACCTACTGTAGTGGCTTTCTAACATTTTCTGCTATGACCTAAGGTGATAAGAACATTTTTCCCTCATTGACCTAACATATATAGAAGTTTTACAAAATGTTCCTTAAGCCTTCTTATGCTTGATACAATAGCTTTTTTGTTGCCTGCTTTCATTTATTTTCTAGCCTATATTGTATTATTGTGGGCTGCTGTCTGTGTTCCACATGCTCTACCATTCCTCAATTTCAATTTCACTGAAAAGTCATTTCTGATCAAGTATACTAAATTTTGACCTCCATAAAAGATTATGACTCAAAGTTGGAAACATTAGTCTTAGGCCAAGAAAAGAATGTTTACATTCGTTCTACACATTGGTACAATTTGTGCAATCTTACATAACTCTTTAATGTGTTGCCTGAGTAGAAATTATAGAAATGAAAATGACAAGGTCATCATGTCAATTTACTTACTATTTATTTACTGAGGACCTTCCAAGTGCTAAAGCCTTATTGATTAGTGAAAATTTTAAGATCATTCATGCTTATTGAAGACCTTCCATTAATGTAAGAGCCTATAATATTTTCATTTTTTTCCTACAGAGTAACACAGAAGAGAATCAGAAAGCCACAGACAACAGCATGTAAAATCTGTTTCAATTAGACCAAAGCACTTTTAAATTCAGACCTGAGCCCTCCAGTGTAACTCTCTAGAGAATGTAGAACACACAAACATTGGAAATAAAATGTTTTACAGAAAAACTGAACAAGCTATATGTTATACATATATATTATATATTTTTTTCATTCTCTGATGGATGAAACTGTGCCCTTTGTTTAAAAAAATCATACTAGGTCTCATTTCCAGCTTTCACTTCATGTGTGATTATCTAGCGAATTTCTCCACCTCTTTCATTTCTTTTTTCACATCACACTGAAGGTAAGTTTCATGTTATATTTAGGATACACAGAAGAGCTTCAGTATTCTAGGCACAGTGTTTGTCCAACCTCTGGTTGATTCTACTCTTTCTTCCTTGTGCCAAAGCGGGCCAAGGAGATCCTTGAAGCCCTTACTCCAAAGGTTCATAGATGACATGAACCTATGTGCCTACACCCCACCCGATTAGAAACTTTAATTTTGACTCCCCATTGTATAACCTGTACTATACAGTTACCACCATGACAATTGTAGTGGTTGGAATGAGAATGGACTTTATATGCTTGAATACTTGGTCCCCAATTGGTAGAACTGTTTGGAAAGAATTAGGAGGTGTGGCCTTCCTTATTGAGGGAGATGTGTCACTGTGTATGTGGGGTGTATCTGTGTGTGTGTGTGTGTGTGTGTGTGTGTATGTGTGTGTGTGTGTGTGTGTGTGTAGAGGGGGGATTTGAGGATTCAAAATCTCCCTATTGTCCCTAGTGTGCCCTCTGTTTTCTGTTTGTGGATTGGTTGTGGGCTTATAACTTCTGCTGAAGCACTATGCCTGCTGCCATGCTACCTGCCATGAAGATGATAAATTCCTGTACGCCTGGAACTGTAAGTCCCAATTTAACACTTTCATCAATAAGTTGATCATGTTTTATCACAGCAATAGAAATGTAACCAAGACAACAAACCAAAAGCAAACACCATCTGCTCATCTCCTGGCTTACATTAGGCTCCCCTGGAATTTTGGCCATGAATATTTATCCTTGCCATTCTTAAAAGTTATTGTTTTCATCAATAAAGGAATTTGTGTAAATCTCTTATCATAACAGTTTACTCAGCTATATCACGTCTTGCTACTGAGTGTCTCTAAGCTTCCTTGGCTGTTTCTAAATGTTATCTAGATTTGGATTTTCATCATGTTCTTTTTTTTTTTTTTTTTTTTTTTTTTACACTTTTAAAGTTATGTACCAGCTTTTGTTCCAGAAGTTAGGAGGACAATTTTATTCCTTGAAATTCTTATATTTATAACTCCATTATAATGTTTTCTGCTGACTCTTTATTATTAACTAATTATTTTCCCAGTACCCAGGACTACCACAGACCTCAGAACAATTTTAATTATTGACTTATTCTGGAGGGTTTTATTTTTTTGGAAATTCTAATCATATAGAGCAACATTTCAATATCCTGGCTCAGGAATTACTGGAGAAGACATTTCCTCTAATCTGAACCTGGCCCAAGTTAGAAAATCACAAATCTTCATGATCCAGCCTTGAGCTGCTCCAATCTTTTCTAGTCCCCTATATCATGTCATTTAGAGAGCCATATAGTATTCTTTGCTTTATGTGGAGGTTCAGGAATCTCAGTATAACCATCAACTTACATTATCCCAAAGCCTTCTCCCTTGTCTCTGCAGAGATTAAAATCTAGAAAAAAGATTGAAAAGTGCCCATGCTAAAACCTGTTTTCTAAGTTCCTTTTCTAAAATTAAGGCTTTTAAAGTTCCTTTGTTTTAGCATGAACTTAAAGTTACAAAGAAAAAGAACGTATATTTGCCTAATATTTTAAAATCTATGCTCAGAATTAATTACATTTTAGAATTCATGCTCATAAATGGAAACCACAGGTAATCATTCCCAGGGCTTGGCTATTTATTGGGGATGGGAAGATAAGATATATTCAAATGTGATATTTAAACCATGATAAAGGGATGGGATGTGGCTTAGTTGATACAGAGTTCATTTAGAATGATTGAAGCCCTCAATTTGACCACAAGTACTATACAACATTATGGTCACAAGCTTGTCATCCCAGTATTTGGGAGGTAGAAGCTGGAGGATCAGAATTTGAAGATTATTCTCAGCCATATAGTGAGACAAAACTGGTATACACTGGATTCTGTCTTATGAAAACAAAAGAAACATGTCTAACAATCAACAGACAAAATCAAGAGGAATTTATGTGATCCATTTAAGGCAAACAAATACCCATGTGGTAAAGAGAGACAATGAGGAGAGCTAGGATAGCAAGAACACAACACGTGAGGGTTCATGAAAGGAGACTGGAAGAGTTGGACATAGACTCTGTGGAAATGGTACAAAATAAATAAAAAATGTAGAGGCAAACAAATAATAAAAACATTTCAATATTCCTTATGCTGTACAAAATAGAAGAACTTTATCATCATGTTAAAAGGGAATTCGTTTATTTTTAAAATCTCAATGAAAAATACTCAGAGAAAAAGCAATCATTGAGTTGGTTTGTTTGGATATAAATATCCAGTAAATAACAGATGTTGTTCAAGATGAAGATATATTGGAAGTGGTTGAAGTCCTGGGTGGATGTTTAATATTGAAATGACCATAGCCATGTTAACATCCCCAATGGCTCAGATCCATGGGAACAGTAATGTCTTACCTTGGTTTGAGTAAGTACCAATGTTTGCAAATGGTTTAGGATGTTAGTTAAAACCAATGCATACTGAAACTATCAACTTCAAACATCATTTTCTCAGATGACCGCAACCTGAAGCTGCTCCTCTACAGAGAACTCCTAACAAGGTTAGCAAATATGCCTCCTCCTTGTGCATGTTTCATTTAATAAATTCACTGAGTTTCCAAGCTCCAGTTAGTGCATCTCCATTAGAACCCACAGTCCCACCTGATCTCAGCTTTTCCTTATGTGTGTTTGCCATTTCTTCATCTCCAAACACCCTAGTGAGATCAATCTTGAAGCTGTGCAAGTTGCAGCAGGTTCAATAAGATTTTGTTACAGATATAGATGATTGTGTGTGTGTGTGTGTGTGTGTGTGTGTGTGTATAAGGAAAAGCAACATTTTATAAAAACTGAAATATTGGTTTAAATATTAAGGCAACTCCACATAGTTAAAAGGGAGGTTTATTTTGTGGGGTAACTTACAAATGAAGGGATAGGTTACAGGGTCTGGGAAAGGTGTAGCACAATCCAGTGGTATTCTCTCGAGAACTCTACTCGGTTTATGTCCAGCATCCAGGATCTAGGAACAAAGAGAGCTCCCCCATCCAGATCTCGGGTCTTCAGGGGTCCTCTCTCAACTCCACCTTGTAGGTGTGACAGTTACTGAAGCCGCAAAGGGCGTGGTACTTCCAGGTCAAAGCTGGAACAGCTACCCACTACATCTTCCCCTTTTGTCTAAATAAGAAGGTTCTAACCTAATACAAGACTATATACAATAGGAATAATTATCAAATATATATACTAAGTTGTAACTGTAACTGCTAGTCTTCAATCCCATCAAAGACCTGAGAAGGAATATAATGATACCTGAGAAATGGAAGATGGATGCAAGCAACTTTCGGGAATCTTGCAAGAGTAGACCGAGACAGGTGGCAGCCTGAACAGTCACCTAATGTTTCTCAGAACTGTTGGTGCATTCAAATTGGCTATAGGCCTAGTGTATCTCACAAACCATTTTCAGAAGCAGGAATGCTGAAAGACCATCTTACCCTGTCTTGGCAGAATTCAGAGCTCACTTTTCCTTGTGTCCCACTTGTCCAGAAGGACAGCATTTGTACTGTCAGCAGTTGAGGCAAGGGCAGTTCTTTGCCCAATAGGCCACTTTGTGCCAAGAAGACAAATTTCCAAATGGAAATTTCTTAGAAGCCCAACATTCTCTTGGGATCAAATTGGTGCTGCCAGGAACAATTTTGTCTCATGTCAACAGAATTCTAAGTTATTTAAATGCCATATTCTCTAGGTCCATGAAGTGTTTGAAATTACCTGTCCATCCGACCTATGTATCTGTAAATCTGGATAACCTAACTAACATAACTATAAAGATTACAAGCATAGGTGACTATAAATCTATAAGTCTTATCTACTGAAATAACCTAAGAACTAAGGCTTCATGTAAACAAGGTAAAGAGTCTGTAAGCAAATGTATAGTAAAAGGACAATGACTTCAAAATTGTGACAATACACAAAATATCTTCAACAGAGGTAGGAATGTATAGTGCAATATGCAATATGACAATAATCCTAAATATATATCAATATACAAAATATCCTAAACAGAGGTAAAACATACATACAGTATGACAGATATAAATTTCCATTTGTATCAATATGCAAATATTTCAAATAAGAGTAGAAATACATGTACATTAAAACGAATATAGTTCTGTATTTGTATCAATATACAAATTACCTTAAACAGGAATATAAAAACAGTTTACATTTTTATCAACATATAAGAATCCATAACAGTGCAAATTATCTATGGCTGCTATTTTACTAAATTTGTTTACTAGTATATACAGTAATCTACCACAATAGCTTATACCTATCCATTTCACTTTTTCTTTTCTTAAGGAGAATATTGAGTCTAATATTTTCTTCCACACCAACTCTATAACCATCATTCATAAGTCTGAGAAAGATGAAACCTTTGGGAGAAAGGGCATCATTTTCTTAGAATTGCTTCCTGCTGTTTAGGGGGTGATGGTATCTCTGTTGGGTACCATAAGAAAGCTCATATAGTTAAGGCTCAGTTAGACTAACTATAGATTTTGCAGCAAGGCTCAGAATAATGGGTAAGATTGTCTGAAATTCTGGCTAGAAGTGTAGTATGATGATGACTACCATGGCATCATTCTGGACTGGGTAGAGTTGGTGTTGTTGGGGCCCCATCTTTCTTCTGGATACTCCACGGATTGCTATTGGAAAAACTTATTTTTTACCATGAAAAACTTGGACATTATTAATATAAAAAAATGGAAAGTTTGAATTTAAAGATGACATGACATGCAAGAAAGGATTCCAAGAAATCATGGAGAAAATTAGAATCTTGAAGACAATGGTCCCTTTTTTTTTTTGGTTTCCTTCTGTCCCACACCAGAGGGCTCTTTTGATATGGGACTGAAGAATCTCTCAACCTTTTCTTTTAGCAATATGCTTGGGTTTAGAAAAGGAGTGAGCCAATTCCATCTCCAAAGCCAGTTTGGCTTATAATTGAATAGGAACCACAACTTTTCTAGACTGATAGAGATATAGATGTTAGACAGTGAGATTTTACCCTGTGTAGATTGGTAACAATAGACTCTTGCTTTCTGCTGTAGACATCTGGATATCCAAGGTCTTATGATTTCTGGAAGAAGAGTATTTCCATTATCCTAGACAGACAAAAACAGAACCCTACCCCAACCTTTGATTGTTAAATTTTTCTTACAACTTGTAGAGATGTCACATTGGTGGATGAGCTTTTACTTCTCCTCATCAAGGCGTTTCTCCTGTTCAAATTGAATTTTTATTAATTTTGTTGGTATCCATAGCTTTTCTTCTCCTGCAGAAACAAAGGCAAAACCCCTTCCCCAATGTAGGACATATCCAGGTTTCCATTCTGAGGTCAACACATCTTTGAAATAAACTGGTTGGTTTAGCTCAGGAGTTTTGTCTGCCATCCAATGTCTTTCCGCAGCTGTTGTTCCTTTCTCATCAGCATTGAGAAAATTCAAAGTTAATAATGCACTGTGCAATCTATTTCTAGGAGTCATTGTTACCTGTTGCTGTTTATTTAGCATATCTTTTAAAGTTTGATTGGATCTTTCTATGACTGCTTGGCCTGTGGATCGTGTGGTATACCTGTAACATGCTTTATATTGTAATAAGCAAAGAACTGTCTCATTTTATTGGAGACATATGCTGGGGCATTGTCTGTCTTAATTTGTACAGGTATTCCCATGATGGCCATAACTTCTAATAGGTGTGTAATCACAGAATCAGCCTTTTCAGAACTCATAGGCTACCCACTTCACTGAAACCATAACTTTCTCAATAAAATTAAGTAGCAATTTCTTAAAGTCGATGTAATAAAAATATCTGTATTGGCATAACCTTTAGATAATAGAGGAAATGGGGATACAGAATTTGCAGGTGAAGAGAAATGATTTACAAATTATTTCTCAGAAATCACTCAATGAGAAGAACACACTAACATTCCTAAGGGAGAATTTTGGTAATAGAAATTAGTGAGAAAAAAAAAGACATTGTTTAATGTTTATAATAAAGAGGGTAAGGATGGATGAGAATTTGAAAGACATAAGATGCCATTCACAGCATTCAAGTTGGGAGGAATAAATGTGTGCTGTGGACTCCCTGCCATGAATATACTCACAAAAGTCTTGTTCTGGAGAAAGCAATAGAAGCCACAACATACCAAGTTGAGGCTCATCCTGGGAACTCAGACCAACCTGGCGGTGAGTCATTTCTTCCACACATGACTTGGAGACTATATGTAAATTAGGAGGCATGTCTTAGCTGCAGATTCCTAATCTCTGGAAATGTAGCATGAATAAATAATGAAAAAACACTCCAAAATGTGAGACAATGTATATGGCAAGTATATTTTGATCTCTGAAGTTATCAATAAAATGCTAGGCCATGTGAGTTATCACATGGTGGTTATTGCCATGCAATTTTTTAACTTTTTCTGTGCAATGAGATTTGAATATGCTGAAGCATAATTTTGTAACAAAGGATAATAATAATTGGAGAGTTTTAGTGAAAACTTATGTGGAGATGGTAAATGTTGACAGAAGTTAGTGCTGCCTTTGTGTCATTTCAGAAAAATGCTATTTCTGGTGGAAAGACTATGATGGCTGGATCATCAGTGAGAAGTTTTGAGTCTTAGGAGCTAAGGTAGATATTCTGTCTGGTTTGTTTGTTTTTAGAGAAAGGAAGTGGAGTTCTGGCTGATCTGGAAGCTCTGAAAATATTTAAGTGTTTGCTAACCAATTTATTATTTTTCATACATCTATTCTTCATGAGATTGCATGGCAGGGCTCCTGAGGGAAGGTTCCCCTTCTCCCCGACCCCCCAGCGGACCCTGCAATCTACATGCCCTGCCCCCACACCCATCGGCCTGAGACCCCCACCACTTCCTGAGACTTAGAGACCAGCCCCCAGCTCCCATCTGGCCCAGAGAGCTCCCATCCAGCCCAGAGAGCTCCTATCTGACCCAGAGAGCTTTCATCTGACCCAGAGAGCTCTCATCAGGCCCAGAGAAAGAGAGAGCTCTCATTGGACAAAGAGCCATCATTGGACCAAGAGTAAACTCAGGAGACAGGTAATCTACCAGCCCTGATTAGACCAAGAGTGGCTTTCTGAGAAGTAGAATCTGCCACCTCTCATTGGACCAAGAGAGGCTTCCTAAAATGCCGAATCTGTCAGCTCTGACTGGACCAAGAGCCCTGATAAGACCAAGTACAAATCCATGAGGAGATTGGCAGACGTCAATATTCAACAAGATCATAGAAGAAAACTTTCCCAACTGAAAGCATGTAGATTATTTTTATAGTTTTACCAAATAGACATGAGAGTCTCCTCTCTTCCCTTGCTTGAAAATTTACATCAGGCTTCTTTTTGCTAACCCCATGAAAGCCTTGATCTAAGAATGGCCAAATGTGATTATGTTTACAATTTTCTTTTTCCAGGTTTACCTTTTTGTCCTTCATACTCTTATACCCATAGCATCTGCCGTTCTGTCCACATTAAATGGCTTTTCTCCAAGAAAATGGGCACTATAATTAATTTTTATTGTTACTACTTAATAAATATTTTGTAGATACCTATATATGAAATATCATTAAGGTGCTGGAATCAGTTTTGCACCTACAGCTAGTTTTGTGCATGAAAATGGAGGTATATGTTAAGGAATATTTCTTTTTTTTTCCATTCTAACTTGTAGGTATACACTCATTATTTTAAAAATAAAGAGCTTTCTATTGAGATGTAAAAATCTAAACTTCACTGACAATTTTCAAGCTTTGGGAGATGATGAAAACATAGCAATATCAAATAACTGCTCCCACTGAGAAAAATAGGGTCATAGTCTCATTTTCTGTGACTTCAGAGCAATTTGGACATGAGGTCACACATCATGAGATTCTAGAGCAGGTGGTTGTTCTAGTTATCTCATTTTCCTACTTTTGGGCAAGGAAAACCCATCTAATCATTTGATGATTTTTATTTAATCTTAAACAAATTTTACAATATTGTATTTTGCCATGGTGAATGATATATGTTAATTTTATTATAATTATCAGTATTCAGGAGGATGTCGAGAGCGATGAATCTTACTGTGAATCTTACTGTGTATATTTTAGAATCAGGTAATTAAATCCTTAAGGAATATATTTGAGGTTTTGAGTTTCTTTACATCCTTACTTAAAAATGTATCTTACACTATTAATATGTGAGGGTGAATAATGAAGGGTTTTATTCAAACTTTTACTCTCACTGCTACAGATAAATACTCTGTACTCATTAAATTCCTATAAAAATCATTATTAAATGAGTCAACAAATATATGTGGATCTGCATAAGTTTTTTTTGTTATCACAACAGAATAGATAGATCTCCTCAATCTTAGAGTGATGGTGATTTAATAAGTTCCCTAAATATGTTAAGTTGTACTAGAATAGAATACAAAGATAAGTTTTTACCTGGCTTCATCTATCTTAAATATCATATTGCTAAAACTAATGATTTAAGATGCGATGAGATATATTCAGCAAAATTGTGCCAACCAACTCTCAGAAGTGACATTTCCCATGGTATGTAGGTGGTTAATGTGATCAGATAGAGAAAAGACATTTAAAAAATGCATGATCTGACAACACACATTTCCACTGTAATTATTTGAAGGAGTTTCAGTCTGAAGAATTCACTGTGTAACCAATTAAGAGCTCTTCTGACAGGATGTATTTCTTGTATAAGTATTTATATAAATCTGTTTCCATAGCATCCAGGCTCTCTGAAACTTTGTCTTAGCAGAAGACAAATGAAACATCCAAAAAAAAAAAAAAAAAAAACCAGTGAGTGCCATCAGGATAGAGTCCCTGAGCACACCTTACTAGCAACATGAGGGGTGGGGGTGATCCAGCACAATAACACAGACAAGGGTAGAGGTATTCCATAGGAGAGTTTACCTGATAATTGGGAGTGGACAAAACTTCTGAGATACTGATTCAATGGTGATGTTTTATCAGAGGCTTCACCCATCCTTCTGACAGAGAATTCCATGTAAAGGGGAAGAATTGAAAGAAGTGAATCCATCGAGTTCTGTAGAAGTCCTTTCTCAGATGACATCTCTGTTCTTTGATGAGGGGTTTTGAAGTGGAAGGAGTAGAGGTGAGGGGTTTGGGAGTGGGAATTGCAGATAATCACTAATAGGCTCAGAGAAGAATTGCTTCCAAATGTACAGATATGGTAAAGGAGATGGACTGAGGGAAACAACTGAGTTAGTAGATCCAATCCTTTTGTAATATGAAGAAATTATGAGAACAACGTGCACTCTTAAGACATATTAGCATGGACTGCCCATCATATTTCTCTAATCTCTGAGTGCAAACAGTACTTCTATGGAGCTGACTGAAGAAAAGCCTCTAACCTGTTACTATAGAATCGAAGCTCTAGAGATGTACAGATGTGCTTCTGAAACTTGGAACACACTGAACACAAAAACTTCTACAAAGACCAGTTTTAATTAAAACTTTAAAATTTATCCTCTGGGAAATGTACACATGCATCGAGTGCATTTTGATGGTATATACTTCCTATTTCCCCTACAACAACCCAAGGCCCCTCACAACATGCCCGTCTTCCAATTTCACCTCTTCTTTTTTTCTTTCTTTAAACCTACTGCCAACATGCACAGGAGCAATGGTAATCCCTTAGGAACATGTTGAGTGTACCAGTGGCCATAATCCTACAGAAAATGACTCCTCCTTCAAAAGCCAGAAACTACCAATAGCAACCCAGGTAGAAATGAGGCCTCAGGAACCCTCCCCAATCCATACTAAAACTGATCTTGCACGGATTTTGTGAAGTTAACCACAGCTGCTGTGAGTTCATATTATGATAGCCATGTCTAAAAGAGAAAATTTTGTAGTATTCCTCCCCATCCTTAGACTCTTCACATTGTGAGCTCACCGTTTAGTGACTGAAACATCTCTCCAGCCCATGACTTTTATATTTTTTTCTCTCCATGTTCCAAATGTTCTCCCATTATCTTGGGTGATGAAATTTATGTAGATATATTGTTTAAGATAGAATACTTATGGTCATATATTCTTAGCTTTTTGACTAGTTATGAATCTTCATTAACTGCTCCCCCTTGCAAAAAGAAGATTCCCTGACCAAGGTTTAGAGTAACACAAATCTTTGAGAATAAACATAATGTTTAGAAGGCTGCTTGACAACATGTCCATTTAGCAAAACAACAAATACTCCCCTTTAGGACCTTCTCAGTTACAAGGTTTTTGTTCTTTGTTTTTGTTTTTCTTTTCTTAACCAGATTTATAGTACTAGGAATGATTTTAATTTCCCCATAGAATATCCTCAGATCCATTGAGAAAGCACTTTTTTAACCCCCATAATAACAATGTCACTATTGCTTCAATGGACACATCTTGCCTGGCAGGTCAGTATGATAGCATATATTATCTAGGTTTTGTAAAGGACACTGATATTTTTTTTTTCCTTAACAGTCTGTACAGCTCCTTCTACTACTATGAAAGCTAGCCTGTGTTGAAAGTTTCATCCTAGACTGAGGTTCTACAACCTCAATGAAGTTGTAGAAATACATAAACAACACTATATGTAATGTTTCCAGCAATAAATTCTTATGATTTAGTTATGGTAGGTAACCAAGAATTATAATTGGTTGTGTTGTTTTGGGGCACCTTCAGGCCTCATTGACTAATGAGTTACAGTGAAGTATTTCAAGCCTGACACTGAGATTTTCAATAATAACCCATGTTTTCTGGGAGAAACATTGTACCCAGACTCTTTTTCTAATATATATATATATATATATATATATATATATATATATATATATACACTTTTCAATTAGTTTGCAAATAATGACTTCCCATAAGGGTTTTTCATCCATGTTCTACTGCTCTTTCCAATTGTATTTTTATATAGGAGTGCATAACAATAGATGTGACTATTTCTTTGTCATACACACTTCAATTATTTAACTCACACCATAACTCCCCGACACCCCTACTATCCTCACTGATTAATACTTCCTGCACCTAGCATCTCCCCTTCTGCTTCAATTTCCCTATATCTTATCATCCTGATGCTGCAATCTCTTAACACTCACTCCTACTTCCTGACTTTATACTCAAAGTTAAATATACAAAACAAAAGATACAAAGCTAGGATTGACACGTGAAAAAGAACACAGGGCATTTTACCTTTGGATCTGGGTTACCTTACCCCATATATTTTTTCTACTTACCTATAAGTTAAGATTTAGTAATAAAATTTCATTGTTTATAACTGTCATATTTTTCTTACATAGTTAGTCATCAGCTGATGGACATTTAAGTTGATTCCATTTCCTAGGTATTGTGAAGAAAGCAGCAATAAACATGAATGTACAGGAATTGTTGAATTAGGATTAAGGCCATTGAGTATGTGCCCACGAGCGGTAGAGGTGAATCATCAGCCAGTTTCATTTCTAATCAGAAATCTACAGACTGATTTCACAGTAGTTTCGTTGGTTATAGTCTTAATAACAATGTATAAAGGTTCCTTTTCCCTCACATCCATACCAGGATTTATTGTCATTTGTGCCCCTAACAATGGCCTTTCTGACCAGGGTTCTTAGTACTTTTTGTCTGCACTTCTCTGATGACTAAGGGTGGACAGCAATACCCTTCTCATGATTCCAGTCACTTTGTTTGTTTCTATCCATGAAACCTGCTATTCTGGTACTCAAAGCTTCTTAGTATCTGACTATCTTTCTTACCATTTTTGTGCTATTGTTTTGTTTTCTGTTCACTGTTGGCTTCTAAGATCTGTCTAAGGAAGTTTATCATCCCCTGGCAGAGATGTAAGGGAAGAGCCAATCTTACTGATGGGTCCAAGCAAGATACTGACACACAAGAACAGAGCAAAGGACAAAATTAGTGTTTTACTGGATCCACATGATTTGACATGATATGGGAGATATTTCCTCCACTAATAAAATACAGTTCTTTGGAGAAACCACATATGTTTACATAAATACTAGATGAATACAGTTAAATGAGCATTCCATGAATACTTCCCTGCTGATGACCCTCCAAGAGCTCTATGTTACGCTTCTTCATGGTGCTGCAGTACCTTAGTGCTTGTATGTTCTTTGAAGTGTAATCACCATCTGTGACTTAAGCCTTGTCATATCACAGTCTGTATGACACCTTTCCTCAAAATGAGTCACTGAATTTTTGATTGCTACATACCAAGTTGGCGCACAACCACATTCTTCATTATTTTAAATTATGCCAAGCTGTTTCATCTGGGATTTCAGGAACACAGGGACAAGCTCTTGCCCAGAATGCTGAGAATTTTAGCTTTGCAGTGGTATTTGCAAAATTCCAAAACTTCTGGGAAAAAACTTAGATAAATTTATTTTCACAGGCATTCTGAACAACTTTCACCTCTTTCTTTTCTCCACATTATAAGTCATAGGCTCTTCAGTTCATATTTAAGGCTTCTTTTTCAACGGCCACAAGCTGACTCATACTAATCATTATATCACACTAAGAATCTCATCACCACTCTGATCATTCACCTATGGACATCCTGCATACTGTTCTGTGAGGTTCTCTAGCTCCATGCATTTGGGAAATGTGCATGGACTCTGCCTCACTCCCATTCAACACATTTCTTCTTTTTGTAGTAACTGTTCTTAGCTCTTCATTTTTTTAAGGGGAAAAACTATAGAATCAACCCTGAGTTGTCTTACATATCCTGTATCAAACTTATTAGTATATCCTGTTTGTTTTACACTCTCTAAAATATTTATAGGAAGCAGTATTTTTTAACTATTTGTACTGATGTTATTTTAATCTGCTTGACCATCATCTTCAACCTGAATTTTAATTACTAACAACATGTTTGGCCTTTCAATTTTGAGCCCTGCCATTTCTTCAACCTATCATAAAAGCAGTCAGATGTGTGAACATGTATGATATGGTACATTTCAACATTCATCCATTCTTCATAATCTCTGTAATTCACATTATTTAAGATTGCCCTACAAGGTTATGTAAACTTGTATTCATATATTTGTCAATATTATCTTCAAAAATGTTTCTATTGTTATCTTCACATGTGTATAGTGGACGTGTGTGTGTGTGTGTGTGTGTGTGTGTGTGTGTGTATGCCACAGTGCATGCATGGACATCAGAATAGAATCTTAAGTTTTGTTTCTCACCTTCAATCATGTTTGAGACAAGGTATTGTCCTGTTCATTACTGTACACACCATGCTATCTGGCCTGCGGGTTCCTGGGGAGTCTCCAGTCTTTACTTCCCATTTTGCCATAGGATCACAGATTCCTTTTTTTAATACTTGGCTTTTCCAATAGTTCTGTGCATCTCAAATCAGGTCCTGATGATTGTATGGCAAATGCTTTACCGCTGAGACATTTTCCCATCTCCTAAAATATTTCCTTCTAGTCAACCTACTCCACTCACACTGATATTTGTTCTGGTCAAAAACATTAGGGAAATGTCTTTGTCTGCTTTTTACCGCTGTGACACAATACTAGAGACTGAGTATTTTATAAAGAACAGATATTTATTAAATATAGTTCTGGAGGCTATGAGCCCAAAATTGAAGTACCTTGTAATGGCTAATCTTGACTGTCAGCTCCAGTTGATTTAGAATCACCAGGGGTACAAAAGTCTGGTTATGTCTATACAGGAGGTTCTAGGTTACTTAGTTGAGATGAGAAGACCCACAAATATGGGCAGTATCATCTACTGGGTGGGTCTTGGACTGATTAAAAAAGAGAAGGTAAGCTGAGCACCAACAGCCATTATACTTTCTGCTTTCTGATTACAGGCACAGTGTGACAAGTTGTCACATGTTCCTGGGGCTATTCTTTCCTGCCATGATGAGCTATATCCTTGTAAAACCATAAATCTTAATAAATCTTCCTAAAGTTGGTTTTGTCAAGTAATTTGTTAAAGCAATGAGAGAGGTGACAAGACAGTCTGACATATAGCAAAGTTCTTATACCATCATCCCATGGCAAAGGGTGAGAAGACAGAGATAGAGGGAGAGAGGTAAAGAGGGGAAGATGGAGAGGGCGGGGGGGGGGGGACTGTGTGGATGTCTCCTGTGCCCATGTGCATTAATTGAACTCAATGAGCTTATCTAAACAAGGAACACAAGCAGTTTGGAGGTAGCTATAATAGAGGTCCTGCGGAGGAAGGGTCTGAGGGGTATAGTGAGAGTTGGGTATAGTCATGATTCATTGTATACATGTATGAAATTTTCAAAGAATAAACGGAAGTAAAGACTATAAGAAAGTTTCACTTTTTATTTATGACAAGATTAAAAAAAACTCGACTTACTATTGATTGGCTAAATATTTTATGCAGAGTTCTATGTAATTTTTCTATTTGCCTTCCTGTGACAGTTGAAAGATATCGAGAGAAAACTTTATGACTACACATCATTAATTCTATCAAAGCTCTTAAACCAAACAAACAATATGGGACATAGCCAAACAAGACTGGGTTGAGCAGTCACATACAGAGTGTAGTCCTTCAGGTTCAAATGTAAATCTCAAGTACAGGAGTGGCTGGAACTTTGCACTGATGGTAGATGAGGAAGCGGAATGTTGATAGAGACAAGCAACAGAGGATGAAACCTGACTCTAACCTGACATTTAAAGTAGTCATATAGAAGTGTGCACTCAGAATGCTATTCTGGTCTCCTTTAAGATTTTTTTTTTCATAAAAATGTGTGGGAAGGCATTAAAAAGATGAATATTACATCTTGCATATATGTGTGCCATATATAATGAAAGTAAGCTGATAGCAAAGAGGGATTCTTATTTAGATATTACTATCATCATTCATTTAACATCAAATCTCTACTATTAGTTTGTGCAGCAAATGGGTGATCCATTAGATGATAGTGTTTGCATTTAGTTATCTCTACTGGCCTGCTCTTAGGGTCCTGATTATATCCTCAGCTGTAGTCACTAAGAGCATCCCCTGTGCATATTTGTTATGCTTTCTTATAAAAGGTGGGCCCTGCCTACCTCCCATCTCTTTCTCTTCCTTTATTCTTGTCCACAGGGAACAGTGCCCTCTTCTCTGCCCCCTTCTCTCCCCTCCCCTCAATAAACTTCCTACGTGAGCCCAATTGTATGGTGTTACTCCTTCCTGCTGTTTTAAAAATATAACAGATAGTACCTTTGAAAAACAATTATATAAACTTTTCACATATATATTCTATTTATTATAATTATACAATTGGGGGGTAGGTCCAGAGAATGGGATCAACCAGTTATAATTTCTAGTACAAATTCAATTTTGAGAAAATATTGGAGTCATGGAAAGAAATGCTGAAATAACATTGATAATTGTTATTGTTATTCATTAATGCAAACCTAATGTAATAATTATTTATTATGCTCCTTTAGCTCATTAATATTTATTTTTAAATAAATAAACTAAAATTATTGTAACAGTTATGTCAGACAGACACACACCCCCAGTAGAAAATCTAAGGGGGATTTAGCCTAGATAAATTTCTATTGTCTTCATGAGTAGATTGACATAGTGAAAACACCTGAAAAGACATAAATGTTCAAACACCTGTGTCTGTCTAGCTGCCTTAACAGATGGGAGGGAAATGAGATAGTATGAAAAAAAGGATACAAAAGAGAATAAAAAGGAAGTGCATTTGCAACTGAGTTGGCAGCCAAAATAGGATGTTTGGAAAAAATCAATTTAGTACTAATTAAGGATGGTGAATCCCTTGGTTTACATAGATTGCTCATTGTTTATTCTAAAATTCCGGTCTTAATTCTCAACTCCCAGCCTACCCATAAATGAAACCAACACTGAAGGACTTGGAAAAATAGTGTTTTAATAAAGATAATTTAAATGATAAAAGGGGGCAAATATACACTGAAAATGAAAAACAAGGTATAGAGAGGGAAATCTGATTTTACACAACTGTGCTGCAGTATAAGCCAGATTTGTATACTTATAAATATAAGTTGTGTGCTATATGACTCTGCCAGGAAACTACATTAGACACATCTGTATAAAATATATTTCCAATTTAACCAGTCTGCAATGACCACATTCATTTTCTAGTTCACTGCAAGGGTAAGTAACATAATAAGCACAATGTATTCTCCAAATTTAATAATTTAACATGCTTGCTTAGTTAACTTATTATTACCAATGAAGTATCTTCATCTCTATTCCTTTCTGCCTAAAGTATGAACTCCAAAGAAGATATTGGGAAAATTAGAATAAAATTTCCATTTTTTTGAATCAAATTTGGAATCAGGGTTTTTTTGTGTGTGTATTTTGTTTTTATTTTTACTTTTGCTTCTTATAAAACATTTTTAACATTTTTAAATAATATCCCATATTTAGTGCACTAACATAGATATATAAATACCTTAACACAATTAAAATGCTTTTTGAAATAAAATAAGTCAAAATTAACTAAGACCTAAAAATAAGTTTATGATGTTTAGATAAACTAAAAAATTACTTTAAAGGTTTCATGCATGTGTTGTAGTTAGAAGAGAAGCTGTTTGATTGAACCCAGACACTATGGAGTTACTTTTTATTGTGTGTTTTTAAATACAGGAAATAAATCCCATAGAGAAGTAGTGTGTCATTCCCAGAGGGTCTCTTCTGGGATACAGCTGAAAGACTAATATTTAAACATACAAAATATACAATAGAACATGAAAACCCAAAGTAGTTGAAAACAGGTGGAATATTCCCTTGCAAATTTCTCTTCTCCATTCTTCTGATATCCAAACTCAACACAAAAGAGAGAAATGCACACACACACGTGCACATGTGCACATGAGCACACACACACACACACACACACACACACACACACACACGAATCCCCATGTGAGGATAAAAACCAGTATTATAGAAGCTTCATCCAAATTTATATATACCATGCATTTCTAGACCCCTCCTTTTTGAATCTAAAAAATTACTATAGATTCTTCATCCACATTTATATGTGCTTTGTGTGTTTCTAGACTCTCCCTTTCTGATAGAGGTTGAGATTCTTGATTCTTTGCTTTCACTGTATTCAAACCTTTGGTCAGCTCTGTGCTTATTCCTGAGATTGTCCAGGGATCTCTCTGTATAAAACACAACTCCTCCTCTTCACGTTGTTTTCTTCTTTGTTTCTGCATCATTCTTCTCAATGCATGGTGCCAATTTCCTCACTAAAATATTCCTGAAACTTCCTTTCTGTCATAAAATTTTAAACATTTGTTTCTTTAACCTGTTTATCATCCACTGAGAATTTTACTACCTCTCTCTTTTCATCGTCTTTTTTCTCTAAGTTTTCCAACTGAAGCTGGTTGACTTATTTCTTTTTTTGGTGTGTAACCGAAAGGGACTACTATTTGTTGCTGAGCATAGATCATGACTTTCTAAATTAGAAGTGACTTGTATTACCCCACAAGAGCAAGTACACTATAGCATGTTTTACTAGAGGAATAACCATCTGTCTTTAAGTTCATGACCATATTAATATAAAAAAAGATTTTATAATTATAACACTGCATGGAATTTTTATTTCACTGCTTCATAATTTACTAGTAGACTCTTCAATAATAATCCATATAATTTTAACTCCCCATGATATAGGTGTGGTGATGGTAGTATTTTGTCTTGAAAACATGGGGAATGGTTATTATTGTTGAGGGTTGCTCAATGTCTTCCTAGATAATTTGTTAATCAAAAAAGATCATGACACCATTTTCTCTACATAGCAGCAGCAGTAACTTTGTTTTTCCTTTGGTGGTATTAGACAATAATTCTTGGCCTTCTTCATGCTACACAAGTGCTTACAACAGACCTATACCTGACTCTCCATGGCATGAGCTGATGATGAATGTTCAGTAAATTTGGAAACTTGAGGAAGCTATGGAGTTACTAATCTAAAAATGGTTCTTAGGGCAGATGAGATGGTTCAATTGGTTAAAGGAGCTTGACACCAACAATGTCAATCTGAGTTAGAATCCCAAGACCTACATGGTGAAAGGGAAAAAATAGCCCCATAAGTTATTTTCTGCCTTCCACATTTGTTCCATGTCATGTGCATGTCTACATACATATACACATGCACAGAAAAGAATGAATTAAAATGTGAAAGAAAATTTAAAACATGCGTCTTGGACTTCTAGAAGATAAGTAAGGCATAGTTCTGTGTCTATCTGACTTAGTCTAGAGACTTAGTACTTCAATGTTTTCTTCACATATTTATTTTATCATGTTAATAAAAATTTATAGCCTATAAAACAGAAAAAATACACTATTGGAATACCAAGGAAGTATAGACATTAAAAATGAAAGAATTGTTTTACTGAAAGAAATCTAATTTTTTTTAATGTAGGGATTAAGCCAACAATTATTAGAAAGCACAAACATTGCAATCCTCATAGGTAATTTACAAACACATATAATCATTTCTCTTTAGATGTTTTACTCTGAATTTCCCACTGGAAAATTCATAATCTTTTGAGTCTGAAGCCATTGTCCTCTGGCCATGGATGGACAGTCCAAGCAGATGGAGCCATGGCTTTTGGTCAGTTTGTTCCAGTGGCTCCTGGGAAAAGCATGCCCCAGCAGCATTTGTGTAAAGACTATTTATTTCTTGTCACAATAACTCTACAGGGGGACTCTCTGGGGCCACATCTTGTAAATGGTATGTCTGCCAGCCACATTCATTTATTAACCAATGTGTTAAATATTTATTCAACATCCACTGTGTCAGATAAGCCCTAGTACAGGCACAAAGTCACACTAAGAGAAGATTCTGTGAGGAATTAAATAAATGGTCTTTGAGGAGCTGAGACTCAACAAGGGAACAATGATATAATACCTTCATCTAGGACATGGAAGAAAGAACTTCAGTTGCTAAAAGTCAGAAATCCTTGATTGCCATCAATGAAGAAAAGATCAACACATTAAAAATATATTTTATTAATATATATTAATTATGCAATCATGCACTTAATAAAATAAAATAATGCACTTCATTATAACTTTTCTATGGTTGTATAAAAGTATATTTGATAATGTTCATCACCCATTGACCTCTCTTGTCCATGTCTGATTCTCTCTGTTCCTTTTCCTCTTTCAAACCAGATCTACTTTCTTGAGACCAACCCTTCTGAGGAGAGGATGTCATCCTACTTTATTGAAATGATAAGTGTCTGAAGTGCAAGACTTAACAAGGAGGAGCTCTGAAATTTGTCTAGAGACTTTTGGTTGAATGCTGTTGGTCTCTCTGACAAGTTTCTATGCAAATGTTTCCAAGTTTCGGAAAAAATAAAAGAAAAAGAAAAAGAACCCAAAACCAGGTAGCCAGAAGCAGTTACTGATGCCTTACCAGCAGGGAAAGCACAAAAAAATAAGCCCATTCTCTTGTTGTTTTGTATTCTAGCTTCCAGTATCAGTGTCCCTGGCTTTTAAAGTGTAACATATATCCATCTGGCAATGAGAGTGCAAATTGCTCAGGCACAGGCCATTGAAGAAGCATATAGAAAGATGGACTTGGAGTCAGGCAATGGCGGTGCAGGCCTGTTATCCCAGCACTTGGGAGACAGAGGCAGGAAGATTTCTGTTAGTTTAAGGACAGCCTGGTCTATGAAGCAAGTTCCAGGACAACCAGAGTTGTTACACAGAGAAACCCTGTCTCAACACATAGATACACACACACACACACACACACACACACACACACACAGACACACAGACACACACACACACAGACACACAGACACACACACACACACACACACACACACACACACACACGTTCTCAGACCAGAGAACTTTGCTAATCTGTTGTATATCACACAAATTCCAAACAGGGTCTTCTGCAAGATAAAATGCCTCTGCTTTTGTCTTTACGTTCTAGAAACAATAAAGTGAAAGAGCACAGAAAAACAATAAAACAAAAAGGGAGAGAAAGGAGGGAAAGCATGGAGGAAGGAAAGGTACACTAGAAATATGTCCTGAAGGAAGAATGATTAAATACCATTCACAAAAGAAAACTTCCGTAAGGATCTACTAGAACCCCATCCAAGACAGAAGGGACAGTGGAAGCGAAGATGTTAGTTGGAAAATATCTTGGTATAAGAAGTGCAGTTTGGAAATGTGGGCCTGCAAGTGATCATATAACTCACGAAATTATGGTTGATTTTATACCAGGGGACATAGGTATTGAAAAATTGCAACCTGATTTGTGCATTCAGAAAATCCATGGCTCTGTTGTGTTTAGAATGGGCTATAGCTTGAGAGACAGATAAAAAAATGGACAAAGATGTGTTTCCCTTGGTTTGCATTGAATTGAAAAATGAAATAATGGAAACACTGGTAAATGTCTAGTAAAATCTATTTTTGGCTTTGATGGAAATGTAAAAGTAATATAACATCTCTAGTCTTACAACATGGTGATTGCCTGTTCGTGCTAAATGACCACATTTCTCAAATGAACATGTAAGTGTTAATACACCATGATGTAGTCAGCTTTCAGCTGTCACTGAAAACTATGTGTTACCAATGTGACTTACCTGGCTGTTAAAGGTATACCGAGTCATGACCTTCACAATCTATTTTTAATCATCCCTCTATTTATAGTCACTTGTTATCCTTCATCATTTTGGTGCTCAGGATGGAGTAAAATGTAACTTTTTCACTGTTGGTTCATATAGGGGTGACATTTAGACGTTAGAAGTGAAAACTCCAATTTCACAACAAGCTTGGTGCCTCCTGCCTTAGACTAAGAGTATTCTCATGCAATAATATTTCTAAAGAGCCACAAAGAACTGAGGGTGTCTGTAGAGAGCTGTGTGCAGCCGCGCCTCAAAGATGGCGCTGGCTTCTGCCTTCCACCCTCCCGACGGTGAGTGCTCTCTGTGATAAATAACTCCTTATTTGGCTAAGGCTAAGGATTTGGCTTGCTTCTGAGTACCTGGACCTATCCGCAGTACCCATGTGGCAGATTGGGGTTGGCTGCCCAGAAGCTATTTAGGTGGTGGGTTGGCTTTCCCCGGGGTCAGAAGATTGTTTCAAGGTTCCTGAATAAACTGCTTAGAGAAGAGCCTGGTGTTGCGTCTTCCTTGCTGGTTGAGGCAGATGCGACAAGTATTGGCCCATACTGGGAGCCTTTACCTCCCCTGTCTCTTGAAGGCTTAGAACTCTCCGTGGTCAAGGCAGTGCACTGGTAAGTTCCCAGGTAAGGTGGGGATCCACAACAAAAGCAGGGATATTGCTCTTCTCTGTAGACAAAGAGAGAGCGAAGAAAGTTCGCGTTGCCAACCGAAAGTAAACAGGTCGCTGATGAGCGAACCAAAAGGTAGATAAATTTTAGTACTAATTATGGGCGCCTCTTCTTCGCACCCAATATTTTTGGCTCTTAATGAGCTTCTCAGATCAAAGAACTTAAAAGTCAAGAAAAGTACCTTAGAGAGATTCCTAGAGGAGTGTGACGTTGTATCTCCCTGGTTTGAAGTTTCGGGCAGCCGGCTTGGGGCTTGGCTATGCTCCTGGGCCAGGGGAGATTCGCCAATCAGCAGACTGGGTACCCAGTACAGGTTTATGAACAGATTAATGAGATGGGTATTAAAGCCTGGAAGTCACTCCCAAACAAAGGTGAAGTCAGTGGCAATCTTACCAAGATCTTACAGGGCCCTACAGAGCCTTTTTTCGATTTTGTAGCTCACATGGTTGAGGCTGCAGGCAGAATTTTTGGGGATCCTGACACAGCCATGCCCCTGATTAAGCTACTTATTTATGAGCAATATACAAAAGAATGTAGGGCTACCATAACCCCGTATAAGAACAGGGGGCTAGAGGTATGGATGAAGGTTTGCTAAGAACTAGGGGGGCCCCTGACTAATGCTGGTCTAGCAGCAGCTGTGGTTCAGCTAACTCAAAATAAAAGAGGAAGTTCAGGTGCTCGCTTTTTATGTTGTTAATGCTCTTAAGGTATTAGAAGCGGCTGGACCTATTAAAAGTTCTAGCCCTGTTTGCTCTTTATTTCAACAATTACAGCAGTTGATTTGGAAAAGAACACTTCCCTTTTACCTTATAATTTCACATATGCAGCAAATTTATCTAAAGAATTGTCTAGCTATCTTTTAGGCAATTGGTCTGGAGAATTTAACAATATGATGGAGCAATTGAGGATGGCCAATGTCACCGTGAATTCTACCCGAGTGGACGCTGGACTGGCAGAGGGACTGTCCTCGTGGATCTGGATGGCCATGAATCATCTTAAAGAGTGGGCAGGCATAGGGGCTTTAGCTGGCCTTCTGGTGCTGGTTTCTCTGGTTTGCCTATGGTGTATCTGCCAGCTTAGGATCTCTCAGCGTCACAATGCAACCATGATCATTCAGTCCTTTATAGCTGTTGAGGCGGCCCAGTCCCCTCAAGCATGGTTGACCACCATGAAGCATTAAGTTCCCTAGCACAGGATGCAAGGCTTAAGCACTGCACTTGGGGCCCCATTGCATATCGGACCCCAAGGAGAGCACGCCTGATAGCATGTGGGTTGATACCTCATGTCCCACCTCTGTGAAAAGGGTATCGGATGGGTCTGGCACTACTCGGGTGGCTGACTCCTGAGTGAGAGTCAGTACAATGTTCCTGATTCATTCTTACAGAGATCAGGCCTCTACTCTTACCTGTCGCAATAAATAAAAAAGGGGGAACTGCAGAGAGCTGAGTGCAGCCGCACCTCAAAGATGGAGCTGGCTTCTGCCTTCCACCCTCCCGACGACGATGAGTGCTCTCTGTGATAAACAACTCCTTATTTGGCTAAGGCTAAGGATTTGGCTTGCTTCCGCGTACCTGGACCTATCCGCAGTACCCACGTGGCAGATTGGGGTTGGCTGCCCAGAAGCTATTTAGGTGGTGGGTTGGCTTTTCCCGGGGTCAGAAGATTGTTTCAAGGTTCCTGAATAAACTGCTTAGAGAAGAGCCTGGTGTTGCATCTTCCTTGCTGGTTGAGGCGGACGCGACAGGTGTCTTCTTAGTCAAGGTGCATATGTCTCTGTGTGTGTTTTCTTAGTCTCCTATATAGGCCTTACAGCAAAAAGAGGACCTAGAACTAGAAACAGAAGCCTACAGAAACACATCATGCTTGCTAAATAAGATATTATCCAACCCTCCTCTGGAGCTGTTTTTAAAGTATCAACAACCTAAATGAATTATGTGGCACCAGAAAATCCAAACACTATATATATATATATATATATATATATATATATATATATATGTAATTTTAATATTGGAAGCTGATTCAGATGCTAAGGAAGTCAAGAAACCCCATGAATTAGGCTAATCACAATACCATATACTTATCCTGCCACTAGGGATGCTGAGGTAGAAAGATGATCATGAGTTCAATATCAGCCATAGTTACATAATGAGACCATGTCTTGAAAAGTTAAGGACTGGGGAGATAGCATAAACATATAACAAAGCAGATACAAGGTAGTTTGTTCAGCCTCTGACATTGCAAAGAAGTCACATGATCTGGTTTCTGCAAGCTGAAAAGAAAGGAAAGTTGGTCACATAATTCAATTTTTTACAAAGGCCTGAAATAGTGTTCACATGGGACAAAGAGGACAAATGTCCTGTCATGAATGCAATGCATGCGGGCAAGCAGTACTATTGTCTGAGGACAAGTGGAGATGGATACATCAGCTTAGTCACTGAGCCCAAGTTGACTCTTCTGTTATTTTGATCCTCTTCTGTTGTCTCAGTGGAGGGATCTTTATCCACAGTGGTGAGCAGTGATCTTCCTCTACAGGCTACCATTCAAAACCTGGTCTTTTCTAAAAGGCGCCTCACAACCACATTTGGAAACCACTCTCTTACCGGATATTTGGCATGCCTTAGCCCTGCCAAGTTGTCAAGTAACATTAACCATTGGGAAAGAAGCTTTGGTATTTTTTTCTTTTCTTTTCCTCACAAAATACTTTTAAGGAACTTGTCCTTATAGGTTAAAAGGTCCAGTCAAAGCTGGGTGGTGGTGGTGCATGCGTTTAATCCCAGCACTTGGGAGGCAGAGGCAGGCAGATCTCTGTGAGTTCTAGGCCAGCCCGGTCTACAAATCGAGTTCCAGGAAAGATGCAAAGCTACACAGAGAAACCCTGTCTCAAAAAAAAAAAAAAAAAAAAAAAAAAAAAAAAAAAAGAAAGGGCCAGCCAAAGAAATAAACCCTGACCCTGGAACCAGAGCCAGCCAAAGAAAAACACATTGGCCCTGAAACCAGAGACAGTGAAAGAAACACACCCTGGCCATGAAAACAGAGCCAAAGAATCATACTGTGCCCCTGAACAATTGAGCAGGAAACCAATCAATCCCAGAGCACAAAATCCTGCCAATCTCTGAGCTTGTCTAAGCTCCGGGATCAAAATCTGACCAATTCCCACCCTGAAAATCTTCTCCCTGGAAAAACTCTACCCCTAAGAAGCCAGATAAAAGCGCTGTACCTGTTCAGTTGGGAGCTGCTCTTTTCCACCCTGACAGAGGGAGTCACTCTCCTGGATTTCTCCCTCCCAATAAATCTCTTGAATGAGTTATGGGTGAAGACTTTCTTTCCCTGAGGTAGAGCAGAGAAGCAATGGTCATCTCTGCTGGGAAACTCCCTTGGAGTGGAGCAGAGAAGTAATAATGTTAGCTAGAGGAGGAGCAGACTGCTGAATTTCTGCAGGAGTTTCTCCCTTAGCAGAGTCAAGCAAAGAAGTAACAATTTTAGCCAAAGCAGAAAAACAACAGATATCTCCGGTGGGGGAGTTGGGGGTTGGGGGTGGTGGGGTGGAGGGTAGGGGGTGGGGGGATGGGGTAGGAGGGTGGAAACTGTTAGCAGAGTGTAACAGTGCTGTAGATATTGCTCTGTATGCTGTGAATGTGTTGCTCTGATTTGGTTGATAAATAAAATGCTGATTGGCTAGTGGCCAGGCAGGAAGTATAATATAGGCAGGATAAGAGAGAGGGCAATTCTGGGTACAGAATGCCAGAGTCAGGAGTTACCAGCCAGAAACAGAGGAAGCAAGATGTGAAGGCAGAACTGGGAAAAGGTACCAAGTCACGTGGCTAAACATAAATAAGGTTTATGGGTTAATTTAAGTGTAAGACCTAGCTAGCAATAAGCCTGAGCCATTAGGCTGAAGAGTTTTAATTAATATAGGCGTCTGTGTGTTTATTTGGGTCTGAGCAGCTGTGGGCCTGGGCAGCTGGAAAAACCTCCAGCTACAGAATAGAGCTGAGCTATAATGGTTCTCTTGGAGAGGAGCAGAATTGCCACATCCTGTGGGGAGACTATGCCCCACTGAAACACAGCTATAGTTATAGCAGGTATAGCCTGACTTCCTGACAATCAGGATACCTTTCTCTTCATAGCTGTAGGTATCCGGAATAACTTCCCTTCACAGCTGTAGGTATAGCCTGACTTCCAGCAGTCAAGATACCTTTCTCTTCATAGCTATAACACTTGCAGTTCCTTTGGGGTTTGGTTTACATAATAGTTTCTCTTGTGAAAATACACCGTGACCTATGGAAGAATAAATTTATTTCGATGTACAGTTCCAGAGAGGTTAAAGGGCCTAGTGGCAGGGACAGCATGGCAGTAAGGGACAGGTGTTGGAGCCAGAGCAGAAAGCTGAAAGCTCACATCCCCACTTGCAAATATGAAGCAGGGGGCAGTAGAAATGGAATGAGGCCATAAACACTCAGCGTCTACCTCCCAGTTAGGTTCTTCATCCAGTCAGCTTACACCACCACAGGGGGGAAAAACTGTGTAAGCCTGTCTCCTGCCCAGTTGTTTCTCACCCAACAAAGGCAGCCACCTTGTGTCTCTCCCAATAAATCTCTTGTGTGAGGTTGGATGTGTACTGTTACTTTGTAACATTCCTTTGTTCCCAGCTGCTAGGATGCCTCTCCCTTCAGAGCTGGAACACTTGCTCTTGCCTGAAGGGAAGCCTTTCCCTTCAGAGTTCTAATACAACTTTCCTTACATTTAAAATTTTACTAATCAAGAAATAGAAACCCAATTAAGATGATTAGAGCTTTAAAAGTAAAGGTCATGTGTGGTGGTTTAAATAATAATAACAACCCCATATAGACCAATGCGTTTGAATGGTTGGGCCCCAGCTGTTGGAATGGTTTGGGAAGGCTTGAGAGGTGAGGTCTTACTGGAAGAAGTGTAACACTGGGGTTTCAAATGCCCCTACATTGTCAGTTGTCTCCCTCTTTCTCTGCCTTATGGGTGTTGTCTCGAGATTTAAGATCTCAACTACTGCTCCAGTGCCATGCCTACCTGCCTGCTGCCAAGCTCCTTACCACGATGGTCACAGAATCAGTCACCCTCTGAAAGTTGAAAGCTGAATAAACGTTTTCTTACATAAGTTGCACTGACCATGGCATCTTTGCATAGCAATAGAAAAGTGACTAAGACATCATGAGTTAAAAATAACAATCTAGGTATGTTACGTTTCTTAAATGTCATGCTCAGTTCATTAATTTTGTAATATCCTAGAAATGAATTGTTTTGTATCAAATCTTATCTTACATGAGAATTTTGAAGAACAAAGTAATTCAATAAAAATAGTTCACAGAAGTGTAATTATTTAATCACATTTTAACCAGATCTCTCCACAAATATTACAATTAAATGTCCAGAGATGTGACAGGGACCTATCATGATGATTAATATACTTTGTATTTATTGACTTTCTGTTACTATGTCAAAATAACTGATAATGTAATCTCAGAGGAAAAAAGATTTATTTTAGTTCATAGTTTCAGACATTTAAGTAGAAGATGACTTGCCTGTAGGAGAGAGGAAGGGAGAGGGAGAGAGAGAGAAAGGGAGATGGAGAGGAGAGAGTTCACTTTGACAGCAAAGACCTTTCTCTGAAAAACCACTGGACTATGAGCTTGTGAATGCATGGACCTGCTGACCAGGTCAGAACATTCATGATTCTACCAACACTCAAAAGTCCCACTTCTGAACAGGCAACAGTAAATCTTTTCCTCCCCAAAGTTACTTTTGTTTAGAGCATTTTATTATAGTAGCAGGAGTGCATATTAAAAAGGGAACATAGCTATTAAGTAAAATACATCTTGATCTCATTGCCTTGAATTTGAATAAACTTTTTTCATTTATTTTTAGAGTATCCTAGACAATTAATAGCATCTCTTTCCCCAAAATTCTTTATCTAAATAGACTTTAGAAAGAAATGGGATTTACTTTTAAGCATTTTTCCAGTTTTTATATATGATTGATAGTCTAGTCTCATTCTATAATGAAGTGGTCAGAGTTCCAAAGAGAATAAAACAAACAAAAGTCTTGTTATAAGCAGTTTGGCTTTCTTCTGGTTATTCTGCTTTGAACCGAGGATCCTAAAATGGAAAGTTATAATCAAAGCAGTCTTTCCTTAAAATAAATTTCTGTAAATTTAGAGATCACTGAATTCAAATAATGTATCATTTTCTAAATCTTTGTAATTTGACAAGGACAATAAGGAAGATGTTAACTTTTTCAAGAGTAGAAATTATGTCTTCATTGTTGTGTTCCTACTGTCCAATGTACCTAATTTGTACATGGAAGTTATCCAGGACACATTAATTAGATGCCTGCCTTAAATTGGTCTTAGGTGGCTCTAATACCTGCCAATGAATAAGTTCAGTAATGGGTTCAGTATACAAAATTGTTAGCTGCATGTACCCTGCTCTTTATAGATTTACTTAACTTATCTTGCAAATTTAGAATTGTCTTTCCTCTGGTTATCTACTTTAAAGTTTGGATTGTACTTAATTAAAATACCCAGGTACACATGTACACAAATAAACACATTTCTATTCCTTTTCTTCTTTGGTTATAGGGCTCTTTCTCTTCTCTCAATTATCAACTGGTTATTTTCTCATCCACATTTTTGAGTTAATTATAGATGATGAAATCTTAGATAATTAAATTTTCCAGATAGTTCATTCTCTTATCATTCTGTTCTTAATATTTAGTTCTGCCTTTCAGAGGAGGGAGTTTTAGTACTAGAGTTATATTTTGTAGGGAGAGTCCAAAATTTTGAGCAAACACTTGTGAAAAGTGTTAGGCATCGGAAGAGTTGTATGTTAATAATATTCTTCTGACCACAAAAGTCACTACAAAGGCAATGAAGCATTCTGTAAAAGAGGGATCTTCACTGTACTAACCCTGAAAGCAACATACTGCATGAATAAAAGCAGAGGTTTCAAGCCCATTCTTGGGAAATCCTTTTATAACTACCATGTGCCCTGAGGCAAGTTGCCCAACCTAAGATTCAGTGTTTATATCTTTTCTCAAGCTTGTCACTTGTATTTACAGTTCTGAAGAAATTATACTACTCCAGTTACAGCCACAAAACAATGTATATTCGTTTAAATATTTATAAACCTTTGAGGTATAGCACTATGTTAGGATATCATTCAATTTCTTGAGCAAACATGATGTAACATGGTTCACAGTTAATGGAAAAAAATCCCTTGAAAAGTTACTCTTTAGGGACAGGGTATCTCAAGGGGTACAATTTAAAGAAATGAGGCTGGGTTTCACAATCTCTACACATAGCATATAACAGGAAGAAACAGTTGTGTAATTTGATCCCTCCCTAGCACAGCTGTAAGTTATATCAGCATAGCCATGCAAACTGCTAAGATTAATTTGTGCTTATTTAACCATATATAGTTATCCTTCAAGACGTTTTGCAATAGTTAAGTGTAGTCAGAAGTTTTTCTGTGTCCTGGCTGGCTGGTGGTTGGGACAAATCTCTTCCACTCGCATCCCCCAAGTAAGCACACAGAGGCTTATATTAATTATAACTGCTTGGCCATTAGCTCAGGCTTATTACTGACTAGCTCTTACACTTAATTTAACCCATAATTCTTATCTATGTTTAGTCATGTGGCTTGGCACCTTTTCTCAGTTCTGCCTTGTCATCTTGCTTGCTCAGTTTCTGGCTGGTGACTCCTGACTCATCCCTTCCTCTTCCCAGAATTCTCCTTGTCTGCTTGCCCTACCTATGCTTCCTGCCTGGCTACTGGCCAATCAGCATTTTATTAAACCAGTTGTATAAAAGCATTATCCCACAGCAGCTAAGTGTCTGAATGGTTTTATGATTTCACCTCTCCCTTGACTTGGGACAAAAAAAAAATTAAGAAATAAGCTTGTTAGAAGACACTTGAGGGGTGGGGGAGAAGGAGAGGATGGAATGGGGGAGGGAGATTTGTAAGCTGATTCAAGGTGTACTGTTTTGGTTTGAAATAAAACATGAAATTATCTTGCCACTATACAATTACAGGTATTTCATATAGCATAAATTTAAATGTCTTAGACTCTAACTATTCAATTACATATCATCCCTGATTTTTCTTCTGGTTCTTTGTAGATGTCCATAACAGAATATTCAAGAAGAACAAATATGGACTTAGATCATTTCCCTTAAGTTTATAATTTACTTTTATTTGATGACAAATTATTTAGAATAAGATAGAATAGTACCACCTTTTTCCACCTAAAAGTTTGAATAGCTCAAAGAGGTGCAAGAAACATGAAGAGCCTGCCTTTGTAGCAGTGTATGGACAGCCCTTTAAGATCATAAATATGCCTTAATACTTCCCACACAATCCAAAGGTGCATATTTGCCCATAGTTAACAAGAAAAGATTCCAAACCACATATTATATTTTACCGCTTTTCAATTTAACCCTTTAAGTAAGAAGCAGAGTCCTATTTCATGAGAGATAGGTGTGTTCCCAAGCCAAACCTTTGCCATTATTTACAGGCAAAGGCGGCTGTCACACAAATTGCCTTTGCTTTCTTTTCAGTAAAATGAAAAATTAAATGAATATATGCCATTGTAAACTCTGTCATCAGTATTTGAACTGTATTTTTATGATACAGTAGCTCCACAGTTTGAGTGATTTATCTCCTAATTATCTGTCAAATCAACATGATTAAACACCATGCACCCTCATGAGTTTCATGTAAATTGCCTAATTAGCCACACTCTGGCTGCAAAGGGCACCTCTGCAGAAATTTTGGGCTTTGAAGAGAGTACCCTTCCCCTCTTGCTCCTTACCAGAAGGGCCGCTGCTTTCTCTTTCATCTGCAGGAGCACTGGGGATTTTAACTTCCATCCCAAAGGGCAGGTGATCAGTCCATGTGCTTTCATTTATGCATAAATGTTACTGTACCACTTTCTGCTTTAACTACCTTGACCTTCTGAATGCCATAGGTGGAGTCATATGACTCAACCCTTGGAATGACTACTTAGCTCTAATGACAAAATATTTTCTTTAGCACTGGAATATTTTTTCATATTATTAATGCACTGATGGTGCCATAAAACTTCTGCTGGACAATGTGTGTGTGTGTGTGTGTGTGTGTGTGTGTGTGTGTGTGTGTGTGTGTTTGGTTTTATTCTAGTAGTGGATGTAGGGACAGACTAATGATGATATGAGAGAACTGACTAGATAATGTTTCATGTAAAAGATATGTATAATCTCAGACCTTGAACATTTAAATGAATTATCTTGGAAGCTAACTTATAGATCTCTAGAAATAATTGAAATAATTGAGAAGTTGTGTTAAGAATTTCTAATGGTGGCTTTAGTTTAGTCAGAGTAAAGGGTTTCTAATCCTGTTCTATCTAAATTTTCCTTTTAGCTTCTGAAGTCATTTAAAATATAGTAATCATAGAGAAAGATATTTGCATTACAGACCATAATGATGCTTGTGGTGGTATTGTGTTCCCCGAAATATTATGTACTTCAATAAACTTATCTGGGGTCAGAGAACAGAACAGCCACAATATTAAACATAGAGGATAGGCAGTGGTAGCACACACCTTTAATCCTAGCATTCCAGAGGCAGAGATCTACCTGGATCTCTGTGAGTTCAAGGCCACACTGGAAACACCCAGGCATGATGACTCACACCAGGAAGTAATGGCAGGAGGCAGAAAGGTATTTAAAGTGTGAGGATGAGGAACTATAGCCTGGTTAAGCTTTTAGGATTGTGAGCAACAGTTCAGCTGAGATTCATTCTGGATGAGGACTCAGAGGCTTCCAGTCTGAGGAAACAGGATCAGCTGAGGAACTGGCAAGGTGAGGTGGCTGTGGCTTGTTCTGCCTCTCTGATCTTCCAGCATTCACCCCAATACCTGGCTCCCGGGTTTGTTTTTATTAATAGGAACTTTTAAGATTTGTGCAACATTCTTAGACAAGTCTGAAGGTCTCAAACTTAAGAAGCTCTAAAGGGTGCAGTAGCAGTCTGACCTTCCTGCTCATAGTAACTCCAGTAGACATTGTTATGTATAGGTCTGTTCTTAGAATTCAAATCAAATTCAAGAGTTCCTTTGAGATATATTTTAAGTTTCACTTTATAGTGGAACAACTTCCTTAGTCATGCTGAAGTTGTAGGTTGAAAAACAGAGTTAGTGCTACCACTTGTTCAAATGATTTACATATTTTTATTCTGGCTTTTGTTCCTCTAAATTGCTTCCAGCTAAAATGTGATTTGTTTCTTTGCATAAGGCCAAATAATCACAATCTAAATCCCAAGAAACTTTACAACTCCCCTTTCCCTGCCCATAGGAGCCAGAAGAGGGAAAGACTCAGCAGAAGGCTCTTTTAGTAACATAAATGTTAAGTTCTTCAGACGTGGGAGGAGCAGAGTCAACAAAGCGTGGAACAAGGAAAACATATCAGTGAAATCTTTGAGTTTCATGAACCCTCACTGGGGATGTTGAGAGGCTACAGGGCTGATTCCACTTCAGCAAGAACTTTTGTTTATTCTGCTTATCTCTGGTCAGAACTAATAGTCTTAATGGTTTTGAAAAGCCCTAACAGGCGCTGGGCTGATGAGGCTAGTTGAAGATTAATGTACCTATTTGCAATTGCTCATATTTCCCTCCACCATTTGTAATATATACACTGTAAGTTGTTACAAGATTTGCAGTCTAATGAAGTAAATATCTGCCCTTTTAATTTCTTGCAGCATATTGTCATTGCATCGAGAAAACGTATGCGAATGTCTTTCCAGTTTGGCTGCTCACTTACAGATATCTTTGGGTCTCCAAGCCAGGGCAGATATAATAGCTACACACAAATAAAAATGGACTACATTCCTAGATTTTGATGGCATGCCTTTCATTTTAGATTTCATACATTTTGAACAAATTATTGCAAAGAAATGGAAGATAGAGAAATGTAGTTATAAGGAAACAGATTGGATAGAGCAGAGGACTGTTGTTTACATATAATTAAGTGTTCGTAAGGGCTGGCTGAAGGGAAGAATCCCAGAATTCTATAGTTTGGGGTCTCACTGCACTAAAACAGCCAGCAGTTCTGTTCTCCCATGAAGACACTCAATAAACAATATTGTAGCCAAATGGCTCAGAATCTTGGGCATTTGTTTTCTTCTTCCATGGGCAAGAAACTTTAAAACTTTTACTAGTGTTTGAATTAAGCAGAAACAGGTATCAATGGAATTGAAATATGGGACTCCAGAATTTGATTTCAAAAGATTCCTAGGTGATTCTGATATTTATCCAAGGTTGAGAACTATGAACTGGCAATCAGAGATTCTAATCCTTCTGCCTGTTTGGGTAGGGCTTGATCAAGGCACACAGACTACAACCCAGAGTTTTTGTTTCAGTTGGTCTTTGGAAGAGACTAGGGATTTATGTCTTAACAGGTAGCAGGGGATGATGGATGACAAAGATGTGGGGATTCTGAGATGACACTTTGAGAGCCACTGTTGTTATTTAATCTGCCATGTTTGAGAAAAATACACAGTAGTTTTGTCACTGTACATATTTTTGTTGAGTAAATCAATTATTTTCTTTTAAAGTATAATAAGATAACAAGCCGGGCGGCGGTGGTGGCGCACGCCTTTAATCCCAGCACTCGGGAGGCAGAGCCAGGTGGATCTCTGTGAGTTCGAGGCCAGCCTGGGCTACCAAGTGAGTCCCAGGAAAGGCGCAAAACTACACAGAGAAACCCTGTCTCGAAAAACCGAAAAAAAAAAAAATAATAAGATAACAGTTAATCAAAGTGAAGGGTAAGAGATTTACTATCTGTTTGAACTTTTAAAAATCGACTGTGAAACCGTTATAAAACCCTTATTAAGGATAAGATAATGGGGTGAATCAAGATTTAAAAAAACTCTTTGGCGAGAGCCATAATATGAAATTTAACCCTTACCCCTAAAGAACTAAAATGGCCATCTGTTGGTTTGCCAGGCAAAAAAAGACTTCCCAGAACTGGGAATTTCATTAATACAATCCCTAGGTAAAGTCTGAACAAATCAGGACAGATGTTCTCTATACAGGTGTGTCTCATAACCAATGTAATAAAAGCACTTTGGAGGACTGAGACATATATTCTGAAAGTGAGACCATGGGATCTTGTATGAGGACAGCCTCAGAATGCTAAGGGTTTAAAGAAGACCTGCGTAGTGCCTGGTGGAAAAGGCAGTGGAAAAGATGACTGATTCCAGACTTTGGAATTAGTCTGGACCCCCAGGATATATAGGTGAATTAGAGCTGTGGAAAACATATGACTATGAGTGACAGGTCCCTTCTGGGGTCATAAAGGGGCTGAATCTAAACTGTCTTAGACTGGTAAATGAGCTCCAGCAGAGAAATAGTAGCTAGATTTCTATGTCTACTGGTAATGGAAGAGATGGGTCTTGAGCTGTGGAAACATCACCGGCAATGAGCACCAGAAGGCAAAGGTCCAAATTATAAAGAAGAGAAGGCTCAGAATCATCCATAAGAACCTAAATGAGAGAAAGAGCATCAAGTGTGTGAGAAAGGTTGAGTGATTAACAATCATTTGCGAGTGTCTTGAATTACTCCAGATTCCTTACAGGAAGAATCATGGTGAAATTTGTAGTATTAAACCTCTGGCTTGTAGTTCTTTGCATCACTAACATTTTAATAATGTGTAGAATTAAACAATGGAGGTTTCTCATAGGTGCCTTAAGGACCTCTGAATGTTTTAACTTTCTTAATTTTCACAGTACTTCACTTTACATTAAATGTTATCAAAGAACTAACAAGTGTATAGAATTTCATGATGGCAAAGATATTAGCAGGGAAAGCAGATTGTTTTGTGTAAAGTCATGGAATCACTGAGATAACATGGGGCAAAGGTTGCTAAAGTTAAAGAAAGAATACAATGGATGTGAACCAGAAAGAGCTAAGGCCACTTGTAATTCTTTTAAAACAGATTGATGACTCTTTATCAGACATTAGCACAATCTTGATCAAATGTGGCTAGTATCTAATGCATTCATCATACATTTAAAATATTTCATTATTTTATTTTATGTGTATGTCTGTGGGTCTGAGGCATTGTTTGCATACCATGTATGCAAGTGCCTGTGAAAGCCAGAGGAAAACGTATGTGTAGCTTCTGTGGGAGCAAAACTACCAATTCTTTCTTGTTAAGTTGGGGCATTTTGTGTCTTTCACTCATGTCAAGTAAGTGGTTTTTTTTTTTTTTTGTTCTTTCTTGTCATTTGAGTAGTTACTCTCTACATAAAAAAAATTAAAGTCTGAGCTAACTTGGAACTACCCTTACTTCTCATAAACTCTCTATTTAAGGAGTTATATCAAAATAAGCAAATAAACAAAAATAAGTTATTTTTTAATAGAAAATAGATTTTTTTCTCTCAAAATATATCCTGATTACAATTTTTCCCTTGCTCTACTCCTCCTATTTCCTCCCAAACTCTCACCCATCCAGATCTTTCTGTCTCATAGAAGAAAAACAAGCTTTAGTGGATAATAGTAAAACAAAACTAACGTATCTGAATAAGATAAACAAGCGAACAGAAGGAAAAGAGCTCAAGAAAGGGCACAAAAACAGATATAGATGCAGATACCCATTAATTCACACACTCAGGAATCCCTTACAAATAGAAGCCTGGTGTTTTATATATACCCTAATATACACTCACAGAACATTCTGTCTGCCTTCTCTTCTGCTGGGTTCTCTGAGCCCTCAGGGGAGACATTCCATTTAGGGCTGAAGGCTCCAAGGTTTTTCGTTCTCTGCATGATGTTCCCATCTGCTGCAGGAAAAAGCTTCTCCGATGATGGTTGAGCAAAGCATTGGTCTATGAATATAGCAGAATGTCATTAGGAGTCATTTTATTTCTCTGTTCTTTAGGTAGAAGTGTAGTATTTGTTTTATCCTAGATTACTGGGCTACCTAGTCTCATGTTCTACAAATTCCGTTTCATGGAGTGGGACTTAAGTAAAATCAGATATTGACTGATTACTCCCACAAATTTTGTCCTACCATTGTACTAGCATATTTTGCAAGCCAGACACCATTGTAGATCAAATAGTTTGTGGCTGGGTGGGTACTTATGTTTCTCCTTTGGTAGCATGCAGAGTACTTTGCTATATCAAAGACACTAGATCATAGGGGTGAGGACTCTATGTAGGTACCAGCTCTACTTCTCTATGCTTCATAAGTTATGTAGGTGTTGTTTTCAGCAATGGGGCCTTGTAGCTGGAGTTTCCTCCAGTCCCGCCCAGGTCCGCAGCTGCTCAGACCCAAATAAACACACAGATGCTTATATTAATTAAAACTCTTTGGCCTAATGGGTCAAGATTCTTGCTAGCTAGATCTTACACTTAAGTTAACCCATAATTCTTATTTATATTTAGCCACGTGGCGTGGAACCTTTTCTCAGTTCTGCCTTCACATCTTACTTCCTCTGTGTCTGGCTGGTGACTCCTGACTTATCCTTCCTGCCTCCAGAATTCTCCTGTCTCTTTGTCCCACCTATACTTTCTGCCTGGGTATTAGCCAATCAGCACTTTATTTATTAACCAATCAGAACAACACATTCACAGCATACAGAGTAATATCCACAGCAGGGCCTTGCTGTCAGTTTTTGGAGAGAAACCTGTAGTCTTGGCAACAGCCTGGATTATTTGGAGATTGTATGGGACCACTTTGGCTAACAACTCAATTAGATGCAACTTAATTACTTACTGGAAGCTTCATTTGGTGATGAGATGTCCCATTGGGGCTCTATCTCCCTCATTGTTTGACTATTTCATTTAGATCACCTTCATATATGTAGATAATTTAAGAAATTTCTACTATATGAAGTGTCCATACTATCCATCAAATGCTCTTTAATTTTAGCTGTCTCTCCCCATATTTTCTTCCTTGTCTTACCTTTACTACCACTTTATCTTCCCATTCCAGCACCCTCTTTCTATCTATAATTATCTATTGTACTCTGCTTCAGTAGGGAGATATTTCTGTCCATTCCCCAATTACTTATTCTATACCTACCATCTGTGGTTCAGTGGATTGTAGTTGAGTTATAATTGACTTAACAGTTAATATCTACATAAAAGGGAATACACAACATATTTGTCTTTCTGGGTCTGGGTTACCTCACTCTAGAAAACTTTTTTTTCTGCTTCCTTCTACTTACTGTGAATTTAAATTTTGTAAACAGCTAAGTAATAAACCATTGTGTAAATGTATCACATTTTTTTTATCCATTTATCTGATAAAGGACATTAGGTTGTTTCTAAATTCTGGCTACTGTGAATAGAGCACCAATTAGCATCATTGAGCAAGTATCGCCATGGCAGGATGAGAAATCTTTTGAGAGTATATGCCTAAATTTAGTAAGTTCTCTATGTACATGTGCTAAATAAAAAGTGATTTCTCCCAAAAGAAGAAATTCTCATTTACTGAGCAATTTACATCATTGAGAACTAGGAAGAATACTCTCTGTGTTTGTCAGAATCAGAATTCCTGAAACTCAATAAGTCTGCAATATCTGAAACCTAAAGAAAATAGAGCATACAATGTTAAATTACTTTCTATCTGACTCTTCCTTTTATTATTCTGTGAGACAATATAGTAATAAAATAAATGGTGGCATTGTTAGTATTATTTCTTAAAATCTCCCCATTTAAAAATATAATATCTGGAAATGTCATGCTTCATTTTTATTTACAATTAAATCGAATTCTATAGCTGTACTGACTAGCTTTAATGTCAACTTGACACAATCTAGAGTCTTCTGAGAGGAGAAAACTGCAATTGAGAAAATGCCTCCATAAGATCAAGTTGTAGGCAAGCCTGTAGAATATTTTTAAAATTAATGATTTATGTGAGTGAGCTCAGCCCATTGTGGGTGGTGTCCTTACAGGGGGCTGGTTGTCCTGGGTTCTATAAGAAAAGAAGCTGAGTAAGCCATGAGAAGCAAACCAGTAAGCAGGACTCCTTCGTAGCTTCTTCATCAAGTCCTGCCTCCAGGTTCCTGTCCTGACTTTCTTCGAGGATAGACAGGGTACACCCTTTTCTCCCCAGGTTGCTTTTGATCATTGTGTTTTATAACTCTAACTCAGACAGTACTACACATTCATTTTCCATTTGTCAATTGAACATTAAGATTGTTTCCATTATGTAGCTCTTGTGAAGAGAGCAACAATGCACATGACTGAGCTAGTATCTGTTGAGTAGGATGTCAAGTCCTTTGGGCAAATGCCAAGGAGTGGTATAGCTTGGTCTTATAGGAGATAGCTTTCTTAGCATTTTGAGAATTCTCCACTTTGATTTCCAGAATGGTTGGACCAGTTTGCAATGCTACCAACAGTGAGTGATGGTTCCCAACAACTGCTCCAGCATTTGTTACCCACTTTTTTGTTGAGCTTGACATTTTGACTAGGGTAAGAAAAAATCTCACAGTTGTTTTAATTTGTATTTCCCAAATTGCTAGGGATGATGAACTTTATTATTATTATTATTATTAGTAGTAGTAGTAGTAGTAGTAGTATCAAGATATTATTTAGTCATTTTTTCCTTCTTTTGAGATCTCTTGGTTAAGATTCCAGTGTCATTTGTTTGTTTGTTTGTTTTTGACTCTTTAGTTTTTTAGATACACTAGATATTGTCTGTCACCCATAAAATCTAACCAACATTACTGCTTAAATATGAGTTGAACAAGAATAACAGTAGACATGTGATTGTAAATGATATGTTTATGTGGGTTGTGGTGGTGGAAGGCCCCAAGAGGCATCAGCTTCCACCTATACAAAGAACTATAAACAAGTAGGAATGCTGAGAGCAGAAGGAGAGCACACAAACTGGTTATCTTGGTATGTGTTGGGGGTGCTACCCACCACCCCCACATTTCCCCAGAGTGCTCTTGAGTGTGAACAGCAGGAAATATTAGATAGAAAGGTTTAGAGGGGTGTGATAAAGATAGAAAATACAGGATAACCTGGAGAGAGCCTGGAACCTATTTCAATGGATCCTGACTATCTCTGTCCTGGGGTATATAAAGGGAATGCCAAGGGGTGAAGCAAAAGACCTCCCCCCAGCACAGCCAAGTGCAGACCATCTCAGACACCTGCACTCAAACCTGTGTTCTAATCATCCTCTATGCAGGTCTCCTGAGTAAAGTCACTAGGAAACCTGATAATCAGCTCCCACAGTTATCCAATATCAAATTATAAGTCCTGGAAATATATAAACATGTACACAAATAACATTATACAGATTGAGACAATTGTACATATATATACATATATATATATGTATATGTATACACACACACACATATATACACATACAATCACATATAGATCTAATTATACCTTTTCCTGGCATATGCCCAAAGGACTTGGCAAAATTCTCAAGAGATACTTGTTCAGTACTGTTCATTGCTGCTCTGTTCACAAGAGATAGAAAATAGAAACAGCATAAATATCATTCAATTTTCATATATACATGTATATGTATATATTTATATGGAAAAGTAGATCATAAAGTTGAAAGCAAGCAAGGGGGTATTTAGGAGGGTTTGGAGGGAGGATGTGGAAGAGGAAAATGATATAATTATATTAAAATCTCAAAAATAAAAGACATGATAAAATTTATATAACACACACATAAGGCTAGTTAGTTTATTCCTTTTGATGCAATGGGCAGTAGCATGAAGTGAGATTATGAGGTATTAATATATAAATTGTGAAACTGTTCAAATGGTAGCTAATAGAGTTCAGTATTAGAATGAAATATTTCAGATGCCGTTTGGGAAGGGCATGGCAGCTGAGGAAGAGGCTCAGAATGAATGCCATCACTGCTGCAATCACAGAAAGTGTGGTAACCATGTGCACATGTGTGTGCTTTATACGTTCTGATACTAATCACTATTTACTCTATACACGTAAATAGCAGATAAATGAAATAAACCTCCATGTGTGTCTATTTAGCTCCATGTGCCTATTCAGTCAGATGTATAGATAAATAAACACCGAGAAGGTAATTGAATATGAATGAGAATCTACATTGAATACAGTGGATCAAAAATTGGCTGACCTAGGTTTGGAAATGAAGTACTCATGCCTACAGGTTGAAGCATTTTTTTCACTAATTATTGAAACTAGTGCTTGGTCCAAAGCATAAATTGCAAAGAACTTACTGTAACTTGATCTACTAAGAGATGTAGAGAAAGCCACCAGCATGAAGCTCTGAAGGAAAAAGGCTCTTTCTATAGCAGAATAGCTAGTAGCCATTCCCATATGAATCAGATGGGCAGACAGGCTGCTGTGGCAGCATCTCTCCCATCAGACATTTGATTTACTTTTGTATTTGTTTGGTATTTGGGAGCAAATATCAGTCCTTGAACATTCACAGCAAGCATTTTGCTACTGAGCTACGCCTCTGACCTCACACCCCAAGGTTTGGAATCTTGCACCAGTGAACTACAAAGTAATATGTTGAGACAGAGACTCCTAGAAGGGATGGAATGAGTGAACTCATGAACTTGGTTTTCCCATTTCTAGAATTTTTCTTTCCTTGAGAAAATAATTTTTGACCTGATATCTCAAGTTCTTTCACATATGATATTCTCCTTTTATATTAATCTCTACCATGTACCTTTCTGCAGTAATCCAATTCACAATTGAGAATAGATTACAGAACATTTCCCAGGGGAAAAAAAAACTTTTCTCACTGATCTTTCATCCCTATATTAGAACCACATGAAATAAAATTAGTCCCTGGAAGACGAAGACCATTCAGTAGGATATGTGTGGTTTCAATGGCTGAGATCATTTACTTCCTGGTGGAGGTGATTCAGTGATATGACTGTACCTTGAACATAGGTTATTTTGGCTTATTTCACATGATGGAGTTCATTAGTTTTGTCAGTTACGTTGGAAGTGTGTGAGTAAAACCTGTTTTATATTGTGGGAAGGCAGGCCTCAGGAAATAGCATCCTTCACAATGCTTACTTGAAACATAATTTTGAAAATTTAATAAAAAATGTGTGCCATATTTACTTAATGTGATCATGATTGGACTGAAACATACACGGCTTTTGCAAGCACATTCATTTTATAGTTTAATGTAACTCTTGAAGTAAAATAGTTTCTTTACTTCCGTCTCTACTTTCCCCCTGTGCTCCAAATGTCATTAGATCTTTAACTCACAGATTTAGAGAAATCCCAAATACTGTTTGTTTATGAGATGCATTTTTCTTTGTAGTATGAAGTTAAACAGAAAAGAAGATTTAAAAAACCCCACGTATTTATTCTTCACAGTATCAGCCACATAACACTGTAAATTCTTCAAAATAGGCAGACACAAGAAATACAAACTCCTCAGAAATGGGGATTTTCAAGACTCTGACTTTGCTAGAAGTGGGGATGTAGAAAGTGTGGGAAGCCCTGAGTGAGTGAAGAATGTGTGCTGTTCTCATGTGCACGGCCATGTCAAGAGCTCTTATCTCAAATTCATGGAGGAGAGGCAAAACATTCTTCCCAGAAGATGGGGCTAGGAGGAAAAAAGATTTTTCTTTGGTCAGTATATGGATTTTGATAATGTGTGCAGATAATATCCTCTACAGATTTATCCCTTGGGTATTTATGGCCTAAAGACTATGCCTTGCAGAGACTAGCCCCTCCTTGTTTATTTTTGTGTAAAATAACCCTGATTCTATGTTTGGCGGCATACAATAACTCTGCCTCCCTGTTCAACTCTATCTACTAAACATGCTGACCATTTCTGAGTGCTGTGGTTCCTCCAGGAGAAAGACCAGCTCACCCAGTCTCAGCTTTCTGTCCTTGTTTCCATCTATCTGTCTGTTCTTCACGCCCTTGCTGTCCCAATCAGGTCCATCCCTGGAGATATGCACAGAAGCAGCACATGTCCTAATCTTTTCCTCTTTCAGTCTGAGATCAGAAGTGGCAAAAGCATGAAAAGAAGAGTTCCATGTGGAATTTCCTGGGATAGCAAGCAGGTATATAGAACTGTGATTTCCAAACACAGAACATGGAGACACTTTGCATTGTCCCACGTTTAAAAATAACATGTATAAAACAGCTCACTTGTGTTTGCTTCATGACATTGAACTTGATAATCAGTTATTGTTCTTCAGCTTATTTTTTTCCTATGAGCTCTCCCACGTGATTCTTAAATGCAGGCTCAAAATGACTTGTATGTACACATAGAGTTGTTTGCCAAATGTGCTTGTGTTGTCCACTCCTTGTTGTCAATTGCCACCTGCCATCTACATTTAGACTGGAGAGGAGAGAGGCTGCTGACTTCTAAGTTTAGAGGTAAAATGGAAGTCTATCTTCCTTCCATGAGGCTGGCTGCCTCATTCTGGGATCAATAGAAGGACCCCAAAGGAAAGGTCATCAGAAGACAGTAAATACCATTGTGCAGGAGCACTTTTGCCATTTGCAGGTAAAGTGTTCTTTTCCTTTTTAAAGGTAAAGTCTCCCATCCTAGTACTAACCATACACCTGACTGCCTAGCTTCCAAGATATGAGAAATCTTAAAGGTGGTATCAACCTCTTTTCTTTTCTTTTCCTCTCTTTCTTTTTTCTTTTTTTTTCTTTTTTGTGGTTTTTGAGACAGGGTTTCTCTGTGTAGTTTTGGTGCCTGTCCTGAATCTTGCTCTGTAGACCAGGCTAACTGCAAACTCACAGAGATCTGCCTGTTTCTGCCTCCTGAGTGCTGGGATTAAAGGCATATGCCACCACTACCTGGCTCAACCTCTTTTCTTATGGCTTAGTTATCTATGCTGAAGAAGAGGTGGAATGATTTGAAGAGCCGGAGATGGTAGTTAGCTTCAAGGAAAGTTTCTTCCAGACATAAGAGAACTGATGTACATATTACCTCCCAGAGACTCTGGTAGCACACGCAACACCTGCTCAGGTTAAAACCAGATGGAGACCTAGGATTGAAAGGGGGAATTGGTCCTAGAGTTCCACCCCTAACCAAGAAGCAATTTGTAATTTATACCTGCTAGCAAATGGAATATCATTGAGTATATTAACGATACTTCAGGACAGGCCTGATGCCTAGGAGTAATTGATTAAGACAAACGAAACTTGATTTTTGTGTGTGTGTGTCAGCTTTTTGTTTCATTTTATTTTATTTTAGCTTATTTTGTCTTCTTAGGGTTTTTTGTTTATTTGTTTGGATTTTCATTTTGTGTTATTTTATTTGAGAGTGAGAGTGAAAGAGCAAGAGCTAGAGAGAGTAAGAGAGATCGAGGGAGAGGGAGGGAGGGAGGGAGAGGAGGGGGGCGGAAACAGAGAGAACCAAGCTGGGTGGGTAGAGAGGTGGGGAGATCTGGGAGGACTTGGGAGAGAGGAAAAAATTGTATGGAAATACATTGAATGCAAAAGTTTTTTAAATGAAAAATAAAGGTAAAGTCAGTGCAAAAGCAAAACAAAGGACAAAAGGTTTAAAATATGTCAGAAATAATATTGAAACATTGATGTTTGATTGATTGTTTTCTTCTTTTTCTCATGGCACATTTCGTGAACACATCTAATAAGGACATGCTGACTCACATTCCCCACTCATTACCAGGATTTATTGAACCTAGAAATTAATATTGACTAGGGCAAAACAGCCACTGAGTTCTCCTGCAGGTCAATAAATCTGGTGGTGGAGGAACACCAAACAGGAATCAGTACCTTTTCCCTCTGCAGTTTGCTTTTTTGCCTTTGCCCTTAGAAGAATGTCAGTACAGCTGCCTGCTTCCAGTGGGCCTATCATGTTTTTTTAAAAAAAATTTAGTAGCTGGCCATTTAGAATCTGTTTCCAATTTACATTGTGCACTAATAAGGACCCGAATATAAAGTTTCCCTCAGAAGCATTAATATGTGTAGGAATAATGAAGCCAAAGCATATTTATCAAAGTGAAATTTCATAAATAATGCCAGAAGAAAGGAAAAGGGAAAATAAGAGAAATTGCTATGCACGACACCAAAGTAAAAAATGTGTATAGTTTGATTACGCATATGAAAAGACACAACTGTGGTATGTTCAAGGCATTGGGCATTTATGGACATCACTTATTTCTTTTGTAAATTGAAGTTCTGAATTGGCCTTTCAGGCATCTGACACTTCTATGATTGAAAAAAAAGAACTTGCAAAAGTATAATTTGTAGGTCTGGGCTTTTCCTACAATCTGAACTCTATGGAAAACCATTTAAGACTCAAGGGCAAGAAATCACAAAGAATTCATGCTTGTCTTTACTTCTTAAAAGTTTTCCTTTTTTTTTTTAGAACAATTTGCTTACATATCAATGGATGGTGGATAAAGTCATATTTAAACCAAAAGTGAATTTCAGCAAAATAATAGTTTTTAAGCTTAAGATCTATGTTTAAATCCTGACCTTTGTGTGGGACACATACACACACCCACACAGGGTGGAGGGGTTGACTTTATCATCTGAAATCTGAAGATAGAATGTTTTCTAAGTTTCCCTTTGTCACACTCTTCACCCCCAGGACTGCCTTGCTTTTCATGGAGAGAGCTGATGTCCAGCAACACTGAGCTGCATGGCCACAGTGAATAGCCAAGTTATCCTTGGACTTCATGCTCCTCTGACATCAAAAGTTGATGCTCTGGGCTTTCTTGCTCCTTGCCCACCTACTCTCTCATTAATGAAAGAAGCTGTCCCTCTCAGGAAAGAAGGCACATGGGGATGGCTTCACATGGCCTGGCTTACAGAGATAGGAAATGCTGCTGCTGCTGCTCTCATTGAAGAGATGCCATCATGAGTCTTGAGGGACACTGAGCTTCAAACTGCAAATAGAGAACCAAAGTTTGCATCTGTAAGGATACACAAAATTAAAGGTTAAGGGAGGAATAGAGAAATGGAGGTCCTCTGCCTGTCCCTTCACTCTGTGATGACCTATCTTCACTACACACTGGCCTGCCTAACACTATACCTTTTCTAAAAGTTCCTACATCACCACCAAGAATTGCTGAAAAATTCATTTACAGAACGTAGTGTTGCAGTAGATTATAGCAAGTGAGCTGCCATATGGGATTTTCTTTTCAGAAAGACAGATTCAATCTCAGTTTTGCAACTTATTCATTACATTATTAGAAGGAGCATTCTAAAGTCTGGGTTCCTTTCCTTGTAAAATGTTAATAATGCTAGAACCAGATAAAATAGATCAGTGGTTCTCAATCTTACTAATGCTGGCACCCTTTAATACAATTTTTTATGTTGTGGTGACATGCAAACATAAAATTATTTTTGTTGCTACTTCATAACTATAATTTTGCTATTGTTAATAACTGTAATATAAACATATGATATGCAAGATATCTGATATGAGACTCTCATGAAAGGGTCATTCAATCTCCAAAAGAATTGTGACCCAGAGGTTGAGAGCCACTGACACAGAGCTATTGGAGGACAAATTAATCATTGGCACATGCTGTCCAATGGTAGTTTGGGCTCAGCCATGATCTCAAGAAATGTTTCTCACTATCATGAAGAACCAGGGGACTTTCCAATCATTTTAAGAGACATCAGTAGCTTTAATATGTAGTCAAATTCAAGAGTACTGACAGAGGAACAGTAGATTATACTGGGATCACAGAGGTAGCTCCTGGTCTGTATTATTTTATTTCATTCTTTTGTATGTGCTCTATATGTGTGGTATGTAGATGTGTTGAGTGAATGTGAATTTGGAGTTGCACATATATGTATTTTGAGGCTAAAGGAGGATATTGGCTTCTATTTCTCACCATCTTATTGCTAGAGGACAGTCACTGAACTAGACGATCAATAAAACCATCTATAACTACATTTTTTCAGGCAACGCCTTCACAATGTAATTCTAGGAGAACTTAGAAAAAAATTGAGATATACTAGATCTCTGCCAATTGTAAAGCAAGTCAGAAAACAAATATACAAAGCTCAAATGCTTTGCACAGAGAGAGAGAGAGGGGGGAGGGAGGGAGGGAGGGAGAGAGAGAGAGAGAGAGAGAGAGAGAGAGAGAGAGAGAGAGAGAGGAAGAGGAAGAGGAAGAGAGAGAGAGAGAAAAAGAGAGCGAGTTAGAGAGTGAGAGAGATAAAAACCAGGGGAGTTTCCATCATATAAATGGGTATATTTTAAAGAACATTTTGCAAATGCCTGTTTTCTTGCTTTCTACACCCAGTGTGATGAGTAGCTCATGTATAAGATAAAAGGAAAGTCAGCTCTGATATTCTCTCTGGGAGAATACCCCATGCTGCTCACTCTTGGGAATGTACAGGCTGACAGGGATAAGGACCAGGGTCCATATTTCATTACTAAATAGAATAATCAATTCATGCTGGATGATTTTTTTTGTTCTTGTTAAAGAACTTGGAAAGTGAAGGAAACATGTTTTTGCTTGCTGTTCTGTGTGTGTGTGTGTGTGTGTGTGTGGTGTTTTTCTAGAAGGAAAAACGTGCTCACACTGACACTTTGCTCTGTCATTTCCTCCTCTGTAACTTACTGCGTTTTTACACTGATGTTGTCAGTAGGGAATCTAGGGAAAAGTTTTAGTGCTCCCTGTGAAACTCATAGCACTAACCAACAGCAAGCCAGCTAAGTGATAAGATAATGTAAAAGGCGACAGGAAAAGCACATGAAGTGGCTGGGTATCAATGGCAGAAAGAACAGAAACGAGGGGACTGGAAGATGTGGTGTGGAGACCGTGGGAAAGGGTGCTGCCTGAGGTTTTTCTTTCTATCGGAACATGAACTTCCCACGGTGGAAACAGAAAAGTCAACCACAGAAAATTAATCATTCTGATAAAGGGGAATATAACATGACTTCTTAAGGGGGAAGGAAAAGCCAGGACATCATCCTGGAGATTTGTAGTTAGATTTTCTCTTCTTCTTGACTTAAATCAGTGAGGCAAGCATGATTATCAAATGCTAATTACTGCCAAACATGTTTCAAAGGTTTGCCTCCAGAGTGGCACTACTGGGAATAACTGTGGAAGGTAAAGCAGGGCCATATAGGAAATTCTTAGATTATTGGGGTCATGCCCTGAAAAGGAGAGTGTGGGACTCAGTCTTTCTTTGTATCTTGGTTCATGAAGTAAGCAGATTAATTTATAATGTTCTCCCTGCCATGTCCATGGGAGACTCCCAGAAGAGTCCACACCAATGAGGTCTCTTGACTGAGAACTGACACCTCCCAAACTATGAGCTAATTAAAACTTTAAAGAAAATAAATCATTCGTTTCAGGTATTCCATCACAGTCACTTAGATATAACATGAATGAAGAATGAAATCAAAGTTTTCAAATGTGAGAAGCCATTCAAATATCATCATGTTGGTCTAGAGCCTGTCTTTTAATGAGTCAGGTTTCTCCAATTCTACTTTCCAGATCACTACTGTGGCTGGAGCAACTCTCTCAAATGCAGTCATTTAGTGAGCTCACATGAGAAGTGTGTAATCATAAAAAGTGATGGTTGCCTATTTTAATAAAAAGACCTCAGGGAACATTCTGGGTGGTGCTAGCCAGAACACTATCTAGTTAATTTACAGGTGGGGTCGCAATTAGCTACTCAGTGTATTTGCCCTCAAGTCCATGTGTGCTCTTCATTTACTTTTGGCTGACTCAGAGGGAAGGATTTGTGACCTTCGGAATGGAATGCTAAGGCTTTTGTATCAGCTGGTTTCAGTTTGAATTTCAACAATAGGAAGTCTGGGTAGATTGGGGATTGGAAGGAAAAAGAGAATGCAGAATATTCCACAACCTCTCAGTGTCTTTTTGTTAAGGAGAGCAAAAGTTTGGACCTATTCTTGTTAATCTGTCATAAGCAACACAATCTGTCTCACCTGCCAGTCTTTCATACTTGGAACACTAAGGGCATGTCTCCCCATGGGCTCATGTGGCTCTGTGCGGAAAGGAGAAGCCCTTTGCCGAAGTGAAGAAAGGTTGACATTTGTGTGGCTGAGACACTTTCAACCATATCGTTGTTGAAATGTTGGCCAATCCTTGCCCTCCTACTCAGTGCTTTTTGGCACCTTATCATCATTTTTTTAACTTTTCTCCCCCAGAAATTCTGTAACTTAAGTCAAGTAGTGGTTATCAGAAATGATTGAAAATCGGAACCTGCTTGTAATGAAGACCAACAGCTTCAATATAAAGTATCAGCACAATGGGGAAAAAAAAAATCCTTCCATCAGTAGGTCATGGAAAGAATGTCAAAACGTAACTGTACTTTTAACCCTAGCAATGGCAGTACCTAGGGAGCAATTTACATAAGAGTAATTATGTCTTTGACCTGAATTTAATCACATGGAAGAAACAATGAAGGATGAGGAGGGCAAGGTGGGGTAATAACACAAACTACAGTGCTTCAGGGCCAGCCTGTGTGGAAGTGCATTGGAAATGAAACACTGAGGAAACTGGTAAATAGCATGTCTCATAATTGGTACAGAGCTGTAGTGTAGTAGGTTCCATTCATGAATTCAGATGAGGAAACAACTCCAGAGAGGGTAAGTATGTAGGTCAAGTCACAGTTAAGTTCAGGATGCAAAATTGGGGCTCAAATCTTTTCTACTGCATGAAGCTTCAGTTCTGTGAAGTGAAATGTCAGCTTCAAAACAAAACAAAACAAACAACCAAAAAGTCAACATCCGTCTAGGGACTGACTATGGCTCCACAATGTTTAGAAAAACTTTGAGCAACTAGTTAGAAATTGATAAATTTTAATTAAAATTGAAGGTTTCTGACTTCTTTTTTATTTTATTTTATAATTTAATTTAATTTTACATATCTGCCACAGATTCCCTTGTTCTCCCCCCTTCTGTGCCCCCCACCTTCCCCCCAGCCCACCCCCCATTCCCATCTCCTCCAGGGCAAAGACTCCCCTGAAGATTGAGTTCAGCTTGGTAGATTCAGTCCAGGCATGTAATATCCAGCAAAATAGACTTCAAACTAAAAATCAATCAAAAGAGATCAAGAAGGGCATTACATACTCATCACAGGAAAGATCCACAAAGATGAAGTTTCAATTCTGAACATTTATGCCCCAAACACAAGGGCACCCACATATGTAAAAGAAACATTACTAAAGCTTAAATCACATATAAAACCCCACACATTAATAGTGGGAGACTTCAACACCCCACTTTCATCACTGGACAGATCTCCCAAAATGAAACTTAACAGAGAAATAAAGGACTTAACTGGTTATGACTCGAATGGACTTAATCGATATCTGTAGAACATTCCATCCTAACAAAAAAGAATAACCTTCTTCTTAGCACCCCATGGAACCTTCTCTAAAATTGACCACATACTTGGCCACAAAGCAAATCTCATTAGATACAAAACAATTGGAATAACCTCCTGCATTCTATCAGACCACCATGGTTTAAAGTTAGATTTCAACAACAACAAAAACTACAGAAAACCTACAATCTCATGGAAACTGAATAATGCTCAGCTGAATCACCAATGGGTTAAGGAAGAAATAAAGAAAGAAATTAAAGACTTCCCAGAGATCAACGAAAATGAAGACACCACATACCCAAACTTATGGGACACTATGAAAGCAGTGCTAAGAGGGAAATTCATAGCACTAAATGCCTACATAAAGAAGTTGGAGAAATCTCACATTAGTGACTTAACAGCACACCTGAAAGCTCTAGAACAAGAAGAAACAAAGTCTCCCAGCAAGAATAGACACCAAGAAATTATCAAATTTAAAGCTGAAATCAATAAAATAGAAACAAAGAAAACAATACAAAAAATTAATGAAACAAAGAGTTGATTCTTTGAGAAAATCAACAAGATAGACAAGCCCTTATCCAAACTAACCAAAAGACAGAGAGAGAGCATCCGGATTAACAAAATCAGAAATGAAAAGGGGGACATAACAACAGACAATGAGGAAATCCAGAGAATCATCAGGTCATACTTCAAAAACCTCTACTCCACAAAACTGGAAAATCTAAAAGAAATGGTTAATTTTTTCGATAGGTTTCTGACTTCTCTTGAAAAAGTGGGAAATGCAGCAGAAGCTGAACAGAATCCTGCAATCTGTGTTAGCCATTTCCTCACTAAGAGGCACATGCTCTTGAGCTATAGCCATTAACTCACTAAGAGGCACTTCTTCTCCAGCTCACAGTAGATTTTTATTTTCTCTGTCTTCCTGACAAGTGCTCCCACACGTCTCCATTGCCATGTTGTCCACTTGTATATTTAACACCTGGCATATATTCTTAGGAGACTAGGGTTCAAGATCCATTGCCATGAGTAGTGAATATTTAGGAGATTACTCGGAAGAGAGGATGATGGGTCAAATCTTAGCAATGTGGTATTCTAGTTTTGTGACATGAGAAGTGAGTTGATATTATTAAGTTACCCTTTTCAATTAAAAAAAAAAGTTACCCTTTTCATGAAACAGATAAATTGCTACACTATTTTCGTAAGAAGAAAGAAGTTATTGATTATGAAAAGCAATAAATAGTTTCTGCTGCCAATGTGTATACATGTATGTATAAAACATACATATATATGTTATAAATAGTGTGTGTGGTACATATGATTATCTTTCTTTTGTTTTGTTTTGAGACAGGGTTTCTTTGTGTAGCCTTGGCTGTACTACAATTAGCTCTGTAGACCAGGATGGCCTTGAACATCGAGAGGTCCACTAGCCTCTGCTGAGTGCTGAGTGCTGGGACTAAAGGGATGCACCATTATCACCAGCCCAAATATTATTATCTTAATATCAGCATGTCCTAGCGAAAATCCATTATTCAGAGTCAGGTAAACTAGTAAACATTGTGTGAATGGGGGGTGGGGTGGATTTCTCCACCTGTATTTGTCTGACTGTATTGTCAAACTTTTTAGGGAGGTTGGAACAATGTTTAGCAACAATCATACAATGGTTAGGTAAGCATATATATATGTGGTATTTTGTTTGTGCTCTAATAAATAAAGCTTGCCTGGAGATCAGAATTCAGAGCTGGCCACTAGAGGCCAGGCAGTGGTGGCACACACCTTTAATCCCAGTACTTGGGATCTCATGCCTTTGATTCTAGCACTTGGGAGGAGGAAACAGGAAGTATGGCTGGGTGGAGAGAGGAAGTGATAAGGTGAGGTGGAGATAGGAGTTCAGTCTGAGGATTTGGCAGAGTTAAGAAGTCTCTCTAGTGGCTGGATCCTTTACTTTTCTGATCTTTCAGCATTTACCTCAATATCAGCCTCTGGGTTTTTATTAAGACCAATTACAATTCATGCCACATCTGACCCCAACTTTTGGGGCATGAATTCACAAAAATGCTGCTTGCCTGTGGCTTTGCAGTTACTGACACACTTGAGAGCTTCATGCAGAGGCTCTCGCTGGAGTCACCACCTCACCAGCTAGGTTCTCTCTTTTTCCCCTAAGCCTCTGAGTGGGTCTGGGATTTTTCTGTTATAGCCTCTCTGCATCAGACTACACACAGGCATTTGGGCTCCAAACCCTATAGGAGTTAGCTGCTTTCACATGTTCCCTTGTGCAGATGGCTGGCTCTTTGGCTTCTTTTTTTCCTGGTGGGTTGTGGGCTTACCCTGGACCCCTTCCTCCTGCTGCTGCCAAACTAGGTAGCTGCCTTGAAAACCTGCTCTCTCTTCTACTGTTCTATGCAGAAGCAGTCAGCCTCACATCTGAATAGTCATTGTTGGCAGATTTGGTGAGACAATTGGGAATTCCTAAAGGGGATAATTAGTAAGAGAGAGAGAGAGAGAGAGAGAGAGAGAGAGAGAGAGAGAGAGAGAGAGAGAGAGAGAGTTTTTTCCCACATTAAAAAATGGGAAACACTATTATGATGGAGAGTTAGGACTCTATATGATTACACAATGCATGATTTGAAAATGAAACAATTAAATGAGAGGATAATTAATTTAGGTAGAATTTATGTAATGTCAATTATAAACGTTATCTATTTGATCATTTTGCTTCATCATTAAAAAAGTTGGTTAATGTGAGTACCAAGATAAAAGTTTTAGAATCACTTATTAAAACAGATCATAGACATATTCAGACTCAGAAAGAGGAATTTAAAGGAGAACCAACCTCAGCATTGCATTATAAGGTAAGAGAAGAACAGCCTAAGGTTTTCAAACAATTGACTTTAATTTATCTACTAACCTTACAGGAACTACTAAATGATAGATATTCCCAAGGCTATGCAGGAGCTGAATGGACTCCTGTGCAAAAGTTATATTTGAGGAGATTCAAAGAAGTGATTGTCTCATATGGCATTCATTCACCTTTTGTGAAGCAGACGTTAAACTTATGGTCAACTTCTAATAGAATTATCCCTCAAGACTGGAGAGACTTAGTTAGAGCAGTTTTGGAACCTGATCCTCAATTACAGTTGAGGACCTGGTGGAAAGATGAGGCTAAGACCATTGAACAACAAAGTAGGGCTAGAGGTATGGGATTTCCCAAGACCAACTTCTTGGAGAGGGAGATTATGCTAATGTAGATAGGCAATGTCTATATGATGACCACATCCTGGCTTTATGCCACATGCTTAGGACAGAACTGAAAGTAGGAAAGAAAATTGAGTCATTTACTAAAGTTATACAGGGCCCAAAATAAATCTCCACTGTTTTCTTACAAAGATTGACTTCAGCAGTAAATAAAATGATACCAAATTTGGAAGCTAGACAAATAATTATTGAATCTCTGGCTTTTGTAAATGCTAATGCACAATGCAAAAGGGTAATTAGGCCGCTAAAGGCAAGATCAGCACCCTTGGAGGAATGGATCCAAGATATAATTAATATCGAATCTCATAACCATGATGATGTTTGGATAGGAGAGGTGATTTCCAGAGTTTGAAAAAAAAAATTGAAATGTCAAGAGTTTGAATTACAGTAAATAAGGCCACCTAAAAAGGGACTGTAAGCAGGGCATTCCTAGAACCAATGTTTTTTAAAGTATAATCCTAGCAGAATGCCTCTCCCTTCTGGAGTATGCAGAAGGTGTGGCAAGGGTAGGCATTGGACTAATGAATGTAGATAAACAAGGAACAGTCAAGGTAAACCTTTGCCACTGGAAAACAAACACATTGAGGTGCCCCTTGAAGACCTCCAGTTCAAATTTGGTTCAATCCTTTCCTGTCATCCTCGAGGAAACTCCTTCCTAGAGCAATTAAAGAACCTAATGCCTATTGTAAGAAACCATACTGCTCTGTACGATAGGACAGTTATAGAAGAGAGAACAAAAAATTTCAAGAGAACCCATAAATCATAAAGGTTTAATTTGAGCAAGAGAGGCTTCCTAATTAGAAGAGATGAGAGTTTATCAAACAGTGTGACTGTTCAATATAAACCAACATAAGATTAACAAATGTTTCTCATTTGATCAGATATTACTACTTGCCAAAAGGGAACCTCCCCAAAGTTTGATTTAGGGCAGGGTTTTGTTTTTGTTTTTTAGGAGAATGAAGGCATCCAGCTAAGGAATCTGAAGAATATTGGACAAATGAGACAGGTGAATAAAAAGGACAAATCATCCCGCAAAAAAATGTCCCAAGAAAAACAATAAAAACTAGTATATTACATCTTCAATAGGATAAAATTTCATAAATCTTCCCAAATATTTGTTTCTGCTTTTCTCTACAGTCCAAGTTCAACTGAAAATTAAAGCTGGATTCAGAATTGGAGCTTGGCTCTCTCCTTCTCTAAACCCAAGCATGCTTGTTAAAGTAAAATCCAAAATTTCTGCCTCATGTCAGAAGAACCATCCAATATGGGACAGAAGAAAAGCAAAAAATTAGAAACTATTTTATTGCCAATAACCTCATAATCTTTTGGTTTCATTTTGACTCTTTAACACTTTTCTTAATTTATAAATATTATCTCAAAATTTATAAGATCTGTATCTATCTATATATCTATCTATGTCTATATGTATATATTTTAAACTTTTTGTCATGTATTAATGGTCATATAGAGTATTAACTAATTCTAGAAAAAGACTTCATCCAGCTCCCTGTACATGATTTCAGGTTTGAGTCTTTATCAGGTAGCTAGGAGTTAAGATTTTGTACTCTGGATGTACATTACAAATATTGGTCTTTTAACCTACTTGAGATTTGCTTCATATGACATTTAAAATGTTTAAGTTTTCTGCAATTAACCACTAATTAACCACAGGACCACCACTAGTGTTGACCTTTGAAGTCTCCAAAAGGATAATGGGGTCTCACAACAATGATTCCATATGGACTATGGTAATGCCACTAAGCTGACAAACACCAACCAAAGATCGACTTTGGACTACAAACTGCTCAAGACAATTTCCAGGTAACTAGCTGAGATGATCCAGCCTCACAGACTACTATAGTCAGGATTTGAGATAAGCCCCACCCTTTCCCATTATGCAGAAACTGGACAACAAATGATACAGCTACCTGTCCCAGGACTTGACAGTTAACCCAAATTTTTCTTTTCATAATCCCCTAAAGATGCTATTGTCCCTAGACAGCAGAATGTAAACTTAACAACATGACACCCACATTCCCAAGAGGCGGGGTAGGTGGTTTTTGGTTCTTTAATGGGTTATAGGTATTTGTCACTATTTACGGTGGTTGGTAACAAGTTGTTATTGGTGATGGTTAAAAAAGGGAGGGATATAGAAATGATAGGATAAAAGGGTAGATTATTGAATCTACTGTCAAAAAACAACTACTTATTTGAAATATTTTACATTGATATGGATCTTTCTATATTGGTACAAATTTGAGATTTGAGATTATTTTTGTTAGAACATACTGTTCATACACTTCTACTCTTGTTCAGGTATTGTACCTCTACAACTCCTTTAACAATGTTATGCAAATTTCTAGTCCAACTAATTAGGAAAAATGCAAGTTAGTAATTAGTCATTATATTAAAACGTAGTCATGTTAGGTATGTTTTCAAGGTCAAACAAAGATATATTTTAGATTAACAGGTCATCTTCAAATACTTCAAACACCGGATATGTCATTTAAGATGTTTTAATAAGTTCTTTTTTTTTTTTTTTTTTAACGTCAATGAGACATGTCTGCTCCTGGCAGCTCCAATCTACCTAAGAGAAGATGATGGGCATTGATGACACTCCATATAGAGTTTATTTTCTTTGTGGCAAAATTAAGTCACTGGGCAAGAAAGTGCCCTTGCCTCCACTACTGACAGTATGCTGTTTAAATCGGACAAGCAGGACATATAAGAAAAGTGACTGCTGCAATTTGCCAAGACAAGGTAGGACAGCCCTTCAGAACATCCTGCTTCACACAAAGTCTGTCAGATATTCTAGGACTGTAGACCAAAGATAGATGCCCCAGTGTTGCTAAGGAACCTTGGGTGACTCTGCAGGCAGTCAGCTGTTTTAGTTATTTCTCATATTTTTTGGATGTTGCTTAGTCAGGCAATATTATTTCCTTCTCCGGTTTCTGATGGGAGTTGAAGATTTTATAGTTATAGTTTTCCTTGTTAAAAGATTCAGAAAAGAAATTCACTAAAGAGGTATAAAGTGTATAAGGTAGAGAGACATTGAAAGATACTTTTGGTAATGCAAGTTAGAAAAAAAGTAAATTAGGTATAATCTTTTGGGCTCACCAAGATAGAATAGATATGGAGTATTTTATCTAAATTTTTCAATTGTTAATGGATTAGAACTTGTTGATGTATTTGTTGTCTGTATATATTGCTTATAGTTATTTACTTATTTTATATAATTTTTCTTATATTAGTTATAACATTCTTTTTTATTTTAGACAAAAAAGAGGAAATATAGTGACATTTTGTTTGTGATTTAACAAATAAAGCTTGCCTGGAGATCAGAATTCAAAGCTATCCACTAGAGGCCAGACAGTGGTGGCACACACCTTTAATCCCAGCACTTGGGAACTCATGCCTTTGATCCCAGCACTTGGGAGGAGGAAACAGGAAGTGATATACTGGGTGGAGAGAAGAAGTGATAAGGCGGGGTGGAGACAGGAGCTCAGCCCTTTTAGTCTGAGGATTTGGCAGAGTTTAGAAGTCTCTCTATTGGCTGGCTTTTACTTCTTTGATCTTTTATCATTTACCCTGATATCTCACTCCAGGTTTTTATTAAGACCAATTAGAATTCATGCTACATACATATGCAAAACAGAATTTCAATTACAAATTTAGGCCTATAAGTGCCACCATTGTTGTTCTCTTTTTAGATATATTTCTAAAAATTATCTGTCATCAGCTACAATACTAAATCTTTCACAAACCTATTCTTTGTGTTCTATGAGACCTTGTAAATTCAAGGATATTCAGTAGCATATTCTTTCTATTACATTTGGAATCTACCAGACAATGATGACTACTCTAGCTTCAATATGTTCTCACTCTAGTCAAGAGACTGGAGAGATGGAGACATCAGAAGACATTACATTCTTCTCTTTCTCACATCTAATTTACTGAACATCCAGGGATTTATTTTAAAACAAGGAAAAAATAGAACTGACAGAACACTAAGAAATACCGTTCACAAACCCAGGATGTTTGGATGTTTCTTTGTGCATGACACAGGATTTGATATACAGTTTTGGCTAAGATATGCTCACCACTTGATTATCACTCTCAGAAATAAGAGAGTATCCAGCTGAAGATTTTCTATAACTTTCTTCATGGGTATTATTTGTTGAGTAGAGATGGATTTGAGAGAGTAGACAACAGAAAAGTCAATTATAAACTGGAGTATCTGATGAGGGAAAGAAGTATTTAAATTCCACCAATTGCATGGGATTGGGTGAGGCCCAACAATATGATTTCCTTATGCAACTTTAATCAGAGTCCTCTGAGCCTTTCATGCTTATCATAACACTGGCTAGCTTTAGGCCACTCTCAGTTATCTGAGTATACTTTAAATCTGGCCAAATTCTTCTATTTTGCACATTGTCATATCTCACCTCTCTGGCCTGCCTTCAGTAAGGGTGATTGAGGTTGTTTGTTTAATACTCATTTCAATTTTCTATCCACTCATCTCATCTCCCCTCTTTCCAAAGCTGATCACTGATCATTTTTACTGAGGTCTCTCTTTTCCTATTGACACAAAGCCTCAATAAAATCTCTTTTTGTTGCTTCAATCAATGTCTAGCTTTGATTTTCACTGGCAGTACTTGGTAACCATCCAACATGGGAAGACTTTTTCATGTAGATAATGGAACTTGGCTTTGCTTGCCAGTGAACTTCAGCAAGTACTTAATGAGAGAGTGATATAACTCACATCTCCATCTAAAGTGAATTTCACAGTGACAGGTAAAGGAGGTTGGAATAAGGTAGACTGAATCCAGCTGTTAGGCAGAGGAGACATTTTTCCTGACATTCAAATGGAGAACATCTTGAATGCAGTGAGGACAGAGTGATGACAAAGCATTTAGAAAGGAAAATACGCATTTCTTGTATTTGCACTGGTTATTGAGTCTGAAAATGAATGATAAGTTGAACACGATAAACTGCTGAGTCTTGGTAGTTGGGGAAAAGACACACTGAACCCCTGGTAAGGGAATTTTGGAATGAAAATAAAAAGGATTTCAGGAGAAGATAATGGACACACTAAAACCAGGGTAAGAATTGAGCTCCTAATGAGATCTCTGAAGTGGAAGTGGACATATCAAGCAGAGGAAGAGAAGGGGGGTCTAGTGATTGAGTCTGTAGAGGTGGTATGGACTTCTGCAAAGCAGAAGTGGGAGTGAATATTCCTTCAGTTACTCTGTCATATCTTTGTCCAAGACACAAGCTCATTAAGATGCAAAATCTCAGGCTTTCTGTCAACTATACTCTAGCTGAGTTACTAGAAGGACAGCTATAGATACAGCCTCCTAGCGAAAGGCAAATTCCCTTAGCAGCTGATGTAACTGGGCTTATCAGTTTCTCCTGTTTTTAAATTGGTTTCAAAAGCCCTGACATTATTCACCGGATTATGTGACATTTGTAGAAATCTAAGGGGCTGTGTATGTATACCACTTCAGGATAACGGCAATTTATTTCAATGACTATGAGAAGAATTTCATGATCTGCCCTATGTGCCTTCCTGAGTGCATCTTGTAGGACTTATATTTCCTAATTATTATATCCTAAATTATATTACTGAACCAGTTGCTTAAGGGACAATTAGAACAGTCTTTTCAAAAGTCTTAATGTGTTTATTTTTGTAAAACATCCAAAATGTAATTTCATTCCTATTACTGTAAAACAATTCTCATTGATGACAAGATCCTGTGTTACTTGTCAAAACCATTTGATCTCATCTTCTAGCTCAAGGACTCACATTGGCTCTGGCCTTTGTGAGAATTATTCTTGTACCAAATGCACCAATGGACCCTCTGTCTAGCAACCAGATAAATCTCATTGAGGTCTTCCTATACAAAATAAGGCAAGCCTGCTACTGCTGTCTCTTTTTTTATTCTGTCAGCCTAATTTTATGTCTTCTCCCCACTTTCATTTCATCATTTCATTTCATCATTTCATTTCATCATTTCATCTCCCCATCTTTCATTTCACTTTCCAAGACTCCAATTTTCATTCATGGTTTAAATGGAAAAGTACATAAATAAAAAAGATAAAGTTTGAACGTAACCTGTTCTGACTAATATGAGAAAATTTTGTAGTATACCACTCCATCCCATCAGTAGTACAGATCATCTCCCTGTTTGAAGTATCTATGCTGTACACACTACCTTCTCTGCTTGTTACTAAGTCATTGATCCATCTTTATTCTCTGTGTCTCTATGTCTGTCTGTCTGTCTGCCTCTTTCTGTTTTTTTCAAGACAAGGTTTCTTTGTGCATCCCTGGATAGCCTGGAACTCAAGTTGTAGACTAAGCTGACCTTATACTCAGAGATCTGCCTCTGTCTCCCAAGTGCTAGGATTGAAGGCATGTACCACCACCACCTAGCTCATCTTTGTTCTCAAATCAACTTTTGCAGTGTTTGGCTTATGTACCCATAACTTTTAGATAGTATTCAAATGCCACGTCACAGTGCCATTGATACTCACCACAACCATATGAACACATAGGTACTGCATCATCTTGAATCACCCCAATATGAAAGGCCACTAGAGGCTAAGGATATAGCTAACTGGGTATAATGTTTGCTGTGCAAATATAAAGACTGCCATCCAGATCCCCGGCATTCACATGTAAGCTGATCAGGTATGGTGGACCACTTGTAATCATAGTGTTCAGGTTGTCAATACTGGGGACATACACAGCAAACCGGCTAGATAAAAATCTTTGAATCACATAGCCTTGTGTTCAGTGAGACTGTAACTCAGTACATAAAGAAAGTACCTGAAGTCAAATTCTGGCTTCCAAATACATGTACAAGTGTGTTGTATGCCTGTGAAACTCCCTCCCCACAAAGGGACACTCAGATGCACACACACTGCATCCAAATATATATATACAAGAATAGGAAGAGGAGGAAGAAGGTGAAGAAGAGGAGGAAGAATAAGGGTCAATAGAGTATGTGAAAATATTTAGAGATAAGAAAGATGGAAGGGGGTGGGCTGATGAGAGAGAGAACAATAGTGAATGAGAGACCACATTTATTCAGCTTTTCTATAGTGTATTGTGACTGTTCTATGCTATTATTAGCTGCTTTATTTAATCTTTTCCTATTCCTAATTTACAAATTATACCTTGTAACAGGTATGTAGACATAGGAATAAACATAGCATACAGAGTTCTGTTGTTTCGGCAGTTTCCAAAACCTACTGCACATCTTGGAGTCTGACCTTGAATTGGGAAAGTACCATTTTCATCTTTTAAAAGTTAAAATCTAGTGTACTATGTATTCATTTGCATACTGCCACACTTCTTTCTCCCAGTAGAAGGACTGTGAGCATGCAGATGTTGTCTATTAATATAAATTAGACTCCAGTGCAAAGGCAGGGTTTGGCACCGAGTATCAATGTATGTTTCACAAATGAATTCATTGAATGAATGTGTGGTGAGGCAAAAATCCAATTCTTTGTCCAGATGGTAAATCATTTACTTCTCTTTGTTACAAAAATTATTGCTTCAAGCAAGAGTTCACAAATAAGACCATCTTAATATTTTTATGACATTTGAGCCAGAGTGGGCAGCTTTTCCCTCTGAGACACCATGCCTAATTCTAACATTGCTTTTCCCTGTTTTTCATGACTGTGTGGACATAGAGCCTTAATTTACTAGGGGCTTGCATTTTGTCATCTGAGAAGTGGATAATACCTCTTGCGATTTAGTAACTGTTGCCTATTATCACCAGAGTTGCAGGCTTTTATAGAATAGGCATCATGGGTGTGGGCATTGGAAAGGGTAGGGCACCTTTTTGTAATCATAGCTGAGGTTGCCTACAGAATGACTTCCTGATTATACAAATGGACAAGGATCTTAACGTGTGTGTAGTAGTGCTCATGATCCCAGAGCTTCCAATAACTTTGGCAGGATGGGAATAGTCTACATATACAGCAAAGGAAATTTTGTTTCAGTCTTGGAAACATCCTGAGCCTAGATGCTGGTTATTGATGATACAGGTTTCTCTACCCTACCCCAGAGATGGATGGCATGTTACTTTTTAGTCTTAAAGAAAACATATTCTAAGGCAGCCTTATCTGACTCCCAATGTTATGCCTGCCAGGGTGGAAACTCAGTCTTCAGGGTGATGATCATCAAGCATTACTTTTGATGTCCTCCCTGGAGGTTGTGCAGGAAGAAATAATATACTGTGAATGTTTGTTAATAAAAAAGGTAGTTAGATAAGAGAGAGGGCACTGGCTCAGAGGACAGGGTTCAAAACCAGAACAACCAAGAAAGGACTGCTTGAAGAAGCTTGAAGATCCTGTAGTGTTTTCTGATTTTTACCTCATAAGAGCTCAGATCTTGACACATTATGGCTCTACAAGGCAGTATTGGCTAAAGGGTTTGACTTGTCTTCAAGTCATAGAGAACTATTACACAGTCCATCTGCTAGTCACCAGCCATACAAGAAAAGTTAAATTGAGGCAAAGCCAACTAACAATAGTCTGTCACTTCTAGCCAAAAGAAGCACTCACAAAAACTCACTAGTGATACTAGCATTCCTTTGTTGATCACGTGATTGCTAATAGCATCTGTCAACTTGAAAGGACCCAGAATCACTGAGATAACAAGCCTCTGGGCAGGGCTATGAACTCTTTTCCTGGGATGAATTAGTTGAGGTGCAAGACCCATCCTGAATGAGAGTAGCACCACTCCCTGTGCTGGAGTCCTGGACAGAATGAGGAAGAGAAAGTGAGCAGTGCATTGAGGAAGGTAACTTTCCCTGTTTCCCTTACTGCCTGTCTTTTGGATGCTGGCTGGAACCTAAGTCTGCTTTGTCTGGTACTTTGGAATCCCTTACTTTGTCACTAAGTTCCGTGTTCCCATGACCCTACTGTGTGACCGCCTGGTGCCATGTGTTGGACCTGTGTGCGGTCACTCAAATGGCAGAGCTGCTTTCCTTCTCTCCTCTTTCAGGCAGTTACTGATTGTCTGCTCTGGGAGGTTTTCTTCTAAACTCCAATAAAATTGTCCCCAGTCTCCCACTTCAGTCCATTCTTAGATTCTTTTATTAGTAGCACAAAGAATCCTAGGAGGGTACTCTAGTTTTCCCCGATCCAGCAGAAACTAGGAAAGTAACCAATACAGTTATCCAAGCAGCATATATTCAATCTGAATATATGGATCAAATGATTCTGTGCTCTTCTCCATGGCAAGGCAGGTGTCTTAGTTAGGGTGTCTATTGCTGCACAAAATACCATAACCAAAAAAGCAAGTTGGGGAGGAAAGGGTTTATTTGGCTTATACTTCAGCATTGCTGTTTATCACTGAAGGAAGTCAGGATAATAACCCAAACAGAGCAGGATCCCAAAGGCAGGAGCTGATGCTGAGGCCATAGAGGGGTGCTGCTTACTAGTTTGCTTATAGATTTAGAGGTTCAGTCCATTATTATTATGACAGGGAGCATGGTGGCCTGCAGGCAAAGTAGCTGAGAATCCTACCCTTTGCAGGCAACAGGAATTTGACTGAGACACTGGGCGGTATCCTGAGCATAGGAATCCTCAAAGCCTGCCCCAATAGTGACATACTTCCTCCAACAAAGCCATATCCACTTCAATAAAGCCATACCTCAAAATCATGTCACTCCCTGTAAGATTATAGGGTCTACTTACATTCACACCATCACAGCAGGCAAGCCTTTTTCAAAATTTATTACAAGACAGAAGAGATGGAAAAGATCTTCTGGGGTTAAAAGTCACAAACAAGGGAAGGGAATCTTCTCCATGGGGCTGACAAGGGCTTGCTTTTCTCCTTGTGCAGTGCTCCCTCTACTAAGAATCAGGAAACAAACCCTTCTGTCCCAAGCTTGCTATGACAAAAGAAGTAAATATTGAATTTTTTTCAGCTAGAAATGTGTTTTCCTAGGTAGAAATGTATCTCATTAAACTAGCAACTATTTTCTAAGCAATTACAAGGTTAACTCACCGTTTGAATGCTAGCCTTACTTCACTCACTTTACTTCATCATTTCCCTAGATTAGGCAAGAACAAGACAACAGGGTGGGGAAAGAAAGACAAGAGAAACTAAAATCATTCTCAAGCAGTGATCAGGAGCAAGATTTAAGCTAATCAAATAAACATGCCTCCTGGTGTCTTGAAAATGGTGTCTAAATACAAAATATTGAATGAGGAAAGCAGTTGAGATCCCCAAGGCTTTGTCCTCATTCATTTTAGCAAGACATTCCTAAACATTTAATTTAAGGCAGGCACTGTGCAGATGCCTGCAAGAAACTGGCGACTTAGAAAGACAGATGTGTTCACAGAGTAGCCCAGTACAAAACAGAAGGTAATGAGGTCCACATTGGCATAATAAAAGTGCAGAGGGGGCCACCTGCACAAAGAAAAAGCATTTTCATGGCATCCAGCTCTTATCTGCTGATTCCATTCACCTCATTGGTAATTACTGATCCAGTGTCAGTCTCTCCTCTGAGTTCTTAATTCCAAGAGAGGAGTGTGCACCTGCTTTTCATGGCTGTATTTACCAACATCTAATTTTAGTGACAGATTTCATGAAGAATGCACCAGAGTCTGCCAGAGAAATACCCTAAACTGTTTCCACTATCTCCTTAGCTATAATATTTGCAGTAAGCTCCCAGAGAACTGTGCAGTTGTTGACACTTGCTTCTACCTGGTGGCTGGAAGCCAGAGGAATGAATCTACAGAACAGGAGGAGAAGCCAAGAGGGCAGGGAAAAAATCCCATAGGCATGGAAAATGGAGACATGCAAAGTACCTGATGACATTTTCACCCCATTCATGCAATGGAGACTGAAGTAGACTCCCTTCCTGGTGATTGGAGGATGGGAGTGTTTGCTTTCCTAACTGCTTATTCTACTCAGTTTCCGGGTTTACACAGCTGTCCTCAGAGAGTCGAGTTCATGAATTCTTCACTGACAAGAAAGGAACTTGTACTCTTTGCACTTTAATGGTTTCTCCCAGTATAAGTCATCACTTATGAACACCAACCGAGACACTTAATTAAATGTTCGGCATGCACATTTTGAATGCAGGAATATTAGATGGACAAATTCTCTGATTACAAAAGTCCTTTTTGGACATACTTAACATTCAGAGAATTTGAAAATACAATGCAGACAACTAAAACATACCCCAACCTCTACAAGTAAATTGAAATTAAGTTTTTTAATTGATGCCATCTTAAATACTTTTCATTGCATACAAATAAATGCATATGGAATAAAAATTAACAATACATTTCATATGAATATAGATGTTATTTTTAAAGATATTCTAATATTAAATACTAAAGTAATTGAATTCTAATATTTAATAGCTAATTGAGAAAATGTTATTAATAAAAATGTTTAAAAGACTGATACTTTGTTAGTGTAAGCTTGCATCATGGTCATCAAAATGTCTTTGTTATTACTTCTTGGCTTTAATTTTTTAAAGATTAAGAAACATGTCTATACCAAAACTCCTTATGGAGACATCAACCTATGTCAGGTTTTCCAAGATTTCTGACAACTTTGACATCTAGGGAGAAAAAAGGCTGATGGCTGATCACTTTAAATTTGACTTTGCACTAAACCAAAGTTGTACAATACTTGTGTGACAATACTTAATACTGTTTGAAATCAGTATTATCCACCAGATATGCTGACATATGCTCATAATCCCAGCATTTGGGAGGTTGAGGCCGAGTGGTTGTGAATAAAGAATAGACTGGGCTACACATGCAAATGTGGACTACACAGTGAAATTTACCAACAGTCCTTATCCCATCCCAAATACACAGCAAAAAGAAAGGAGGGGGGGAGAAACAAAAGAAAAATGCAACTCAACGATGACAATAACAAAAACCCAGCATTTCCATTCCCATTACTTTTGAATTTGTTGAACATCTTCCTTTTTAATTATAATTGTTTTTTAAAGTTTAGGAACTTCTCAACCTTCTATTTTTTCACACCTGTTTTCCATCAGTAAAGAGAGGACACAAGTAATATTGTAGAGTTTTCCTGCAAAGACTAAATTAATCATTATCTGTAATTATGGGCAATGTGTATGAAATGATGTAGTACTGGCCTCTGCTTCCTTGGGAAGCATTTATTAATTTGTGGTAACACCAAAAATTCTTTACTTTAATAGAGAGTTTGAATTGCTAAATTTATTGTTAGAATTTATTTGGATAGTTTCTAGTCATTATTGTAAATCCTTAAGCATGAAACAAAATATTTACTTTCATTCTTCAACTCATGTTGCTTTGTATTTATTTGTATATGTGTATATGTACAGAGTTGTTTGATAATTGTTATTTCTAACCAACCATTACTGTTAATGCAGTTTCAACTTTTATTTCTGTGTTTTTGAAGTTTTTTGTTGTTATTGTTGCCATTTGTCATGGAGTTATGTTAATGTATACTTTATATATGTATATATATATGAATTTAGACAATTATTATTGTTTCTATAAGAATTTATGTTGTTCTTTATTTTCTAATATTTATGGTCAGTGTTGCCTTTTCTTTATTTGACAGTATTTAAAGTGACAGAAGTAAAATAGTTTTGCTTACTAATTTTTGTACAAATTGCAATATTGAGTTTATAAAATATTTCTCTTTTTGAGCCATTGATTTTGAGTTATGTTGGCATTACCAAAAGATTTCCAAGCATACTCCTCTGTGTAGCCATGTGGGTAGGTTCTTTTTTCTGAGAATTGATATTATTCTCACCTTTCTTTCTTTTGGCTTTTGTATATTGGTGAGATCTTCTAACATTGAACATGTCATGCATCACAAACTCATTTCCTGTCAGTGTAGTCTATGTTTTATAGTAATTATGATATTCACTATTGCAAAGATGATGAAGGACAGCCTGGTTTTATCTCTTCTTACCCGTTTGTCTATTGCCTTCCACTAAGAATGTTGGTGTGCAGGAGTTTTTCCTTTCAAGTTATTCTATCAATGCCTCTTTATAAAACACTGTTTTTGTCTACTCTCTTAGGACCAGTTCTATGTTCCGACTTTCTCAGCTGTGTAATTTATGTTTTCTCATTGAGTTACCTTGGGCATATCCAGGCCTTGGGTACTTTCTCTTTTTTTTTTCCCCATCCACAGTCATGAATATCTTCCATGACTTCATCATTCTTTTTCTAATTTAATTCTCTTGTATTCATTTCCTCCATTAAAAGTTCCATAGAGAATTTATTATAACATTTTAATTTTTTGAACTTCACTCTATTTTTTTTCAGTTTTTAACCTTCTGTTGCACTCAATTATTTCCTCTTATTATGCTTCATTTTTATGCTTTCCTGTACTCTTTGAGGTTTACAATTTATCTTTTTCTCACAGAGACCAGGGTTTCCTGCTTTTCACCAATGCTGTCTACTGAGAGTTTTGTAGTTGGCCTGCACATGACTCTGTCTTGTTTAGTGAATTCCACAGACCTATTCTTTGGAGGAACCAGTTCTTCATATTCCATCACATCTACTCACTCACTGTGGTCCAGAAGGAAGCCATAAGTTTCAAGAATGTTTCTCCTCTCTAACATTCAGCTACCTCTCTGAGTATACCTTTTACCAGAGCTCCTGATTACATATCTTTCATATTTTGATGTGTTTTCATCCTGCCTAAATATCTTTGAGAGGAAAATATCATCATGGTATTTATTTTATGTATTCTCAAGGACCTAAACTTCTCCCTTCCCAAATCTTACAGAATTTTCTGTCTTATTATACAACAAATCTTCACTGGATAAATTAGAAGGCTGATAGCCAGTAGATGCATGTACTATAAAGCAGTTCCTATCAATTTTCTTTCAGATGGACAGGGTATTTCCATTTATGGAGAGACATTAATGGAAATATTAGCATATTCTCTTTGTTTGGGACTATCTGTCTTCAAATGCTGTAATGATATGACTCTAAATCTATGGGAAGGTGATTAGTCAGAAGGAATTTGGGGAATTTTCTATGTTTTAGTTTATGTGCCTCCAAATGGATAAATTGTCTGAAAGCTTTTCAGTAGAAAGGAAGACTGTCATGAATTCTATGAGCCAAACTCCATGTGACTGTGGTAATCAGAGAGCAGGACAGCTTCATGACATGATGCTATTTTAACTTAAAGGAGTTGAAAGATTTAAAAAAAATTAAGACTCTATGAAGCAAGAAAAGCATTTCAGACCATATGTGGTTATCTAAGTCTTGATTAAGGACATGGAAACACAGGAAAGAAGAAAAACCCCAGGAGATATGCTGAAATATTTGAGGTTTTAGATCTATGTAATCATAATCATATTGTAAGCTAGAATTTGCAAACACAGGATTGGGTCTCAAACATTTAAATATGTAAGCATTTTGTGTCTTATAAATGTGCATTAAGCACAAATAAAGGCATTTTAGTCTCATTTATATTCTACAGACAGATTTCGGTTTGAGCGCCCTCTTAAATAAGGATAAAACTTCTCTGTTCAGGTGCTTTGCACATACAATCCTTGTAATTAGATGTGCAGTATCTGCCCCTATCAGCAATATACTGAAGCTCTTAGAATTTTATTTGAAATTTTGAATTTTAAAAATGGAGTAGTCCTCTTTAAATTCCACACATTCTCCAGTTCTGCTGCATGGCTTTATAGTCAATCACTAGCTTCTTGTCAGTTTTAAATGATTACTTTATTTAAAACTGAACCTAATGCCTTCTGGTAGAACCAAAATGTTCACTCATTGAAACTGGTGACATTAAGTCATATCGTTTTCATTGCATTGGTTGCTAAGAAAATCATCCGCTTAAGCAATACCAACTGGATTTCAATGGACAGATTAATCTTTTCTTGAAAGCCTCATCTAATCTCCCTTGTTCGACAGGAAGTTTTCTGCCTTGTAGGCATTTGTGATCTTTTGGCAGTAAAGAAGAAATATGATCTTTATAAGTAGAACTTTAAATGATTTTTTTAAAAGTAGGAATGCATAAATGTTCTAAAAATAAGATTGACTCTACTTGAATGCAAGCTTCAGAAGGACTGAATTTATAAAATATTTATTTCTGCTAGAAATATCATTTGATGGAAAAAGCACTTTGTTATATCAAGCAGAGAGGCAATTATGACAAAAGCTTAATTTATGAAAAATAACACTTGTATCTTTTCAGACTTGACCTTGAACAGAAATTGACACAGATTATTTTTGTCTCTAAACTACATTCATCCTATATGATTTTGAAGGCTACTTATGAAGACTAATGAAGGATTTTCAAGGATGACTTCTGCATAACTGTTCTTAACAGAAACGTATTATTACTTCGGTTTAAAAAAAAGATAAAAGCTGAAGTAGGCCACCTGTTTATAGCGCCCACTGGTGCCTTTCCATGGATGGGGACGTTCGGGGAAATCCTTGGGGACGTGCCTTCCGACTTTGTAACCATTTCTTAAGGACAATCTCAAAACAAGTCATTTTGCTCTTAATTATGCTAGGCAATAATGTCTGTCAGCTCTAATGATTTCGTTGGAATCTTCAGCCAAAAATACATATGTGAAGTTACGCCTCAGTGTGCTGGGGACGCTTCCAGCTGCACCCCACAAGCTCAAGGGGCTAATACATGGGTGTTCTGGGTCAACCTCACCCCAACTTCAGATTTCTAGCAAGCAAGTATTTCAGCAGAGCGACTGCATCCCAGAGTCCATTTCAAGTTTTCATACATCATGTAAAGCAAAGCTGGAAAGAACCACCAATATGGATTATGATAAAAATAAAATGTCTCATAAACATCCTAAAAGATTGGGAAATTTGATCTTTCTACAGTTCTGTAGTTCGGACAAGGTTATAGATGTTAGAAAGTAGGAAAAATAATTACAGGAAAGATATAATTCTGTACTAGACCCATGAGACTCAGAATACAGACCTTGAAGGTCAGATTTAGGTCATATCTGACCACACTGAAGCACGTGCTACTTTGTGCCCCATTAAAAAATTAATATGAATACGTGTGCTTATTTTGAAAAAGCAAAGCAACAAATCAGAAAAAATACAAAATAAGTAAACCTCACAAATACATCAAGACCCAGAAAAATATATGACATTAGAAAATTGGGTACATCACTGTCTTCCTTTCAAAACGTCTTTTTACTACCCTACTCTCCTGTTTTTGCTGCTTTGTATAATAATAATAATTTTGGAGAATTTTATCAAAAAGTAGACAAGTGCTGATGTTTCCTTTAGGAGGATGTCAAAACAATGTGTTTTGTTTAGAATAGTAAATTGTGAAAGAATGCAAATTCTCAATCAGAGCATCAAATTACCTGCATTACTAGGATGGGGAGATGACTTTCTCACTGGGTAACAATAATACATGCTTGACAAGTATAAGGACATGAAGACCAAGTTTCAATCACCAAGACCCATGCTAAAAACAAAACTGTAACAATAAAAATCTGGGACAGCATTCACAGCTGTAACTCCAACAAAGGGCTTCAAAGACAGGTGGATTCCCAAAGGCCACTGGCCATCTATTCTAAGCCCACAAATTAAGCTTCCCATCCAAGGCAGAAGGTAGAAAACAAGCAAAGAAGATGTCCTGCATCTTGCTTGGCCTCTGCATGCATATGCTTGCATGGCATGCTCACATGTTTTCACTGTACAATACAGTCATAGAGCAGACACACACACACACACACACACACACACACACACACACACTATTACTTTTCGGCTGGTTTGTGTTTTTCTTTCTGAAATATGATAGTTTTGGAGGACTTGCATTGCCTTAAAACCATTCCTAATGATGAGCCTTAATTAGTATGCCCTGATTGATATACATATATATTGTATCATCAAATGGAGTGTCTTAATCTGTTCTGTGTGACTTTAATTGAAACGTGTGAGACAAGATACTTCATAAATAGGTTTGGCAGGTCCAGTACTGTGGCACTGGCCACCACTTCTGAGGAGGGCATCCTGCAGCATGACTTCATACACTAGAAACACATGCAAAGAGAGAGGTATGGAAGATGACAAGATTGTAAGCTGAATTCACTTTCTCCCAACCTGCTCTCATTCACCAATCCGGCATCAGGGAATATAACACTCCTAACAGATAAGTTAATCTCTTACTGGACTGATGACTTCAAAACCCCACTCTCTTTTCAACAGGCTCCACCTCCCAAAGTTTCCACCCCCTTCAACATCACTGCATTGGAGACCAGGCTTCCAGAGAGTGAAACTTGTGGGGAACAAATCATATTATGCTATCTCAAGGAAAATTGCTTCTTTGGAAAGGTTTAAGTCTGATTCTGAGAAACTGAATGAAGAAATAGAACTGAAGAAGAATCACGCAAATTAACAACAACTACAATGTATATGAGGAGGAGATGTGGGAAGAGAAATAAGCTATAGCTTCAATATGCACATCTCACAAAATTATAAGGTCTCCTAGTACATTTTCCCGATTTCACAGATTAGAAAACTAAAGCTCAGAAAGTTTAGTTAGCTTGTGTACTCTCATGAAATTAGAGAGTTGGAAATGTGACTCAAGTTCATGTTACCTGACTTAGGTCATTCCCTCAATTAACATTCAGTACAAACCTGTTATCACTTCGACTCTTTGAGGAGTTGGGACATAGAAAGAATATATTTGTACACTCAGATCAGTGACTGTTTTCAATGGAGAGTACTAGGAGAATGGATAGTTTTGCTGTTATTTTTCTTTCTTTAAATTTTACCAATAGAAAAAGGGGGTAAAGAATTCCAAGCAAGGAAAGGATGTACAAAGATTGAACACACTGATTAGAAGCAGTGGAAGTATTTCTGCAAACATTGAGGTTGGGGTAGATTCTATTGTTGAAGCCTGCAGCCTGAAGGGCAATGCAATGCACACATTGTTCTATCGTGAATTTATCTTCTCTGTCTTGATTTTGGTATAAATAAATACTAAACTTTATTTCAGTGAATAAAGCATACATCCTATTTCTCAAACCTGAGTAGATGGATACTGATGGAGCAAATGCTGATTCAGATTGTCACTTTTCCTGTGTGTAGATACTGATATCGCTTTCCCCCAAACAGGAAGCACTTAGAAGAATGTCATGCCTCCAGGTCATGCTTTTGACTAATTTAATGATGATGATAAAGATGGAAGTGTGAACCATAATAATGCACATTTAATAATATTTGTCCCATAAATGTAAGCCTTGATTATCTGAAATGTGAATAGAGTAATAGATGTCATTTTGATTTTTATTCTAGGATAAGTGAAATAGTTTCCTATCAACTAGGATGAGGTATGTAGAATGTGTTAAACCAATCTTGTCATTTAATATCTCATGAATTTATGAGTGCTCATATTTCTTGAATTTGTCAGTTTCTCCTGGTAGAACAGTAAAGATTGTCATTAGAGCTGGTACAAATTGCTGTCTAAATGTACGTTCAATTTAACAAATGTCTATTAAAGTTATCAACACATTCCAACATCCATTACACAAAAGTACTGCTTGATGAATAGAGGCAGCAGTGATTATTAAAATGATTCAGGAAACAGGAATATCCATTGATTTACCTTGTAAAAGCATCACATGCAATAATTTGAAAATTGGGCATTTTTATATCATGAGGGTATATGGAATCCAGTTGACTGTAACAGTAAATAATTAAAGAGATGAAGAAAAATGAATAAAAACCTTTTCATATTGAATATAGGCTAAATCCTGCTCCCTGACATCATAAAAAGCCCTAAAATACACAGCAGGTGTTTTAACCTTAATTAGGTTAATTGGCAATAAATCATTATTACTTATTTTAAAATGCTGAAATGGGAAATATAAAAGATATGTGTAGACATAATTGTCATGAGATTTTTAAAAGTAAATGTAAAGCAAAATTTGGTGTAATTGGATGAATTTGTTCACAAACAGCTATTACTAGCATTTTGAATGATTGGAAACTTGGGGTCATAACTCATTGGTTATTTAAGAAGTTGAAGGTGGATGTGCACTGGGGACAGTAGAGAGAGCTACCAGCTACATCAAGTATTTTAGGAATAAACTGTGTTAGAATGGACATACAAATAATGTTCTAATATACTGTAGTTTGTAGGTATCTCATCCATGGAAAACAAGGAAAAACAGAGACTACAATATAAATTCTAATTTCTCCAGGTCTTCTGAACTAATTTGGATACAAGGTATTACATAGCGATCCAGTACCCAAAGGTTGGATAACCATGGGAAATAAATATAATAACTTTTCACCCTTTTTAAAATATATACATATGATTATTGCCATTCCCTACTTCCTTTACTTTTATGGGGATTTGTAAGAACTCATAGGAGAACTACATACAGTTGAATTTGAATCTGTATCTGCTACATGATTACTATTTAACTTAGGCAAATCTAACCATTTCCTCAGTTATTCCTTCTATACATTGTGTATAAAGGCCATTAGCCAATTAGGATAAAGATGGTTAAAGAAGATATAGCTTTAGCACAGGATCTAGGAGTTTGAGAAGTCTTAATAAATGAGGTGGATTGTCCATTTACTTGACTGCCATAACAAATGAACCAACCCTTGAGAAATGTCTGTACTGCAGAATAGATCCTTGTTTATCTTACCCTTAGTCACTTAATTGGTACTTGATGTACATTGTGCCTGTTTCAATGCCAATGGTATCTTTTGTAGAATAAATTCATAAATATATTTTACAGAATATCCATCTTCATTAGCAATGTATTCATTTGCATTAAAGATTTATATTAAACTATTTAAATTAATTATATATGTGTATACATCTTGTATACGCACTACTTGAAGGAGAAGAAGGAAATTATCTTTTCAAAATAATTTATCATTATTATAGATTTTTGGAATGAAATTGTTGCCTTGAGATTCTACACCATTTGAACTATTGGAGAACCAAAAAGGAAAAACAAGTGATATGTTAAGACATAAAAGACTCTATTGAGGTTGCTACTTTTAAGGTCACAGCATAATCTAAGCACTATCATACTCCACTGAGTTTGTGTGAAGCAAATACATAAAAAAGGATCATGTCTATACCCAAAACTTGACCCAGATAGGTGGGAATAAATGTACAAAATTTTGAGGATACAGTTTGACAAAGACAAAAGTCTATGACTAAGCAACTCTTCAGTAAAACTTTTGACCTCTAGTTTAATTCCCAGCATTTTGTTCAGTTCATCTGCACCACAATCTGTAATTGCAACCTTGAAACATTCTTCAATAATATAGTTGGAATCAAGACAATGCGTTAGTTATTCTAGCTAATGCCAGCAGGGTTAATATATTTATTTATGTTACTAGATTTTGAAGAGTGATTTCCACAACAACATGGAAAATCTTCAGTAGAAGAGCAAAAAGTAGCTCGATTTTTCAAACCTGTTAGAATTCCAATTGTAGGCCATCAGTCAAGTTAAACCACAGGCCATCAGCAGAGTTCTACTGTAGCACAACCGAATTGATTCCTTTGCATTTCTCTTTTACAGGGATTTGATGGAAGGAAGAAAAGCAACCAACACATTTTTCAGTGTCACATCCTATAAAAGTGCTATCTTGTCTGCTCATAGTTTTCTTCACAAGAAACACTAAACGGGAACTTGAACTGATATTTCTTATGGTTGGAAAAAGTGAATTCAGTTGCCCAGCTTCAGCACTGGGGGCGGAGGGGGGGGGGCGAGGAGAGTCTCCTTACTAATTCCCCATTCAGCCATTCTGTACAATATTCTTTAGTGAAGTCACACACATTTTTCTCTTTTCAGCAGATAAAATGTGTGCAATTAAAAATTAAATCAATTGAGAATTAATAGAAACAAACAAAAATCAAGCAAACACAGTAGCAACAAAATACAGTCCCTAGAATTAAGATTATGGGGTGCACGGTGCACGTGGGAGCTACTAAAGTCTCAAAGAACAAATGTTTTTGTTCCTCCATTTTCAACTCATATTATTTATCTCATTGCTGAAAAATCTGTTAAATCTCCAAATGTGAAGAAATAGCCAATGTTTTTAAAAGAATTTCTGAAAATTTCACAGTCCTTTAATTATTGATCAGGCTTTGAGCAGATGGTTTTTTCATAGCTTTGAGAAGAGTTGAAGGATGTGATACCAGTTCCTTAGAACCATAAGTCAAGTAAAAATTGGTGGAGTCCATCACCAAAAAGAATAACGAATATGGACATCAGAGAGTCACAGTGTCTGCAACAAGGAAACTATAAAATAATTGTTCTTCCAACAAAACTTTTCATAACTTCTCCTAAGTTTATTATAAAAAGTGGGATTATATATGAACACTCAGTAAGAATACGTCTACCTGTTTAAAATTAAAAATATAAAGTATACATTACATATTAAAGCAGCAAATATTATATCCAATGTGTGATCATTGGAAAACAGTTTGTGCATGTGGAAGCAATAATTGTTGAGTCAAAATTCAGGACACAAGATTCTAAGCATAACATACTAATCTGAATTATAAAAGAAGCTAAACAGAACTGGTTAATGCTGCTCTGGATAGTGATGATTATGATGTATTTCTTTTTTCTTTTCTTTCTTTTTCTTTTCTTTTCTTTTTTTTTTTTTGAGATAGGGTTTCTCTGTGTAGCTTTAGTGCCTTTTCTGGAACTCACTCTGTAGACCATGCTGGCCTCGAACTCACAGAAATCTGCCTGAATCTGCCTCCCGAGGGCTGGGATTAAAGGCATGTGCCACCACCTCCTGGCTATGATATATTTTTAATTGCATTCTCTTAAAATATTGAGCATATGGTTAAGTATTTCTTTTCCTTTCTTTTCTTTTTTTTTTTTTTTTTTTTTGGTTTTTCAAGACAGGGTTTCTCTGGGTAGCATTGCAGCGCCTTTCCTGGAGCTCACTTGGTAGCCCAGGCTGGCCTCGAACTCACAGAGATCTGCCTGGCTCTGCCTCCCGAGTGCTAGGATTAAAGGCGTGTGCCACCACCGCCCGGCAAGTATTTCTTAATTAGTATCATTTAAGTGAAAAATAAAGGAACAGGCAATTACATGAAAGCTTGAGTGCATTCCTAATAAGGGAATAAATAATTTCTGAATTTTGCATTCATTTACTAGATACATATTAGTAAACGATATGGGAAAAGTGTGATTGCACTAGCAGTTAATTCTAGAATGTTTCTGATGGTGAAAATCGTCGTACTGGGAATACATTTTTCTGATGTTTTTGGGTGAAATTTGGGCATACAAATCCTGCCTATATAATTTTTATCAAGCTTTCTATGAATTCCAAAGAGCAGAAATAATTCAGGATCTTTTTTTAAGTCATCGGTGAAGGAAAGTTTCAAGGGCGCAGGTGGGGAAACAGCATAATGCATGAACAAACAGGAGCTGTAAGCACTGTAAAGTTATGGAACGTACAAGACCTTGAGTATATTCCAGAGATTTTCTCCAGAGAATTATCATGAGCATTTTCTGTTTCTTCCATGACCCCATATGGGTTTGCACTGTTACGGAGCTATTACAGGAAAAACAAGGAATAAAAACAAGCAAGAAGGTTAAAAGAAGGAAGTGCATAAAAGAATGAGAAATGTGGGGTCTTTGTATGATGCAGAGACATCTATAGTTCTTCAGAAGATAGAGGTAGTATTCAAAGAGCATTGAGCAAAGGCTGACTACTAAAAGTGGGCTAGTTAATATTAGATGTCTATGTCACTAACTTTACTTCTGCATCATTTTTTTCAACTCTCATTTTGAAATTATTGTAGCCTCATAGGAAGTGGGAGAATTAGAATATAATACCATCTGCCTTCATATATTATATATTTAAAACATAGTATAGTAATTAAACTGGAAATTCCTTATAGTACCATGCCAATTTATATGTATGGGTTCATGTGATTAACAAGTACAAAACTATCACATCATGGTATCTTTTAATGTCTCCCTTTTCTGAATATTTCCTCTCCTCCACAATTTTGCTATTTTCAGAGTGTGACAGAAGTGGAACGCTGTAGGCTACAGCCTTTAGAAACAGGTTCTTTTTCTCTTAGCCTAACATCCTTATACTTCAATCATGTTGTATATATCAACAATTGTGTCTCAACAGTACAGTATTTTATGTAGTTCTTGGCACTGAGATTTTTTTATTTGTTAGTCATTGGTATCTAGTAGAGGCATTGTTGACCTGTTATAATTTTAACTCTTAACACATGCATTTATATAGTTTTAGGATGCTTTTACAGTTATAGTTCTTCATATATCTTTTTTTTTTTTTTTCCCTGAGAGGGTTTCTCTGTGTAGCTTTGCGCCTTTCCTGGAACTCACTCTGTAGCCCAGGCTGGCCTCGAACTCACAGAGATCCATCTGTCTCTGCCTCCTGGTGCTGGGATTAAAGGCATGCACCACCACCGCCCTGCTTCATATATCATTTTTGTAGGGTCTTTGGTGTTGATTCAACACCCTAAACCGTTCTAGCAAGTGAAAGCATTCACATAACCAAACAGAGAATCAAGAGGAGGAACTTTACAAGGACTGGGATATGGAATCAAGTAAGTTCATATGGATCTTTCCAGGTGGGAACTGGAGAAAAGTTCATGAACTAACTGGTGGTGCAGATAAGGAAATGCTAGGTTAGTTGTGTGGGTGTCAAGCACTTTGTTCCAGTGAATATTTTATTATATTGACAGAACAACCATACAAGAGGAAGTTCATTGTATGGATAGCTTGTTTTGCAGGAATTTCCTATAATAAATGGTAAAGTTGTTTGTGTAGCTTACAGCATTATCTTCTTACGGAAGAATTTTATGGGGGGAAAAGGGATTTTTATGTAGACCAGTGGTTCTCATCCTGTGGATTGTGACCCAAGTGGGGGTCAAATGACCCTTGGAAAATACAGATATTTACATTTCAATTCCAGACAGTAGCAAGATTACAGTTATGAAGTATCAACAACAACAAAAAACTATGGTTGGAGGTGACCACAACATGAGGATCTGTATTAAAAGGTTGCAACATTAGGAAGGTTGAAAAACCACCGATATGGACAAAAGTCATCTCAGATCTCTTTTGTAGTACCTGTTATATAGATGAATTCAAGATCAAAGTAGTTAATATGAAGCTGTACTAGTGGTAGCCAAGAAAACAAAAACAGACACAACATCCAGCCACATCATAAGAGATCACAATTCTCTACGGATAGTCAGAACTCCAACACAGATGCTTCATGCTTATCTTCCTCTAGTCTCTCAACTTAGGTAGGATTTCTGCTAATTTTCTCATAGTCTTTATAGTTCAGATATAATAAGCATATATTTTAGTAGAAGTTTTCAAGCCTCTAACTTTACAGGAAAGGGGTAGACATTTAAACCTGTTATCACCAACATGGAGATATTTTTCAATAAAATTCTAGATCATGCAAGATACTTACTGAATTTTATCATTTGTATACGTTTATATATCACAATATACATGTTTTATATATTAATATATATACATTCATATATATACATATATATTATAGACAATGTGTGACACTGTAGCCCAGGATGTATGGGAAAATTTAAATAAACATAGACATCTATATATAATGAAAATTATATAATATATAAAAATGTTTGTATGTACATACATATTTCAGTTTGGCTTTAAATTCATCACAATTCTTCCTCTTGAGCTTCCTGCCTTGAGCCTATAGGCTAGAAGTGTCATTGTGACACTCTTAATATTATATATAATATCTAACTTCAGAGAAAGCTTTGCTAATTTGAGCTATATTTTGATAGCTTATTGATTATTTTAACTATTTGTTTGCTTAAGTTTTTCACTTGTCGCACTTTTTATTAACTAATTTTATATAACAATCATACATATGTAGTTAATTTAATTTAATTTCTCTCCAACTCTGCTTTATTTCTTCCCAGTTGTTACAGTGACTCGTCCCTACCTGTATTTCCCCAAGATTCATGACTGTTAGGTTTGTTTTGTTGCCTGTTTGTTTGAGCAGGATCATTACTTTTAGCACCAGATTGCAACTTTTCCAGAACATAGGACAAGATTGCTCAGACACAAGGTACATGTTAAGTTTATTTTTTCTTTAAATGGATGAAATTCTCAGAAACACTTAGTGTGTTTTGAGGATATTAACCATTCAAATGATTATATGTGGGTTTCTTTCCTCATGTGTAACTTTCTAAAGAGCAAATTTCTTGATCCAACTATTTCTACTTCCTCTTCTACCTCATTCCTGAACCAAGAAAATACCGATTGTAACGTGATAAATTAGTACACATGACTGATTGTGATATTAGTGACATCTTGTAAACTTTCATAGTCTGTGAATTTCATCAACAACTTTGGATAACAAGCAGTTCTGATTATTTGAGTTCAATCCCCAGGACCTAGATAGTAAAACATGAAAAAGATTCTTTCAAGTAGTCCTCTGATCCCCATATCTGTGCCATGGTGCTAACACACACACACACACACACACACACACACACACACACACACACACACACACACCCCTTCACAAAATAAATAAAGAAATGTCATAAAAATATAAAAAAACAGGCATTTTATAACGTTATTTTATTGAATTATTGTTCTAAAGTTTTTTTCATGTAATGAAATACACAGAGCACTTTTGTTGGCTTCAGGGTGATTTCATTTTAGGTATTAAGTTATTGAAATATGGTTGCTATAGAGACTGTATGTGTAGTCACCCTTAGACACAGACCTGAACACATTTACTATTTTACAGAAAAAAATATTCACTGTCCTCTCTTACTGTGCCTTGGCAATGAACTTGAAGGTCCTAAGTTAAGTCCAATACATTTCTAACTCAGCAAAGTAAAGTTTTATGAACAAATATTCCTCATTTAGCCAAAGAACTATTTTCACCTCTTCTGATAGAGGTGAGGTTTGTGAGGATGTCTTTGGACTAGTTTGCAATTGCATGACACATCTTGGTTTTAGAATCAAACTCTGAGGTCAGTGTTAATGCTTAGAATTGTTAGTGGCTTAGAATTCTGGGTCTCATGGATTTATCCTCAGGATATATGGAGATTATTTCCACTGAATTGTATGTGCTAAAATGGTTCTCTTTATATACAGCTCATGCTTAAGTATTTGACAGAGTCTTTACATATTTCTTAATCATTTGTATTAACTAAATTTTAGATGCTAAGTTGAAGTAATGGAGAAAAAAAGCAGTGCGATTAAAGAATCAGTATCTTATCTCATAAAGTCATTCTTTAAAAAAACATAACGATAAATTGTGTATGTCTTATCAAATATTAGACTTCATGCTGCATGGTAGATTTAAATTAAAAATAAAACCATAAATACCTTGAACTTCCCTCTACCAAATGGTAGAAACTACATTTTCTTTTCTGGTCTGGATTTTAACTGTGAAACTCGTAATAAATGAAACACTGGCAAAGACAGATGTGGCTTTTGTGAATTCGCAGAATATTTAAAGAGTAATGATGATGAATTTACTGTTACCCTGATGGAGTGACAATTGGGAAATTTGGGGATCCCACCTGCTAGAAAGAGAATATCAGCTGAACAAGTACCAAGATACTTTTTTCTTTAGTGAAGAACGAGAATAAAGTAAGAATTTTCTCTATTCAAGAAAAAAATGTGTTAAAGAATAATATGGATTGATAGCACATGCCTGGCTAGATTTACAAACTACTGTTTATGGAAAGCTTCTATGCCTTCCTTCTTAGAAGCATACACAGGACAGGATGGTGACAGGATACTTCATTTATGTGCAGATCATTTTCTTTTCATTTCCATTGTCCTAGGTCAGAAGTAGGTGGATATCAAAAGCTCTGTCAACTTTAGATCCTATAGAGTCATACCATTAGCATTAAAGATGCTGTTCAAATGACCTACCTCACTGCAAGAGCATTACTGGGAAGATGTGTGACTTTGACAATGGAAACAATAGAAATAATTGCAGCCATAAGACAGACTGGATCATGGTCAATTTTAAAACAAAAGACAGTCCTGTTTTTTTATTCCACCATTGAAGAAAGAGATTGTGTTTTTTCATTCTTTGTGATTTACATCAGTCAGTGGAATTTTTGAAAATTTTATTTGAAAATATTATCTGCAGAGGCTGTACATTGATACTTTTCTCATCTTTCTTGATTTATTCGAATATAGTTCCTCCTGAAAAAAACAGTAGTCAGTCTGCAGGCTGATGAGCAATGTGTAAAGCAGTCATTCTCTTTGCTCAAATAGTTCCAAGCTAGTGAGTACAGTGTGCTGGGACAAGTAAGAAAAATGTCACATAAGTTGCGATTTACCATTTGAAAACTGACAAGTAATGAGTGCATAAATGTGCAAAATTGACAACAAAGATGAGACATTTTTGGCTAAGCCCTAACTAGTCTACTGACCAATAAAATACAAGACACAAATAGTTATTTCTTTCTGCTATCATGTTTTTGTAGTTAGCTTTTAAAAGTCTGACAATATTTTATTTATTTATTTTATTTTTTGTTTTTTTGAGACAGGATTTCTCTGTGTAGCTTTGTGCCTTTCCTGGAACTCACTCTGTAGCCCAGGCTGGCCTTGAACTCACAGAGATCCTCCTGTCTCTGCCTCCCTAGTGCTGGGATTAAAGGTGTGCACCACCACCGCCTGGCTAAAAGTCTGACAATATTTAATTGAAAATTTTTGCTAATGCAAATCTGTTGATTTTCTCAGAACTGTTTATTATTTAAATACTGTGGCTATTGTGTGCATTTTACATTGAAAGCATCTCATAAGCTAAGATTACTGTTTGCTGCTAAAATTTAAAACGTAAACTGAATTCTAAAGTCTATAAGAAAATTATTTATATGTATATATGTAGCTTGAGATTGACCTGAAAAAGCATAACTTCATGTGTTTTCATAGTAAAAGTCCAATAATTTTCATTAAGAAAATTCAAATGGCCAATGTGACTCTGTGCTAGAGTTAGTTTTACCTTTCTCTTTTTAGTAGAAAAAACCCCAAGCCAGAGGGCTAAAATGCCTATATAAAAGGTTATTTGGTGATGAATACACAATATAATTTAAATCAATTTTTGTGGAGCTCGTGAACTTCCATTGGGTTTTTCTTGGCAAGAGAATTGTTGTCTTCACAAGCAGCAGAGCAAATAAACTTACTTGCTGTAACCTCACCATACTAACAATTTAGAATGTATTTACTTAGCATGGACTCGGAAGAATGGTGACTTCAAATGGAAAGAGTGAAACTGAATGCTGATAGCAATATTTGAGATCCTAAGCCCAACTTTTCTTGAAACCTCATTTCTTTTAATCCTGAATTTTTCCATTGTCCAAATCAAGTTCTGTGAAGTCAATTTACATCAGGTTTCAGGATTTGAGTCAAAGTAGTTCTGACTACTAAAATAACCTGACATGAGTGTATGTTTCATATCATGTGACTGTTAGAATTCTATTTGTAAATGAGGAACATTCTTTTTCTCTGTATTTTGTTTAATATATTAGAAGACAATTGACAGTCCTTTCTGGATTTGGAGCAGTCAGTTCATTTTTCTATACAACACTCTGTATAATCTAGTCCTTCCTAAAGATGTTGTCGTGGCTCATTAACAAGAACCCTGTAGTATCTGAGATTTTAAATGAAAAGCATCTATTACTTTTATTAAATCTAGGGCTTATGCTTGGAAAGGTGCATAGAGCAATTAAAAATGTTTATATCTCTGGGTCATTATATAAACATAGATTTTATGTAGGGAAAGTAAACCTATGTACGTACACAAAACAAAAAGGGATTGGCTATTTTAAAAGTTCTTGAAAGCATAGAGGAATTGATGTCAGAAATCTGTGCTGGACTTCAGGTCATTGTCCTGTAACTTGATGACAGGAAAGAGGAAAACATTGTTACTGCAGGAAGTACTGCTACCATTACTATTTCCTCAGTCATCAGAAAGTAAATGTAGAATTTGGTAGCTTAGAAGTTCTGTGGGATATTATTATTATTTTAATTTTTATTTTTACCTTCCCCAAATCTTTCAAGTTGCATTCCAATTGCAAATAAAGTCTTAGCTGAACTATATCAGAAAATTTTCTCTTTGCAAATGGTGTGCAGTCATTTTGCTCGAGGTTCATTTTTTAAAAATTTATTTTATTAATTGATTAATATTTTCCAGCCTGATCACAGTTCTCCTAACTCCCTCTTACCCTCCCATTCCCTCCTTCCAATCTCCCCTCTTCCTCCTATCATCCACTCCTTTTTAGAAAAGTGCAGGTTTCCCATGTATATCAGCCAGTCATGATATATCAAGTTGCAGTAAGACTAGGCACCTTCTCTCCTATTGAGGCTACATGAGGCCACCCAGTAAAAGAAAAGGCTCGCAAAAGAGGGTAACAGAGTCAGAGACAGTCCCTGTTTCCGCTGTTAGGAGACCCAAAAGACGACCAAGCTAAACAACTGTAACATGTTTAGAGGGCCTAGGTCTAGCTCTCTGGTAAGTGGTTCAGTCTCTGTGAGTCCAGGTTAGTTGATTCTTTGGGATTTTTGTGGTGTCCTTGGCCCCTCTGTCTCTCACAATCTTTCATACTCCTCCTCTTCCACGGGATTCCCTGAGCTCTGCCTAAGGTTTGACTGTGGGTTTCTGCATCTGTTTCCATCTATTGCTGGGTGAAGCTTCTCTGATGGCAATTAGGCTAGGCACCAATCTATAAATATAGCAGAATATCACTAGGAATTATTCCATTGACTTTTTTGCCAGTTATGTTTGGTTCTACTCTAGGTCTCTGGGCTGTAGAGCTTCTAGGTCCTGGCCCTCCAGGCAGGGTCAGGGTTGGGCTCCCTCTCATGATACGGGTCTCAAGCTGGACCAGTCATTGGTTAGACATTGTGTAGTAGAAGTTTTTCTGTGTCCTGCCTGGCCTGCAGTCGGGACAAATCTCTCACTCACAGTGCTGCAGCCTTCTACCACACCATCTACCATAATGCCTGTGCCACCTTTAACTGAGCATATGTTATAGTCACAGCAAATCGTAGGTCAAAGAATATGTGGCTGGGTTGGGGTCCCAATCCTTCCACTGGAAGTCATGCCTAGTTACAGGAGATGTTCAGGTCAGGCTTCTTTTCTCCAATTGCTAAGAGTCTTAGCTAGATTCCTGGGAGTTTCCATTGCACTAGGATTCTAACTAATACCAGAGATGCTCCTGATTCTAGCTGCTTTTCCTAGTACTCTTTCCTTCCATCCTCCCCTCACTTGTTCCCATGCCCACCCCTCCCCATCCAAACACCCCATTCACCTGTGATGTCTATTCTATTTCCACTTCACAGTGAAATTCATGTGTCCCCCTTTGAGCCTTCCTTGCTATGTAGCTTCTTTGGGTCTGTGGATTGTAGCATGGTCATTCATTTGTTTATGGCTAATATCCAACTATAAGTGAGTACACACCATGTTTGTCTTTCTGGGTCTCAATTACCTCACTCAGGATGATCTTTTCTGGTTCTCATCCATTTGCCAGCAAATTTTCTGATGTCATTGTTTTTAACAGCTGAGTAATACTCCATTGTACCACATTTTCTTTATCTAGTCTTCAGTTGATAATCATCTAGGTTGTCTCCAGTTTCTGGGTATTATAAATAAAGCTGCTTTAAACATAGTTGAACAAGTGTCCTTGTGGTATGGTAGAGTGTCCTTTGGTAGAGCTGGGTCTTGAGGTAGGTTGATTCCCAATTTTCTGAGAAACCACCATATTTATTTCCAAAGTGGCTGCACAAGTTTCCGTTCCCACCAGTAATGGAGGAGTGTTCCACTTACTTGAATCCTCGCCAGCATGAGCTGTCACCTGCATTTTTTATCTTAATCATTCAGGCAAGTATAAGATGGGATCTCAGAGTCACTTTTTTAAATGTTTATTTCATTCAAAATACCTTCAAAGACAGATACCTTGAAACCAAAATAAAAAGGTGTGTCATATTCAGTTAATATATGCAAGTCTAGGCTCTCTGGTTGGTAATAATATGTTTCACATCAGGTTTGAATGGAAGTCTTCTCCTGGTTGAAAGTTCCAGTTGATAATACAGGACAGTATTCATTAATGTAGCTAAATACCTTCTGTCTAATATAGCCACTAGCTACCAACTTAAATGTGGTCATTTTGAGTTGTAATATGAGTACTAAGATATATCAAATATATAATTTGTCATTAAATAAATGTTGATTGTATGGTGGATACATTAAGTAAAATAAAAAGTGATTTAAGTAAATTTCAACTGATTCTTCTATCACTTTTAAACTTTGGATGCTAATATAGTTCACCTTATATTTCTATAGGATACTTCTGGATAGATGATTCTATAATATAAAGGAAATGGCAATAACACAAGAAAGTGAAGTCCAATGACTTAATGCAATGATCTTTTGTCCTGATATCATTAAAACATTATAACACACCTTATAAATATAGCAAACACTTATAATGACTTCTTATTATAACTACCTTCCATGCAGTGGTTGCTTCAACCCTAGTTTCACCAAAGGACAATGTGATCTCTTTGGTCTCTTGGAAATAACAGTATAGCATCTTACTCTAACAAGTTCCCCACTTTATCTCTGAAAGTGAAATATCTATTTTTTCCAGAAGCTAAATAAGTCACATGACATTCCTTAACTCTCTTGAGTTTGCAAAAAGCAGAGAAGCTCATAAAATATTTGGTGAGCATCACTATTTCTGTCAAAGTCTTCCCATCTGCACTCATGATACACTTTTCTCTGCCCTACCATACAGAAGACCTTTAATCCCTTTCTAAATGAGAAATATTCAAGTGCCTTATGCAATTACTATACTAGCTCATGTCCTGCAGCTCTGAGTGTTAGAGAACAGTCTTTACATCAATTTTGAATGCAGTTCCTTTTAGACTTCAAGGTTACAAAGTAAAAATATATACTAACTCTCTCATCACCTGACTAATGTATATTAGTGTGTTGTGTAGTATAGGAACAATACATACATTTAGCAAGGGTAAGAATGGGAGACATTCAAATCACTAATCCAAGCAATTCCACCCCTGTAGGGAGGTGGTTAGCAGAGCTCTTTCTTGATGCTGGTGAATATTCTTCAGTTAGTTCCTGATTCTGCAGTGTGGGAAAAGGTCTCCATTTCTTGGTCCAATATCATCTAGACTATCTCCCTTTCTGTTGTCTTCCTTACTTCTCAGAAGTATATTGTGGGAATAAAATTGTCTTTAGGGATTGCTATTTTCTCTTTCTTGCAGTGAAAGCATAGTTTGAATATGTATACATTTCAAATAAACAAACTTGGAATTTTTCATTGTATGCAAATAGTTTCCTGGCAGTCTAACTTTCTAAAGAACTTAACTATGCTTCTCTGATTGACTTCAGCCCTGTAAGACAGAAACCACGGCCAATGTTCATTTAGGAACAATGTTTTTTTTTTTTTTTTTCTTCAGGGCCTCCCCTAACCTCCCCCCCCCCATTGTATGATATTTTGTTTGTGGTCTGACAAACAAAGCTTAAAGCTTGCCTGGTGATCAGAGGACAGAGCTAGGCACTCCTTAACCACACAGGCCAGGAAGTGGTGGCACACACCTTTAATCCCAGCTCTTGAGAGAAGGAAGAAAGAAAATCAGGAGTTCAAGGCCTCCCTGGGCTATAGGAGATTGATCCAGTCTAAAAGAGAAATAGAGCTAGGTGGTGGTGGTGCATACCTTTAATCGAAGCACTAGACAGGTGGAGACAGGAATATAAAGTGGGTGTAGACAGGATCTCAGCTCCCCCTTTTGGTCTGAGGATTTGTAGAGGTAAGATGTCACTAGTGGCTCCTGCTCTACCTCTCTAATCTTTCAGCTTTCACCCTTGATATCTGACTCTGGGTTTTTATTAAGACTAATTAGGATCGTACTTCATCCCCCCTATTGGATTAATTATAGATCTTTTCCTCTACTTAGTATGGGGCCATTCAGAGAATGAAGAAAGTTTATGGCAAAGGATCTTAATAATCTCAAACTCCCCTTAAACTATTTTACTTCAATGAAATGCATCATGCTATGCATTAGTCAGTTTTCTTGCTGATGTAGCTGAATGTCTGACAAGAAGCACTTTGAGGGAGGACTAGTTTACTTTGATTCACAGCCGAGGGAGTCCAGTCCATCCTGGTGAGGAGGGGAACAACTCCTCTCTGTGCCAATGGAAGCTGTTTGCTCACATCTCAGAAGGTCAGGAAGCAGAAGGATGAGAAAGCCAGTGCTCAGGTGGCTTTCCCCTTTGGCCATTTTTATCCAGTTCAGGCTCCCAAGCCACATTCAGTTAAACCTCTTTATAAGCAACCATGGAGATAAATTCAAAGGTATACTTTACAAATCCTATCAAGGTTCCAATCAAAATATGTCATCACTCTGTGGAATTCTCATCATTTTCCTGAGAGCACTGAGTCAGTTCAAAGTGTTACTGAACATTTTTTTTTTTTTTACTTCAGAATCCTCACTTTTTCACTCTTAGGATGTAATAACAGGTACCTCTTCCAAACATGCATACTCCTATATTAATACAATTTATCTTTATGCCCTCAATTATTGTTGAAAAGTAGTCAGTTCTTTGCTGACCTTATATTTCTTATCAGACACTGTCATGTTAATGAAGTGCCAGGCATAGTAATATATATTGCGCTGGGGAGGCAGAGACAAGTGGATCTCTGAGGTTCACTCCCCAGCCATTCTAACCCATTTTAGCAAGTCTGGGGCTAGTGAGAGTCTTTGTCTCAAAACTAGGTGCTTTAGGAATGACATCCAAAGTATTCTCAGGCCTCCATTCATGCACAGGTGTATCCATATATATTCAATAAATTAAAAAAAAACATTAAATAATAGCATAAAACATTCCCTGGGTATGTTCACTGCTGGACTGCTGGCAACAGCGGCAGTCATTTATGCTGGGTGTCACTCCATTACCACCACCACCACCACCACCACCACCACCACCACCTCCTCCTCTACCTCCTCTACCTCCTCCACCACCACCTCCACCACCAACACCACAACCAACACCATGCATTCCCAGCTGTGCTCTAAGAACTTCACATGTATTGGTTCATTTGAGTCTCAATTTTCCCCCATTTCATGCAAGAGAAGAGTAAAGTACAGAGAGCTCATGAACTGTGAAGGTCTTTGGTAAGAATAACAGTGAAGATATAAATCAAAATGAAGCTGTGAAGAAGAGCTGTTGGCATCCACTCACTGGAAGAGCACAGAGATCTCCAAAGTTTAGGAAACGCTACAGTTACAAAGTTTTTGGAGTTACATAAACTCATTGTGCTTTTACTCATGGTTATCTTTGAAGGTTTCTTTTTCTTTTTCAATAAAACTTAGAAATCCCCTATGCCAAATAAAAGGATTAATTACTGTAATGTCATTAACCTATTATTTGAAATGAGGAAATGGCTAAGATGTACAAAAGAAGATAAATTGCAGTTTGTAAAATATCACCTGTGTATTATTGACCAAAGCAAACAAAAGCATCTATCATTACCACTCAAATACTACATTTTCCAATTGCTCACATGGAGGAATATTTTGATAAAATCATAGTTATTAGCATCATTCTTATGTAAGTGAAGAGAAACACATCAAATACACTTTTACATAAAATAATTTAACTAACAATTCTAACATTGTAATGGACATGTCATAATATGGATCACCTAGATGTTTTCAATAGTCTGCTTACCCTTATTTCAGAAGCATAACAGAGATGTAGTAATTTTTTTGAAGACGGACATAGGTTTTTTAAAGGACATTTGAAGGTTTTTACTGAACCAGGAGGAAATGCAGAGGAAACAGCTATGAGTTAGGTGGAACAACTTAATGAAATTCTCAAGGACCTACTTTCTACCCTGAAAGGCTTAGGATGTCACGCATTATGCAACAGTTGTTCCTTGTGACTCGAAGGAAAGCACAGTCTCCCCATTGCCTTGGTCATTTTCTCTGGAAAAGAGAAAAGGGTTCATTGTCATGACCCTCAGGACACTCTCCCATTAGATGGAAGCAGCCACTTCTGTTCTTTCAGTGAAACCTAAGCAAATGTCTTTTCTCACATTCTGCCTTGAATTAGATCCCTTTATCCTTCTGAATAAATTGCTATGGTAACTGTCACATCTCTGAGATAGCTACCATGGTAATAGAGATAAGTTACCATGATGAGCTTAGATTCTGTCCCTGAACTGTCCTTAATTCTCCATCCTGTAACACTAGGGAGCAGAGTGGAATGACTGTGATGGAGTCAAACACAATGTCAGCTAGATTTCAGCACACACCATAGCCTTGATTCCAGAGTATTTTCTATAGCTCACCATTCTCTACAACCTGAAGTCCATAAAATAAGCTGTTAACATTATATCATTTGTTGGCCTGAAGGCTGCTATATGCATATAAGTAGTCAGTTGAACAATGGACTTCCCTAGAAAACTAGAATATTTCCTGGAGAAGGATTCCACAGCCCTCTCACTATAGTTCCACAATGACTCCTGTTACGATGATGACAGACACAAAGCAGTATTTCCTGACTGCTGGTGAGTTTTAGTGGTCTAGGCTGGAAATAGAATCCCTGATGCTAATAAGAGCTTTTATGCTCCAAGAAACACAATGAACCCAGAACAAGTGATGATGGAATAAAGAAACAGAAGGAAGATGCCAAATACACAACTTGACAAATTTACATTTCCCCTCTAACATGGCCCAGGTCCATGTTTATGGAAAATGAACAGTAATTGATGATAAGCATTGTTCCCGCTCCTAGCCTGGTTTCTGGGTAAAGTTATCTCTTGTGAATGTTTAATCATTTAGTCAACGGTCACAATCATATTTATACACAAATGTTTAAGACAAATTTAATTCTTCTGTTGCCTTGATGCAGCATTAATGCAAAAATCACAGCTCTCACCTTGGAGAGAGTGAGACATAGTTTATTCTGGAGCCATTTTAAGCGACCATGGTCTGAAAACACAGATTTAAGTTGCCCTAAATTCCATGTTCCAACATGGAAACATATTCATGAAATTTTATTGTTTTAAAGAACATCATAAATCAAGGCAAGCTTAAAATACATTGGTGGAACATTAGAGAGGTCATTACAACAAGATGGGGAGAGGTACTAGGCTTCAAATGTGGTCTAACTTTCTTCACTTTGGGATTGGTGGAAGCTGGCAGTCTGCTATGTTAGTAGACTATAACAGATTTCCTCTAATAGTTACATGACATTAGTTCTGGCACAGAGTTGGCAGGGATGACTATTCCATGGATGTAAAGCTAGCCCAAGATAGGAGCCTGCGGCATTCCAATCTGTCTGCATCACTGAAGATTTAATCAGTTACCCAGTCTTTACAGAAACAGCTTTTTCCTCCAGGAATTCTCCTTCCCAAGTGATGAGACAGAGAAGGGGTGTGTGTAGGAGGGGTGCTGGAACCAAGGCAGAAGTGATTCCTAAAGTAGTTTCTGCAAAGGAAATAAAATTAAGAACATGCATATTTCCTGAATGCAGATCAGAGAGAACTGTGTCAAAACGCATACAAGTCTAGAAATTTAAGTGGGACAACTCTAAATTCTATATCATCATTCTCAAGTGAGAGTGTTTGGACAGCAGATACGCTCTGGTGCATGACTGGCTGTTCTGCCCTTTGCTGCATCTGGCATGAAAAAGCAGGGCTTAGAAAAGGATTCCTCAAGTATTTGAAAAGTGGGCTCTGTGTACAGGACCATGAGTGACTTTTCTTTAACACAACTACAAGGAATTTGATTTATATGTACAAGCAGTTAAAATATGACAGCATCAAAAAAAAATCTCCACCTTTCACAGTGAGAATGTTTATACACAACTCATACATCTAATGAGTACTTAGCATGATCAAGGTCATTGTAGGAGGGTTGACAGCAATGGATCCAACACTTTGCTCAGAATGGAGGCTGCTTATTACCCTTAGAATTCTTGGTGAAATGCTGATCTTGGTCTTTTAAGACACAAATAAATGCATGTAGACTATAGCGATCTCAAGCATAGTTAGGAATTGGAAAATAAGTAAAATACCTCAGATCAGATGTATCATTTAGGAAGGTGAACCTCTTACAAATCATCAAATAACTAATTGATCCTAAGGCTTCAGCACAATACCTGTTTCTCACCTACTTGAGTGATCAGTGTTGGACAGCTGAGAAGCTCCTCTTTACATCCCCTTCCCTCAGGGATGCATTGCACTGAAGCTGTCATCTTTGAACTGTCCATTCCATAGCAGAAGAATGTGAACTCAACAAATTTCATACTGACTCTTGAAACAGACTGAGAGACATCACTTCCATTGACATTCTGTTGTGAAAATGAGTCATATGGATGTATCCACCTCCAAGGAGATAGAAACATCTTCTCCCTTATTTCCATAATTACACCTGGACATTTTGAGAAAACAGCATTAATAGCCACTCTTCTAAGAAAAGCAGATCTGCATTAATAAAAACAAACTTGGAGCCGGATACAGGGGGCAATTCTGAAAGGTCAGAGAAGCAGAACAAGCTGCAGGTAACCTCATCTCAACAACTCCTCATCTGATTCTGTTTCCATGAATCCTGAGCTTAAACTGCTGCTAAAAGTCGAACAGCTTAAAATAGCTATAGTTCATGGTCCTCATGCCTTATACACCTTTCTGATTCCTGCTATCACTTCCTGGGAAGTGTGGCATGTGTCACCATGCCTGGCTGTTTTCAGTGTGGCTTTGAACTCACAGAGATCTGGATGGATTTCTGCCTCCTGAATGCTAGGATTAAAGGTGTGTATGCCACCATTTTCTGCCCTCTATGTCTGTCTAGTGGCTGTTCTGTTCTCTGACTCCAGATGAGTTTATTAGGGTGCAAATATATTGGGGGACACAATATCACCACAGTTTCCTATAAATAAGAAAAGAGGATGGTCTTGAGCAAGAAGTATTAAGTGGACTCTTTTACTTTGAACAGCCTAATTAATAGTTTAGTTACTTGATTTCCTAACTCATAATACAATATAAAATATTTTTGAAGGTGGAAATGTTTTTATGATATTTATTAATTTGTTAGAACATACACAAAATCTTATTGTAAGACTCAGGTGACCTCAACAGCAAAATTTGGCAGAGTCAATTTATTCTGAGGCTTCCCTCTGATTTATTTATAGCTGATTTCTGTTTTTGATTGCTTTTCTCTTTTTATCAGTGGTTCTCAACCTTCCTAATGTTGCAACTCTTTAATACAATTCCTCATGTTGTGGTGACCCCCAACCAAAAGATATTTTGTTGCTACTTCATAACTGTAATTTTGTTATTGTTATGAATCATAATTGAATCATAATGTAAATATCTGGTATGAAGGATATTTAATATGTAACCCATGTAAAAAGGTTGTCTGACACTTCAAGACCCACAGCATGAGAAAAATTGCATTATATTATATAGTCCTCATGCTCTGATCACTTCTGTTTATAAAGAAACTAGTACCACTCCCATTAAGGTCACACTAACGAAGTCACTTCAACATAAGCAACTCTTTACAAAACTCTGTCTCCAAAGAGTCACATTCAGAGGGCTTAATGTTTCAACTCTCCTTAAATAAATTTATTATCTAACATGGTAGTAAAATAAAGAAAATTAAAATAAGAATACAGAATTTAGACTCAAAGATTTAAGAAAATCAGCGAAGTGGCAAATAGTTTTAGGTCAAAAGAGCCTCAAAACTTTCCACTCTAGCAATTGGATCCTGCACTATAGATTAATGGGATAAATAATTTTTCAGTTGGGAAGTAATAGATGACTAATGATCATGATCTGTTCCCAAGATATAATCAATTACACTAACCAATAATGGATGGGTTATACTACAGAGAAATCTACCTTTCTTCCATGATTCATATGCTTTCTGAGTATTTGAAGGCAATTTAACTTTAATGAGACCTGTTTTACCAGTAAATCAAGTAACCATAGGAGATAGCTAAGAAAAGTATGCGAGGTGCAAGAAATAATAAGCTTAATGCCCTCAAAAAACAAATCGGAGTGGTTGAAGTTCAAGGAGCAGCGAGAACAAAGGAGGAGCAGAGAGTCAATGCAGCAAGACTCAGCAAAGGAAGAAAAAACGGAGAGAGTGGGGGAGGCTGCTGCAAGAATCTGGTCTTTTGGCTGTAGAAACACTGTAGTGGAGTGTGAAATGGAATACATTGGCCACTGTGTTGAGAGTGATTCCGAGGAAGGCAGATGAGGTAGCTCTTGAGGGGCTCAAGAAAGTAATGTGATTTAACCCCAGTCAGTAGAGAGGAGGTAAGATTCAGGATGTACTTAAAAGGTAGTGAGGGTTTCCTGTCAAATAAAATGTGGGCATGAGAAAAAGAGCTGTGGTTGATGCTATATGTTCTTCCTGAATGATTATAATAATTATCTTGCTTCAGCATAGGAAAAGACAGCAGAAGAGGTGAATATTAGAAGAAAGCTCTAACCTTTGACATTCTGTAAACCTTGAAAGTTGTAAATGCCTTCTCACTAACCTAAAAAGAGTATTTGAAATTCCTGGAAAATTTAGTCTATAGATTTAGATTTCCACCAGGGCTAGACTAATTTATATTTCAATCAATATTGTATAAGAGTTCATTTTTTTCTACCTGTACCATTGACATGGTTTCTTTTCTGTATATGATGTCTATCCATGTTATGTTTTATGTAGGATATTATAATTTTCAGTTTAGATGACTAATTAGAGGGCTTTACACATGCTAATTAAGCACAATATACTGAGATACATCCTTGGCTTGATTCGTGTTTTCTTAATGACAGATACTCTGAGTTGAATGAGATGGAAAAGACTTAATGTAATATTTTCTTGTATCTACCCAAGTCTATTTTTTGTCATGTATTTATTTGCCATGTATCTCTTTCATTTGAGAAATGTCTGTTTGATTCATTTTTGTATTTACTGAATGGATTACTTGTTCTTTATGTGCTTGATTTTAAACTTCTTTATATACTCAAAATTCTGTGTAAGATAAGCAAGTGAAAACCAATTTTCTATTCTATAGGTACTTGCTTCACTCCATTGGTTGTTTCCTCTGGTATGAAGATTATTAGTTTGATGCAATGAGATTTTTTATTCTTCATTGGCATTTCCTTAGTTATTGGAGTCCCATTGAGTGAATTCTTCATAAGCTTTTGAGACACTTTCCTGGGTTTTCTTCAGTACTTTCTGTTTCAGATCCTACATTAATGACTTTGACACATTTTGAGTTGATTATTGTTCAGTGTGACTGATGCAGGCTGCGTTCCAATCTTCTACACACAAACATGGTAGCTTTAGTTTGTGAGTCCTCAAGTTGTGTCTTGAATTGAATGACATTGCCTGGATTTGTGGCATCCCATGTTAGTTTTGATACTAAGACTTTCTACTACGATTCAAAATTGTTTCTCATTGTTCTAGTTGCCCCCAGCATTGCTCTTCTTGTTCAGGATTATCACATTTATTCAGAATTCCTCCATATGAATTGGAGGCTATAGTGAAAATGACAACATGGTACTGGCACAAAAAAAGATGTGTTTACTGATGGGAAAGAACAGATGACCCAGAAATATACCAATCTAACCATGGACCTGTAATTTTTGTCAAAAGTGTCAAAATATAGTAGGGAATCAAAGCCTACTCAAAAAATAGTCCTGACAAAGCTGATATTCAACTGTAGAAGAATTAGACCCATATCTCTTACAACAAAGAAAATAATAAATAAATACAAAGTAGATCAAATACCTTAATTTTTAACCCAAAACACTGAAACTGTTAAAGAAAAATAGGGAATAGCTCTTCAACAAAGAGATTTTTTTAACCCAGAGTCCAGTAGCACAGGAAATAACCCCAAGAATTAAAGAATGGGCCTACATGTAATTAAGATGTTTTACCACAGGAAAGAAAATTATCAGCAGAATAAATAACTATAGAATGAGGCTCTTTAAAAACTTTTTTTTTTTTTTTTTTTTTTTTCTGAGACAGGGTTTCTCTGTGTAGCTTTGCGCCTTTCCTGGAGCTCTATTGGTAACCCAGGCTGGCCTCGAACTCACAGAGATCCGCCTGGCTCTGCCTCCCGAGTGCTGGGATTAAAGGTGTGCGCCACCAACGCCAGGCTTTAAAAACTTGTTATCACATTTATTTTTCTATTTGTATTATTTTGTGGTGGGAGGTGGCATGCACACGTCAGAACTCTCTCTTCCTATCACATTGGTCCTTAGCTGACTTCAGAGTCACCCTTAGACTACTAAAAAGGTGAACTTGAGCTCACAATTCTCCTCTTTCCACTTCTCAAGTCTGAATATTTTAAAGTACATATTTAGTAATTTCTTATCTTCTATTGAGAATTGTCTGATCATTTCATTAGCCCATTTGTTTATTGGCAAAATAGTATTTTGATTTTTAATTTCTGTACTTTTTATATACCCAAGATGTGAAGGTGAACCTTTGATGTATATCTGTCAAAGATTTTCTTCTATTCTCAGACTACTGAGATGTCTCAGTGGGTAAAGATGTCTACTTCCAATTTTGTGATATCACAACCTGTGATAGCTCTCTAGGATCAATATGGTAGATGGAGAGACTCTCACTGCTGAGCCATATTTATTGCCCCAGCTTTGTGTTTTTAAGAATCACGTTGTGTCATAACTTATGATATATTTTAGAACATGTTATATTAGCTACTGAAAATAGCCTATGTTCTGTACACTCAAGTAACATTCTATAGATGCCTATTAAGTAATTTGACCTAAAATGTAGTTTCTTTCTGAAGATTTCTGATGATTTATTTATCTGGATGAGTTTTCTGTTGATGAAAGTGATGTATTTGAATCATGCAATATTGTTCTATAGAATCTTCCCTGTCCCTTTATGTCCTATAGTGATTGCTTTATAAAAGTGTGTGTACTGATGTTTGGTGTGTATATTACAATTGGTACATCTTCTGACATATTTTTGTTGTTGTTGCTATCATTTATGTGATCTCTGTTTCTTTGACTAGTTTTGGTTTAATGTTTGCTTTGTCAAATATGAATATTTCTGTGGAACAATCTTTTGGTACAATGTGACTATGTAGTACTCTCATTGGTTAATAAAGAGCTGGCTGGCCAATAGCTGGGCAAGTAGAGTTTAGGCAGGACTTGAGGACAAAAAGAAAGCATGAAGAAGGAGGAGGGCGGTAGAGTCACCAGGAGAAGTGGAGAGAAGAAAGATGAACATGCTGTGCTGAAAAATATACTGCCATGTGGTAGAGCATAGATAAGAAATATGGGTTAGTATAAGTTGTAAGAGCTAGTTATCAAGACACCTGTGATATCAGTCAAGCATTCATGATTAATATTAAGTCTCTGTGTGGTTATTGGGAAACTGGTGATCACAATGAAAACCTACAGAATATAGCTACTTCCCTTTCTCCAAGACCCCATTCGCTTGGAATGCCATTCTTATCATTTCACTTTCAGTCTGAGTATGTTTTTGTTGTTTTGTTTGTTTGTTTTTTCTGTTGCTTTATTTTCTGATGATGCATGTTCCTTGATAGCCACACAATGTTGATTTTTGCATTTTTAATCTAATCATTCAGTTGGTATATGTATTTAAACTGGATAGTTAGCTATTTGCTCTCATGGCTATAATGGATAGGTATGAACTATCTAATTTCTCTGTATAGCTGAGTTGCTTAAGTAACTTCTGTAGTGGTGATGGAGTAACAATGAATATGTTAGCTGGTGCTAATCTTGGAAGGGGCTTATTTTTCTATTGACTTTTGAAGGTTAAATTTGCTGGATAATTTCACTTCCATTCTAGGTTGGCAGAATTGATTTTTGAGGGCATAAAATATGTCTTTGATGATTTCTTGGCCTTGGGAATTTTTGCTGTGAAATGTGCTTCTATTCAAATGGGTTGCATTTCTAAGCTGTTACTTATTTTTCTCACAGCTTTAAGCTTTCTGTCTTTATGTTGTAGTCTTTTTTTTCCCAAAAATTATTGATATTTTTTTTTCTAACATAATAGATCCTGATTACAGTTTTTCTTCCCTCTACTCCTCCCAGGCCCGACTGACTTTCCCTTCCATCCAAATCTACCTCTTTTCTGTTTTTCATTAGAAAACAAACAGTGATACTAATATAATAAAATAATATGAGGTAAAACAAAAACTAACACGTCAGAATGGAACAATATTAACAAACAGAAGGAAAAGAGTTCAATAGAAGGTGCATGAAACAGAGACTCACTTATACACACTCTCAGGAATCCCATAAAAACATTAAACTGGAAGAGATAATATATATGCAAAAACCTGTAGGATAAAAAGAGAGGTATATATACATATATATATACACATATATGTGTGTGTGTGTGTGTGTGTAAAATAAAATTGAAAATAAAAACAATAATGAGTTGTTTTTATTCTAGACAGGACATTATGAGACAAGGAACCTCAAATGATGCTACGGTGCTCATTTCCTGTTGGCCATCTACTGCTGAGCATGAAGCCTACCCTTAACAGTACTTTGTTTCCCCAGTGAGAATCCCTTGAAGGAAATTTGTCAGTGGTTATCACTTGGAAATTGCTTTTGGTTTAGGTATGGGGCAATGTGTCCATTTCTCTTTTCCATCTGGTGTTGATTTTTTCAGGCCCAGTATATGCTTTTTCAGTCTCTGTGATTTCATATGCATGTCAATAATGTTTATTTATAGGTCATTGATTATATATAAGTTGATTATATATAATGTTGATTTATAGTTCCTTGTTTTCTTAGTGACTTCCATCCCTTCTGTCTTTTACTGTTCTTCCACAGAAATCCCTGTACCATAAGGGGAAGATTTTGAGGAAAACATCCCTTTTAGGCCTGAGTGTTCAATGGTCTGTGTAATGTATGTCTGTGGGTCTCCATATTTGTTCCCATATGCTGTGAAGAAAGTTTCTTTAATGATGGCAGAGCAAGGCACTGATTTGTTTCCCTGACTGGAGTCTATACTGAAGTCTTAATATTTTAAATATAATATAGTATGTAAGGTTCTTTAGGGTTGCATCTTTTTTGGGTTCTAAGTGCCTCTGGGTCTAGACGTCCATGTCTTTTTCCTTCACACTTTGAAATTCTATGTTCTGCTTGATCTAGTTTCCTTGTGATGCTTTTTATTGGGTATTTTATTTTATTTATTGAAGTTCAATTTCTGAAAGCTTTGTGTGGTTCTGTTTCAAAAATCTACTTATTAAACATCATATTCATAGCCCACATTATCTTTCTTCATTCATTCTGTTGTTTTTATATGTGCTTGAAATTTATTTACTTTAAAATGATTTTTTTGTTCTTCATATGATATTTTACCCATTTTAATGGAGTATTGGAGTCCATTGCTGCAGAATAATGAACTTCTGAAGGAATCATGTTGCCTTGCATTTTCACATTTCTGATAGATCTGTGTTGAAATTTGTTCATCTGTTGGTATGGACATCTCTCACACTTTTATATATGGAACTTCTAAATGAAATAGCCTTCTACTGTTGATGGATCCTTTGATGTTGTATTGGGTTTTAGTGTTGAATATATGCTGTGAGCCATCCCAGGTGGTGGATAGGTCCTACAGAGGGTGTAAGGAGTTGGCAGGGTAAGGAAGTGAGCCAAGCCATAGAGGTCAGGAGAATCTTGCAACTTGACTGCCTAGCAGCCAGAGTGTTTCTTTATTTATACAGAATTTAGTAAGCAGAGATACATTCATGATGTTCCAAGACATAGATCATGTCATTTTTGTTTTTGGACATGTGTTTCACTTCCTTTTGCTCATCTTTTAGTCATCATTAATAAACTATCACAGAACAGAGTTATCATTTCCAATCATTTTCCCTCAGGTTGGACATCATTAATAAATAGACTTATCGTTATTACTCATTAATCCCATAACCCAATTTTTGAGAATTTAGAGGCATATAACAGCCTGTTCTGAGGCTAGTAGCTTTGGTTTCTTCAAGGACACTAGACCAAAACAAAATCTTCAACCACCATGGTCATTTTGCCATATCCCAAGCAGTGTATTATTAACTCTTAGTGGTCAGAATCTCCATGAAAAATCCTCAGGCTAAAGCTTCTGCAGTTATTATTCAAATTCTGGCATAATACAATGTTCACATTTATATCTTTATAGAATTTGTCTATATGACTAGTCCTGGCATTCTGTTGTTTCTTGGTCATATAACATTATAGTGGCTCTGCATGAGCTAACTGTTCTCAGAGAGGGAGGTCCTGACATACTTTCATCATCTTTCCACTCCATGCTTTGCTCATCAATATGTCTCTATGTAGGGCAGAGTTTATGCCACATAATCATTTGAGTGTACAGTGCAAAGAGGCTTGTAATCTGAACTGTGGCCAACTCCTCTAGCCCACCAAATCTTGCTGACCTTTTAAAGTTTACTTTGCTTTGAATATCTTGTTCCTGTGTAAGTACAGGGACAGATATTTCAAGAATGTCTCATAGCCTCATGAAGAGACCCCTGGCTTCTTTATTGTCACAACCTCAAAAGCATAAAGAAGACCTTCAAATAGATAAGGGTATCTCCATAAAAGCGGGGGGAATAGTACTTCCTGGATAAGCTTAGAAGCTACATTCCTGGGAGAAGGCATAAATGATTCATAAGTAATTTTCCATTAATCCAATATCCCCAAATTCTACAAATATTAAAAGTTCCTCAAGTAAGCAATAGGTGGAAATGAAAACCAAAGCTGGTATGGCAGCCATCATGTGGCTCAGCTCTGCTGGATTTTTGTCAAGCACCTGTGTTGGCTTTATGACTTCTTCCATTCTACTCAGATATGACTGTGACATTTATACTATATTTATATTTGGATTTTTCACACAATTTCTCTGTTAACTTCTTTAAAATTGTGTAGTTTGACACAGGTTGTACTGTGCTAGAACCTGAATGTTGTCCTTTATCTGTAGGTCTCACAATGTTGAATACTTCTATCAAATCAGGAATATGTAGATACCAGAATACATTGGAGATACCATTTATGCTAACTTTCCTTTTTGTAGGCAATATATCATTTGAAAATACATGTGCCCAAGCTATGCTGAAGCATCTCATATCCCATATTTTTTGTTAAAGACATTCAGTTAATATTGATCATGGTGTAGTGATTCTTAGCTGAGTAGCTAGGCTGAGAGTGTAGCTAAGCAATGAGATAGAATGCATATTCAAAGCTTTTGCTCAATTCTCTATGCCACATAGAAAAGACAAAATAAATTATATACAAAAGCAATACACCAGGTACAGATTTTTACAATTATCTATCCTATGTATTATCTACCTACCTACCTACCTATTTATTTATCTATCTATCTATCTATCTATCTGTCTGTCTGTCTGTCTGTCTGTCTGTCTGTCTATCTATATCTTCATCTATGAAGCAATGAACAATAAAATGAAGTCTTAGTTAAAAGAAAGTAAATTAAAAGGAAATGTAAAAGAAAATAAACATATTTATCTCCACCAGGTTAGCCATGATGGCCAGTTTAGACATTTCCTAACCTCTGCCAACTTGCACAACTTTTAGATTTTTCTTAAGTTATATGCTCCTTAAAATGAGCAAAGGTATTCAAATTTTCCTGTTTATGATGCTTGATCATTGGTTAGACATGACATGGTTGACTGCTATGGAGAGTTGGAATAGTTTGTTTCCCTGCTTGCTGATATGAGATAGCACAAAACCAACTTTCCTTATCTAGAGTTCAATAATTAGCTCAACATATTCTCTATAGAGGATGGAACAGGGTCTCAGGTAATATATTTGAAGCCACAAGACGAACAGGGTGACAAACAGTACCAGATAGAGAAGATGAAACAGGTCCCACACTCCCCACTGTTTCCAACTGTGGCTTTCTTAGGCTCGGTGACTGCATGCAATTGTACATAATTTCTCAGGATCCTAACACTAAAGTGGTCTTTTGGGCTGTCAGTCTTGAAAGGAAAGTTCACTCTACTACCATCTTCCTTGCCCTTGACATGAATTCTACCAAATAAGTTCTTTAATGGATTTGCTTCAGTGGCATTCCACTAGGGCCACAACAGGCTACAAGTCAGATGCAGGCATGGTCCATGGTACAATATTTACTATGAATTCCAAGAGAATGGAAAATACAAGCACTTATATTTCCCAAAGCAGTAAGCTTAGACACAACTGTCTCAATAGAGCTTTCTAGAATAGCACCAAACACTTAGGGACTGTCTAAATGACAATCCTTCTGCAGCCCCTACATCAAACTGGCTTTCTTTACTGAATGCCTTCCTGCCAATTTTGCCTATCATATCTCTTCTCCTTTCAGTAAGCCACCATGCTCTCTTATGTCTTCCAACTTCTAGCAGATAAGAGTTGATGGACTCATTTTTGCCCTATCATAACAAGAGTCAATGGGTCTTTCCACTTCAATACTTAACTGACTGTATTCTGTCAACTGCTCACACTACTGGAAGGCTGATTCCTTACTATTCATGGTCCTGGTTACACAAAATCTGGACTGTCACAGATTGTTTTAACCCATAGATTCTTATTGGTGGTCATAATTTTCTAAAGGTAATGCAAAGAAACTTCAGATATGTAGTGTTTTATATAAACTAGTTTAATTATTTAGTAAAAATGCCCATTTTTGTTTGTCCTAATTTTTACTTGCTATTGAAACTAAAATGTATTTTCAGTGCTAAATATGATTTAAGATCAGATTTCATTTCACATGGGAGCATTCAACCACCTATACATTTCTGCATTAATTTTGTTAGCTAATATTCAGAAATGAAAAATTCTCGTGAACATCAACCACAATCCTCGAACAAATGTGTATTTGCATTTCCTATCAAAATGAATGACATTATTTACAACCATACAGTGAGTACCCTAGGATATATATAAAGTGTATTCTATATAAGGCTATTGGTTCTGCTTTAAATATGGTCCATATTTTAAAAATAGGAAGGGCTGTGAGCACAAAATTATAAGGCAGTATCATCTATATGTACAAGTGCTTATCAATCTCCTGGATGTTTCATTCTGTCCTCTGACCTCAACCTTCACCTCCATTTGCTGTATTCTCTGTCATTGCTTTCTCACCAGAATTCTCCTACAGAGCCATAACATTTCTCCATTGCCCATTATTTTAATAGTTAAAGGGTTATTCAGATAATTTTTAATCTGATTTCATGGTCGCTTTACAGATAATTCATGAGATTTGAGATTTAAAAAATAATAAATGTTCTAGTAAACATAGAGAAGAAAAATTTCCCAGACAAACATGATGCAATGTGGTAAAAGAGACTGTAATTGGGTATCAATGCTGTCAGTTTACCCAGCTGTTCACCTATCTCCAATGAAAGAAATCCTAATATTGGGTGCATAAAACTTCAAAAACAGAGCTGGTTTTCAAAATCAGGGCTATGTACTAGCAGAAACAGCATCACCCTGGAATATGCTAGCAATATAAATTCTTAAGCTCGGACATGGTCTCAAGGAAGCTGCAAGGGAGAGCCTAGCAGTCTGTCTCCTTAAGATCTCAGGGAATTTTGATACACAAACTATTCGAGGAAAACTTTAATCAATTAATTCTATTTTAAGAACTAAAAGGTTACTATTCCCCTCAAATTTAATTCATTATTTAGTTAACGTGTTTATTTAAAATCTATTGGCTTTCCCATAAAGGTAGGGATTCATAAAGCCTAGGATAATACTTGTGATAATGCCTACATGCCACAAAATAAATTTAAATATTTGGGGGATGTTGCCTATTTGTTTTTGTCTTTTGCTGCTGTTAATAAAAATAAAAATAATTATAAGCTAATCTTTCAGAATATATTTTTTTTTTACTGTATTTGGAATTCCTCTATGTACCATAACTCCTCCTGAAGCCATTATGTTTGTAACATTAATTTTTCAAGTAGTCAAATTAAAATTCACTGGTCACTTACCAAATACTTAAGCACTGTGGTTAAAATGAATAAATACTAGTTGCTTGTTTTGAGATAGTTCAATAAAACAGAAATAGTGAATGACAATACACAAAATAGAAAGAAAGAAATCTATAACAAATTCTACAAAGAAAATATAAGAGATTCTATATCTCTACACACAACCCACATATTTATATGTGAATATATATTCATATGTTCTAAATACATAGTTTTAAGAAGCAAGAAGTTCACTTTATTTGCTTGGAAAATTATAGTCATCAAGACCAGTCATTCTGTGGATTACTATAACACATTTTTATCTTCTGGAGTACTAATGCATGGGTGCTGTGTAGTGATTAATTAGTTGAATAAATCAAGTTGTTTGCTCATAGGATATGGTTGGACCACAAGGCATCTTAACCATTAATTTCTTCCATTCCAGTGGTTACCACAGAGTCCTACAAGTGACGTTGATATTTTTCTTAAAAACAACTGAAAACTGATTTTGTTGGCATTAGTTTCTATAAATAATTGTGGTCCAATTTAAGATTAAAGCTACATGGAAATAATAGTTATGAGATAGAATTATGAAAACAGACTCACATATTACTATAGCTGATATTCTGCTGATAGCATGAGCTTGGTAAGTAGAGTCAACTCAAGGAATGAAGGGAAAATCATCATTGCTCTCCAACTGATTAAAATAGATTATCCTGAAATTATATTCTCACCACATGTGTCATATATTCCTTAATCTTCATAAATTCTCTTTGGCTTCAGGAATAGGCTCAAATTAGTTCATTTGAGTTGAATCCACGCCAATTACAAACTTTACTGATTTCAACTTCTTCTGATCAATGATGTGATATATAAACTTTTACATTTGAATATTTTATTTTTATTTTATTTTTTATCTAGGAGTGTGTGTGTGTGTGTGTGTGCATTTGCACACAGGTGCAGTATTTGTGGAGGCCAGATGAGACTGTTGGATCTCTGGAAGTTAGAGTTGCAGGAGACTGTGAACCACCAGACATGGGGGCTGGGAACCACAGTTGAGTGTTTTGCAAGAGCTGCTACCTGTGAGTTGCTCATATCTATTGAATAACTTTCAGGCTCCAATTTGTCATCTTTGAAAAAAAGAAAGGGGAGGTGTGGGTAAGCAGGCCCAAATGTTGTGAGCCTGGTAGGGCTGCCTCATTACTCATCTGTCATGTGACAGCATGGACAAGGGAAATGATACCCCTCTCTCCCCTCCCATCAATGCATGAGGCAGTTGGAAGAGCTGGCCCTGAGGTCATAAAAACAGAAGAGCTAACCCTATCCATCATAAGCTGCAGCACTCTGGAGAGTAGCCCCTATACCTCACCTGGTCAACACAGTAGAGCTAGCTCTGAAAGTGTAGATATGGGAGAACCAACCCTGAGAACTGGCTCCACCCCTTGCTCATCACTACAAGGGTAGCAATAGCCAGGGCAATGCTGGGGAGCTCACCCTGGTGGTGAAGAAAAGAAGAGAGCTGGCGGGCTGACAAGCTTGCAACTACCCAGGCCCAGAACCAGTGTTATATGTTTCTCATCCCAGCATCTACCCCATCTGTGATCTGCTGGAGTATGGGTTGGGGTGGGGATGGGGGTTCAGTCCTGTGGACCCAGGGCTGCAGGATTTTCAATATACAGGGCAGTACTAGGATGTTCAGAAAGAGTCCCATTGAGGGCTCATCATCAATGGTGTAGTAGAGACCAGGGACCTCAAACTAGACCAATGATTGTTTGCAATGAACTTCTGTATATAAAAATTTATGGATAAAGAGTCTTACTGTGTGAAAAAAAGAAAGGGTAGGAAATTTTATAAAAGTTAAATGGCAAGAGGTAGACAGGCCACACGGCGGAGACAAGCAGATGCAGGTAGGCCCGCGGAGGCGGCCTGCAGAGGTAGATGGCCCGGCGGCAGCAGCACACAGGGACATTCAGACCCAGAGGTGGCCCACAGAGGTAGACAGGCCTGGCGGCGGCGGATACAAGCAGACGCAGGTAGGCCTGGGGCAGTGGCCCGCAGAGGTAGACAGGCCACTCGGCAGAGACAAGCAGACGCAGGTAGGTCCGCAGTGGCCGCCTGCAGAGGTAGACGGGCCCAGCAGTGGTGGTCCCAGCAGCGGTGGTCGACAGGGACATACAGGCCCCAAGGCAGCCGGCAGAGACATACAGGCCCGGTGGCGGCCCGCAGAGGTAGACGGGCCCGGCAGCAGTGACAAGCAGAGGTAGGTAGGCCCGCAGTGGCAGCCGGCAGAGACATACAGGCCTGGCAGTGGCCAGCAGACGCAGACAGACCCAGTAGCAGCTGACAGGGACATAAAGGCCCAGCGGCGGACCGCAGAGGTAGACAGGCCCAGGGACGGAGGCAAGCAGACACAGCTTGGAACAGGGACGCCTCTAACATCAACACCTGGGGAAGAAGCTATCTCCGTGGGTTGGAACCAGAACGAATCTGAACACTCCATCTGAGGAAAACCCAGGGCCCAGCTGCTGATCCTGTGAAACCCAACAACTTGGAGGTGTTGGTGAGACTACCCAGCTCAGCTGAAACCCATCTGGGAGAGGATTCAGATGCCTACAGTTTGAAGTCTGAAGAAACAAGATCAGCTGAGGAGTTGACAAATGAACAAAACGTGACCTGGGAACACAGAAGAAGGTGCTACCCAGCCACCAAACCAGATCACCAGAATCATAAGTATATATTTCACTGACTGAAATCAGCTGCCCCTGAAGAAATAGCCCAATGGCACCAATTTAACCAAGAACCCCTACTAAACCAAGACTAAAAATTAGAACAAGAGAGACACTCTCAGACACAGACACCACCTGCACCACACAGAGGAAGAGATGAGTAGACGCCAGTGCAAAAATATAGGCAACAACATAAAGACCTATATGGTAACATCAGAACCTAGTGATTCTGCAAGTGAACCTGCAAGACCTGAACATACCAAGACAGAAGAAACAGAAGAAATCATCCCTAAAAACGACTTTAAGTAGATGATAGAGGCCCTTAAAGAAGAAATAAAACATTCCCTCAAAGAGGAAATAAAAACTTTCCTTAAAGAGGAAATGAAAAACTCCCTTAAAGAGGAAATAAAAACTTCCCTTAAAGATGAAATGAAAAACTCCATTAAAGAGGAAATAAAAAATTCCCTTAAAGAAATGGAAGAAAAAACGAACAAAAAATGGGAAAAAATCAAATCAAGCCAAGAAAAAGCAATTAAACGGATGAAAGAAACATTCCAAGATCTGAAAAATGAATTTGAGACAATAAAGAAAACACACGCTGAGGGAATGCTGGAAATAGAAATCCTGACTAAACGAACAGGAACTACAGAAACAAGCATAACCAACCGATTGCAAGAGATGGAACAGAGAATCTCTGACACTGAAGACACAATAGAGAAAATAGATTCGTCAGTCAAAGAAAACACTAAAGACAAAAAAGTCGTAACACAAAACGTCCAGGAAATTTGGGACACCATGAAAAGACCAAACCTAAGAAAAATAGGGATAGAAGAAGGAGAAGAATACCAACTCAAAGGCACAGAAAATATATTCAACAAAATCATAGAAGAAAACTTTCCTAACCTAAAGAAAGAAATATCTACGAAGATACAAGAAGCTTACAGAACACCAAATAGGCTGGATCAAAAATAAAAAAAGTCCCCTCGCCACATAATAATCAAAACACTAAACACACAGAACAAAGAAAAAATATTAAGAGCCGCAAAGGAAAAAGACCAAGTAACATATAAAGGCAAACCCATCAGAATAACACCAGACTTCTCAAGAGACTATGAAAGCTAGAAGATCATGGACAAATCTCATGTAGACACTAAGAGACCACGGATGCCAACCCAGACTATTATACCCAGCAAAACTCTCAGTCACCATAGGCGGAGTAAACAAAATATTCCAGGATAAAACCAGATTTAATCAATACCTGTCCACAAACCCAGCCCTACAGAAAGCACTAGAAGGGAAAATCCAACCCAAAGAAGCTAAATACATCCATGAAAAATCAAGCAATAGATAATCCTACACCAACATACACCACAGAAGGACAACACAACACAACCACAAAAAATAACAGGAATTAACAATTACTGGTCATTAATATCCATCAATATCAATGGTCTCAACTCACCTATAAAAAGACACAGGCTAACAGAATGGATAAGAAAACAGGACCCATCCATCTGCTGCATGCAAGAAACACACCTTAACTACAAAGACAGACACTACCTCCGAGTAAAGGGCTGGGAAAAGGCTTTCCAAGCTAATGGACCTAAGAAACAAGCTGGTGTAGCTATCCTAATATCTAACAAAATAGACTTCAAACTAAAATCAATCAAAAGAGATCAGGATGGACATTACATATTTATCACGGGAAAAATCCACCAAGATGAACTCTTGATTCTAAACATTTATGCTCCAAATACAAAAGCACCCACATTCATAAAAGAAACACTACTAAAGTTTAAAACGCACATCAAACCCCACACATTAGTAGTGGGAGATTTTAACATACCACTCTCACCAAAAGATAGATCTACCAGACTGAAACTTAACAAAGAAATAAAGGACCTAACAGATGTTATGACTCAAATGGATCTAATAGATATCTACAGAATATTCCATCCTAACACAAAAGAATATACCTTCTTCTCAGCAACCCATGGAACCTTCTCAAAAATTAACCACATGCTTGGACACAAAACAAATCTCAACAGATACAAAAAAAATTGAAATAACCTCCTGTATCTTATCAGACCACCATGCCTTAAAGTTAGACCTCAACAACAACAAAAATTATAGAAAACCCACAAACTCATGGAAACTGAATAATGCTCACCTGAAACATCAATGGGTCAAGGAAGAAATAAAGAAAGAAATTAAAGATTTCCTAGAATTCAATGAAAATGAAAGTACAACATACCCAAACCTATGGGACACTATGAAAGCAGTGCTAAGAGAAAAATTCATAGCTCTAAATGCACACATAAAGAAGATGGAGCAATCCCATACCAATGAATTAACAGCACAACTGAACGCTCTAGAACAAAAAGAAACAAACTCACCCAGGAGAAATAGACGCCAGGAAATAATCAAATTGAGGGCTGAAATCAACGAAATAGAAAACAAGAGAGCAATACAAAAAATCAATGAAACAAAGAGTTGGTTCTTTGAAAAAAATCAACAAGATAGACAAACCCCTAGCCAAATTAACCAAAAGGCAAAGAGAGAGCACCCAAATTCACAAAATCAGAAATGAAAAGGGAGACATAACAACAGACAACGAGGAAATCCAGAGAATCATCAGATCATACTTCAAAAACCTGTACTCCACAAAAATGGAAAACCAGGAAGAAATGGACAATTTTCTGGATAAATACCAAATACCAAAATTAAATCAAGACCAGATAAACCATTTAAATAGACCAATAACCCCTAAAGAAATAGAAACAGTCATCAAAAGTTTCCCAACCAAAAAACGCCCAGGACCAGATGGTTTCAGTGCAGAATTCTACCAGACTTTCAAAGAAGAACTAATACCAATACTCTTCAAAGTGTTCCACACAATAGAAACAGAAGGAACCCTACCAAACTCTTTTTATGAGGCTACAATTACCCTGATACCCAAACCACACAAAGATGCAACAAAGAAAGAGAACTACAGACCAATCTCCCTCATGAACATTGATGCAAAAATACTCAACAAAATATTGGCAAACCGAATCCAAGAATACATCAAAACAACCATCCATCATGACCAAGTAGGATTCATCCCAGGGATGCAAGGATGGTTCAACATACGAAAATCAGTCAATGTAATACACCATATAAACAAACTGAAAGAAAAAAACCACATGATCATCTCCTTAGATGCTGAAAAAGCCTTTGACAAAATCCAACACCCCTTCATGATAAAGGTCTTAGAAAGATCAGGAATACAAGGAACATTTCTAAACATAATAAAAGCAATTTATAGCAAGCCAAGAGCAAACATCAAATTAAACGGAGAGAAGCTCAAAGCGTTCCCACTAAATTCAGGAACAAGACAAGGCTGTCCACTCTCCCCATATTTATTCAATATAGTACTAGAAGTTCTAGCTAGAGCAATAAGACAACAAAAGGAGATCAAAGGGATACAAATTGGCAAGGAAGAAGTCAAACTTTCACTATTTGCAGATGATATGATAGTATACATAAGTGATGCCAAAAACTCTACCAGGGAACTCCTACAGCTGATAAACTCCTTCAGTAAAGTGGCAGGATACAAGATCAACTCAAAGAAATCAGTAGCCCTCCTATACACAAATGATAAAAGGGCTGAGAAAGAAGTCAGAGAAACATCACCCTTTACAATAGCCACAAATATAAAATACCTTGGGATAACACTAACTAAACAAGTGAAGGACCTTTTTGATAAGAACTTTAAATCTCTAAAGAAAGAAATTGAGCCGGGCAGTGGTGGCGCACGCCTTTAATCCCAGCACTCGGGAGGCAGAGGCAGAGGCAGGCGGATCTCTGTGAGTTCGAGGCCAGCCTGGGCTACCAAGTGAGCTCCAGGAAAGGTGCAAAGCTACACAGAGAAACCCTGTCTCGAAAAACCAAAAAAAAAAAAAAAAAGAAAGAAATTGAAGAAGATATCAGAAAATGGAAGGATCTCCCATGCTCATGGATAGGTAGGATTAACATAGTAAAAATGGCAATCTTACCAAAAGCAATCTACAGATTCAGTGTAATCCCCATTAAAATCCCAACACAATTCTTCACAGACTTGGAAAGAAAAATACTCAACTTTATATGGAAAAACAAAAGACCCAGCATAGCTAAAAGAATCCTATACAATAAAGCAACCCTTGGAGGCATCACCATCCCTGACCTCAAACTCTACTATAGAGCTATAGTAATAAAAACAGCTTGGTACTGGTATAAAAACCGACATACGGACCAATGGAATCGAATTGAAGACCCTGACATTAATCCATGCACATATGAACACCTGGTTTTTGACAAAGGAGCCAAAACTATACAATGGAAAAAAGAAAGTATCTTCAACAAATGGTGCTGGCATAACTAGATGTCAATATGTAAAAGATTATAAATAGATTCATATCTGTCACCATGCACAAAACTCAAGTCCAAGAGGATCAAAGACCTAAACATAAATCCAGTTACACTAAACTTAGTAGAAAAGAAAATAGGAAGCACTCTTGAACGCATTGGCACCGGAGACCATTTCCTAAATAAAACACCAACAGCACAGACCCTGAGCACAACAATTAATAAATGGGACCTCTTGAAACTGAGAAGCTTTTGCAGGGCAAAAGACACAGTCAATAAGACAAAAAGACAGCCAACAGAATGGGAAAAGATCTTCACCAACCCCACATCTGACAGAGGATTGATCTCCACAATATATAAAGAACTCAAGAAACTAGACATCAAAGTACTGAACAGTCCAATTAAAAAATGGACTAAAGAGCTAAACAGAGAATTCACAAAACAAGAACTACAAATGGCTGAAAGACATTTAAAGAAATGCTCAACATCCTTAATCATCAGAGAAATGCAAATCAAAAGGACTCTGAGATACCACCTTACACCTGTTAGAATGGCTATGATCAAAAACACCAATGACAACCAATGTTGGAGAGGATGTGGAGCAAAGGGAACACTCCTCCACTGTTGGTGGGAATGTAACTTGTACAACCACTGTGGAAATCAGTATGGCGGTTTCTCAGAAAATTAGGAATCGAACTACCTCAAGACCCAGCCATCCTACTCTTGGGCATATACCCAAGGAATGCTGATTCATACCATAAAGATACATGCTCAGCTATGTTCATAGCAGCACTATTTGTAATAGCCAGAACCTGGAAACAACCTAGATACCCATCAACGGAAGAATGGATGAAAAAAAATGTGGTACATATACACAATGGAGTACTACTCAGCAGAGAAAAACAATGAAAGCATGAAATTTGCAGGCAAATGGATGGAACTAGAAAAAATCATCCTGAGTGAGGTAACCCAAACCCAGAAAGACAGTCATGGTATGTACTCACTCATAGGTGGATTCTAGATATAAAATAAAGAACAATCAGACTACAACCCATAGAACCATAGAGGCTATATATATAGCATGGAGGTCGCTAGGATGACTGTGTCTTATAATAAATTTCAGTTTTACTCAATTACTGAAAAAAATAGCCAAGTAAATGGAAACACATGAACTATGAACCAAAGGTTGAGGGGCCCCCAGCTGGATCAGGCCCTCTGAATCGGTGAGACAGTTGATTGGCTTGATCAGTTTGGCAGGCAACTAGGCAGTGGGACCAAGTCCTGTGCTCATTGCATGAGTTGGCTGTTTGAAACCTGGAGCTTATGCAGGGACTTGGCTCAGTCTGGGAGGAAGGGACTGGACCTGCCTGGACTGAGTCAACCAGGTTGATCACAGTCCTCAGGGGAGGACTTGTCCTGGAGGAGGTGGGAATGGGGGGTAGGCTGGGGGTAAGGGGAGGGGGTGGGAGGGGGAGAATAGGGGAACCCATGGCTGATATGTAGAACTGAATGGTATTGCAAAATAATATATATATATACATATTAAATAAAAAAGTTAAATGGCTAAATATTTTAAAAATATGAAAAAGTTTATGAATTTGAAGATTGTATAAAATTCATATTTCAGTGTGCATAAATTAACTTTGACTGGAATACAGAGTGTTTCATTTGTACATATTGTCTATAGTTGCTTTCAACGTTATGACAAGAATCCTAATTCATGAGGGGAGTGATTGCTCTCAATCAAAGATAAAATTAGTCCTAGGCTCCAGGAGACATGGGATGAAATGTGAGGACACTTTAATTTTAACTGTTGGTCATGGTGGATATGAATGGAGAACTGGAGGAGGACATTGTGATGATGGTACATATTCTGTGATGAGTAATTCAGATTTCAAAGCAAAGAATTATCTCACACAAGATTTCACTGAGGTTAATATCTCTAGTCTTCAATCTTGAACACTTGGTCAGTGACTGAAAATGTTAGCTATTACCTGTTCTAGAATCTAAAACCCAAAACAGACATCATATACAACCAACAAAAACATCAAAAATATGGAACAGGATTAGATTTACAAAATTTAAAATATTGTCAATTATATAGTCATGCAATTTCACCTAATATTATTGAGAAAATGAATGTATGAAGAAACAAAAATCAGTTCAGAACATTTACTATTTTACAAACCACATAGTCTAAAACTTTAATATATTAGAGAAAAGTGATGTGTGTAAATATGTACAAGCAGAGACATAGAAAGCATAAAAATGCTTACTAAAAAACTTGTAGGCAAAATAAGTAGGTGATTACATTTTTATATTCCCAACAATTATTATGATTTACTATAGTAGAAAATTGAGTAATCTTCAAAATCCAAGGAACTCACCCTTTATACTTCAATAACCATTCTAGGATTTCCATTTATTATACCACATATGCCTTTTTAGATTAGATAACTATTCCTTTTGCCTTAAGCCAAAGTCTTATGTTAAATAAACATTATCTAAAAGAGACATTCAATAGTAGTTAGTATTCTATACCATTATAATAAAGAATCACATAACAAGTCATCCCTTAAAAATTTATACCTATAATGCATAACTAAACTTATTGTTAACTGTATTATACTTTTTGCTTGGCCCTTTAACCTGTATTTTTTTTTAACAAATGTGCAGCACGTTATTTCCTTCAGTGGTAGATGGAGGGAAAGGAGAAATCTTACTTCCTCTTGTCTATTAGATCATACTAATGGCATATTTTTCTATTTAAAAGCCTGGCTTGGAGTTAGTATATACTACTCTAACATGTCAAAGATTTTAATTTCTAATTTGAAACACTTGTCTTAATAAGAAAGCATGAGATCATGAGTGATATCTGGAAATCCTTTACCATATGCCTAATAGAGAATAATGGTGCTATAACAGCTTTGTCTCATTTGAGGCACACACACACACACACAAATCCTCCACAAAATGGCCCTGAAAAAAACTCATATCAGATTCTAGGTTTTGTGCAGTGTTCCAGAAATAATCTGGTTCTTATATATGCAGAGTTAAAGAGGATAAAGGAGTCTCCAGTGAATGCAACTGTTTCCATCTCATGGTGAAATGATGATTTAGATGCTATTTCAGGAATCAAAAAGACCTTGGTTTGAATGTTATCTTAGATTTCAGTGTGCTTTGTGATTTTTGTAAAGTAATGTAACCACTATAAGAATGTTTTCTCATTGCTTGATGGGGATAATAATAGTAGACACCATGTAAATTGATGGGATGATGAAAGGGCAGGACACAAGTAGAATATTGAGTGCACAGTAGCTATGATTCATGTAGGAAGATCTGGGGCAATTCAGTTCTCTTGAACGCTTATCAACTTTACTACAGGTCCAATCTATGACTTACTGCATTCTAAAATCTCCATAATTTCATCAATCCTTGCAGATCGTGCTTCTTCAGGTCTTCCCACACATCTAAGCTCTTGCATTCAATTGGAATCAATCCTTTTTCCTATCTTGATATAAGATCTGGATTAGATATAAGACTACTCACAGGATGCATTTAGTTTGAAAAATTGTGATGACGTTGGAGCTAGCATGAGAGTCTTGTATATGGAAGCCTTGTGCTCCTGCACATCATTTTTGATTGTCCACCGTGTTCCTTAATTTTTTTCTTTTACAGATTATTTTGTATGAATTGTGAGCAAAAATTGTTACAAAAATCTACCCTCACCATCTTTTCCTCTTCTCTTTTCTCTCATCTCTTCTTGTCTTCTCCCCGGTTCTTCTTCCTTTTGACTTCTCCGTATTCTACATACAATTTTTACCCGGGATTCAAATTCTGCTGCTTCTCCTGTGATGATGTGCCTCCTCTCTTCTCAAAGCCTTTGTCATCACAGATTTTGGGGATCAAATTCTAGCCCAGCCATATCTCCCCACGAATGTTGTTTTTCCTGTTATAGAAACACAAGTCCATCTTTTAAAACACAGACATGGCACCATGCCACCTAGACTTTCTTATCAATGTTTTTACTTCCAACTCCTTCTACTTTGCTCATCTTTGTGATTGCTGATGGAGTGTCCATGCATAAAGGCACTTTTTTGGAATATTATTTTTTAAATATGTTACATTTGTTTATGCTGTAGAATATTTGTTTTAATGATGCAAAGATGCATTGCACTCTTTTATGTTGCATTTGTTTAACTCTGTGGAGCTTTGTGACTGTGCTTATCTAAAACACCCAATTGGTCTAATAAAGAACTGAATGTCCAATAGTGAGTCAGGAGAAAGGATAGGCATGGCTGGCAGGTAGAGAGAATAAATAGGAGGAGAAATATGGGAAGAGCAATCAAGGAGCCAGAGAAAGCAGAGAAGGGGACTTCAGGGGCCAGCCACCCATCTACACAGGAAGTCACAGAGTAATGAGTAAAGAAAAACATAAAGAAATAGAAAAAGGTAAAAGCCTAGAGGCCAAAGGTAGACGGACTAATTTAAGTTAAGAAAGGCTGGCTAGAAACAAGCCAAGCTAAGGCCAGACATTTATAAGAAAGAATAAGTCTCTGTGTATTTATCTGGGAGCTAGGTGGCAGGCTCCTCAAAGAGCAAAGAGTAAAAACAACCAACTACAGGGTATCATGCTTTATAATATCTCTTCCATCTGTGGTGGTCTATATAATCTATCTTCATTTTTTCAATGATGCTAATCTCGTTATGCCCTGTCTTGTGTTAAGCTATGGATATTACATTATTTTTTAGTAATTTGAGGATTTAAACTAAGCCTGTTTCATTTTGGCTTCTTCTATGGAGTTACAGAGTGCATAATATCTTAGTGTTGTGTTTAAATAGTTTATACATAAAAAATGTCAGAAGATAACAATCCTCAGAACAGGGGCTTTGGTTAAGATTGTCCTAGATTCACTTCTTTGTTCTGTGCTTTCTAGATACCTTTATCCTTTAGAGTACTAACTGGAAAAAAATTCATAGTCAACCTTATAGGAGTGATAGAATCATTTTATGAATGTGACTTAAACCAGCATAAGAATAGAACACTTAAAAGAAGAGGTCAAATGACCTGACAAAGAAATACTGGCCAGAATGAGGAGAAGGCTCGCTGGGTAGAGTTCAAGCTGTGCAAGCATGAAACCTCAAGTTAGATTTGCAGAATCAACATAAAAACATGAGTAAAATGTCATGTGGCTATAACCCCCATGCTGGAGGGTAGAGACTGTTGGACTCCTTAATCTCATTGGTCACCAGCTGAGTTGAATCCATGAAGTCCAAAAGGATCAAAGAAAATCACCTCATTTTGACCTCTGACCTCTATACACATATGTATACTCATCCACAGTAGCAATTATGCAATTACATACCAACACATATGACACATGAACATACTAGAACACACATGTACCACACATACACATACACACAAGGAACACTGAACTGTCCTCTTGAAGTACTGTTTAGAGCAACCAAAGAGCAGATTTTCAGAGTTTTATTGAGGTATTTTATTTATATACCCTCTACTACCATTGTGAGGCACCTGAATTTGATGTTTC